>NC_086132.1:1805000-2139427 GCF_035610405.1 Australozyma saopauloensis
CAACGAGGCCCAGACGAAAACGAAGCTCAATGAGCAGAAAATAAAGGCGAGACCATTAATCAACAGGGAAGGCAAAATATTTAAAAACCAAGGAAGAGTAAACTAAACCTTTTTTGGATCGTGGAACTTGGGATTTGCCAACCGAAAACCTTAAGATATGGCATATCCCCAACTTAAGAATGACTTTGATGACAAAAACTATTTATGCAACCTAAATTAAAACAATACAAGAATACCACAGACCCCAACTGTGAATCTCAAACGAACACTGCTCTCTTGCAGTCGTAATGTGAGCCATATGGTAAAAGCTTACACAATGTTGTGTTCAGATATGTGTCTATATTTCGATGTGTGATTAGATAAATCTTCTGGCGAGGTAGACCCAATGCCACCAGGATATACCGGAATTTTAGAGATGGCCAAAGGGAATAAGAATTGAATCAAGTATTAAATCGGAACTCCAGAATTTTTGACGTCATTTGACATTAGAGTTCTTAGATTAGAATTGAACGGCTCGCAAAATCTGCCAGAGAAAAATTGAGGTCACCATACCTGTGGATTATGGCTCTGAACCCTGTGAACCTGCTACACGTTGGCCCCAGGAGCTATATCATTGGGTTGCATTCTTGTTATGACTGGGAAATAGTAGACACTCGATAAAAAAAATGACGACAGACATGAGTCGCAAAGGTATTGAAGATTTGCAATAATATACTTGAACTCTATCACTTTATCATTACGCCTGTATTTAGCCAGGTGCTTAAGTGTGAGGCTTTGATAAAGACTGGCAGCGATTGACGTGACGTGATTAGACATGCGCCAATTGATCCTCAATACGCAAATTCTCTTATGCACAATACCAAACGCAACTGTGGGGGTGCTCCAAACTAAATTCTCTTAAACGGGCAAATTCTCATAGGCCCGCGAAATGATGGATGGGAAAACTCCGATTTTGATAACGAATGGAGACATATTATTGACGTATCCTGCAGAGGATATGCACCTCGCGACTTGAGATGGGTAATGCTACGCCACACCTGCATATATTGAACTTGAGATAAATGTCCTCGCCATACATCATCCTCACTTAAAAATATCTCATGATGACATTTCTGAACACTTTATGCTAAGCCGGTCAGCAGTACTTCAAATGGACGAGAACGGCGGGGAATTGGCTGGAAGAGAATGTTTAAGACCTTACCAGTAGTTTTATCTGCACCATGGTTGCTAGTATGTGAAACATTAGTGCTGGATTGCGGGTGCGCAAGAGAAGCTTCCCATTATCAAGCACTGATGCCCATTTTGTTGTGCATATAATATGCATTTCGCCTAAATAAAGTAGGTTGTGCATAAAAATACACGATTTGCGACTTCAGCCAACCTTCGCTGGAACTCCGTTCTATGCACCACTCACCAGGTGCAGAGTCCGAGTGCCAGATCAGGAAAGCGACACGAAGTGTGCTGGCACAGGAGACACAATAGTCTAGATTGGCTTGATAGACCTAGAACATAAAGGGAAAATGCTTGATTTACCCCACGAAAACGTTGATCCAGCCAACGTGGAGACTTCATTGTAACTGGCATCCTGTGTCGGTTAGAACGGAGTGAAATTGTGCCAACCAGTGCGCCACAATAGTCCCTTGGCTCGGAAACAGGATCAGGATTGAGAAATCCGGCTGCATTTAGGAACCTAATTTCGCGGGAGCTGGATTGACCCGAAGAGTCACTTCCGACGAGAGGGATATTAGAATGTTTTCAGTGTATTCGTTTTATAATTTCACATCATTTTGTGGAGATTCCCGAATAGGTCAAGTTTCACGCACTGCTATCAATCACCACACACATCGGTGCCCATCATCTGGTATTATCTCAACCTTAATATCTACGGAACTAATTAACTAGAGTAAATGCTACAGGATCAATAAATGTTATACGAAAGTTCTTGGCTGCTAGACTCGGATCCGAATCGTACAAGCCGAGTCGGATCCTCGTTCTGGTTTATATCCTTCTGTCAAGCTTTTCTCCGTGCTATTTTAGGGCTCATGGCCTGATGGCGCCTTATCACTACCACCACAGGTGGTCGTGCAGCATATTCGCGAACCATAATTAGTGATATTAGACATGCGGGGAACCTGCCACGATAGGAACTGATAAACGGAACTAAAGATAAAAGTAAGTCTTTTCATTCAAACGGTCTGATCGAAATGAAGCCTCAACAACGAAATGAACTCAACGGCCCGGAAATCGCTCGTGACTGACTATTAAGCTATCTCTGAATGCCCGCCCAACCTATTCTCTCTATGTTACTGCGGCAAGAGCCGACCTGAGTATTGCGTCCCAGCTGCAGAACGTCCCTGCGATACGGAGTACAGACAGGCCGTCTGCAGACCGCGTGTAACAAGGTACATCCCACCGGCGAGTATCTGCAGGAATCAATTAAAGGGTAACAATCTGGAGCGCTCGCGACCTGAATATAACATAGGCCATCGGCAACTGGGCACACAACCATATTTTATTCTGAACATCGCCATTGTGAGGCAATTACTTAGCCCATCACCACGGAAGTGATGATACCACAAAACCGGCCTGGAGTACAGCACGGAAAAAATAAATGTCCAGCTTGAGAGCCAGACCATCTGTCATATGATTCTTCCCCTCATGCCTAGTTGAGCTTCTCGACAGCCCCAGCCCTCAACCAGAAGCCAGACGATGCAGGAGCAAGGGCACCGCTGGATTTCCATGCTGAGCTCTTGTTTCCACCCCACTTTCGCCCCACGTACAATCTGCAGGCCGCTTGGCCAATCCCACCCATCAGGTATTGTCTCCTGCAGAAAACGCTCAATCTTGGTTTCATCAACTCAACAGCCTGCACACGGACTCTGTGCCCTTATTAATATATTTCGCGCATTTCCTCGCTTACCTTGACTCCCTTTTTTTCCCTTTCTTCTTTATCTTTCATCTAAGGGTCTTTCCTAAGTCTTCTGCTAAGACTTTTCTCCATTTTCTTCCCCTTTTCCTCTCGTATCTAATGTCCACCTTGACTATCGCCGTGGCGGACTACTTTAAACCTGAGGTGGCCCTGGTGGCTGTGGGTCAAAATCTGTTGAATCCAGGTCAACAGAAGACGGCTGGATCCGTCAAATCTAAAACCCAACCTCTGTCGAGAAGTTCCACTCCTAAGCCCGCTCCTTTGATGGCAACTTTGTCCATGGCTGACTTGTCTGATTTGTCTGTTTTGCCAGACAGCCCAATCCTGTGCTCCGCCCCAAGCCTAGGAGGTGCGTTCACCCCAACACAAAAAATCCTCTCAGCTAAAGCTGAATCCAAAGATGATTCCAGCACCGGTGCTCTGTGGGTACGCATGAAGCCAGTGACTGGCAGTAAGGCTAATGCTTCTGTGCCCTCTTTCGTGCCTGCACCAAAACCGGCTATCAGCCACAAGCCCGCGATTTCCACGGAGATAAGCAAAATGCCGGAGGCTAATGCCACAACTATCATCAAAGTAAAACCACCTCAAAATGAATATGTTTGCGTTGACGAGGTGAAGCAGGTAATTCAGGCAGCTAGACCCGGCTGGACAATCCCATCGGTGGATATTCTGAAGCCCATCGCCGGAAACAACACTCTCAGAGCTGCTATAGCCGCTAAGTCTGCTGCTTCATTCATCGATCTCTCAGCTACCAAGCTTGTACCTGCTGTTTCTTCCTTGCCCGTTACTGCAGAATCGGCTCTTCCTGCCAATGCTCCACCTTTGCGGAAATTGAAGTCTTCTCTCAAAGTGTCTTCTTTGACTAAACTGTACTCTACCTCTAACATCTCACCAAAGTCTGTTAGATTTGCCTCTCATCTTGCAAATGTCAAGACTTTTGATGGAAGAGACTCGCCTTCTACTGTTTCTCTCCAAAACTCGCCATCGGGGTCTCCTACATACTCATTTGCATCCCGTGACTACTTTTCAGTGCGTCACAACTTCACTGATTTGACTTTTTCTGATGATGATGTTTCTTCTGACTCAGACATGGAGGTTTACCAGGAGTTCACCAAGGACAAGCATTACAAAATCACCCGCAGTAATTTCTCGGCTCCCAAGAACATTTATGATAAAAGGGACCGTCCAGTTTATTTGCAGCAGGCCTCATTAAGCACAGATAAGAAGCTGTTGATTCTCACCATCATGTGTCAAAACTTAGCTTTTGAAAAGAAGTTGTCTGTGAAGCTCACTCTTAACAATTGGAATAGTGTCTTGATTTTCAACAATTACACATACATGAAGCTGTTCAGCTCTGTGAATTTCGACCAATTTCAATTTGTTATTCCTTTCTCGCACTTCCCCTCATCGATCAACCCTCAATTCTGCATTCGTTATGACGTCAACAACACCACTTACTGGGACAACAATAATGACAAGAATTATGCTTTTTCATTGAGCGCAGTGCAAGAAGTAGCCATGGATTCATCCAGCTTTTTCAACACTTCTAAGCCAGTCAACCAGTCACAGAAATCTACTGCAACCTTCAGTAACTTTACTCCATCTTTCAGTGCAAACACTTTCATCGGCGCTGCAAATGCTGCCACAAATGCTTCTGTTAAATCCTCGACTTCTATGTCTTCTACTAGAACCCTTCCATCCACAGTTCCCTCAGCTGCTAATAAAACCACTTCAGCTGTTGCCTCTAAGGCATCGACTTTCACTAATGTCAGCTCTTCAGCTACAAACAATGCTGCCGCTTCATACACATACAGCAAAACTAACTACAGCGAGCTTATTAATAAATTATTGGAGGCTAAGTCGGAATTGGACAACAACACTCAGAAGATTACCGCTGGTTCGGTATCTTCTCAGAGACCAGCATTAGTCCATGCTCATTCTATGTCATCCATTCCCTCCGCTTCATCATCTATCACAGGACCCAAGTTTTCTCAGTCCTACTTGTCTAGAAGGGCACCTTCAATGGTCGCTCCTACTCCTGCTCCTGCTCCTCAAATGAGTTCTGTCACATCAGTAACTCCTATCACCCAAGTGAAAGCCACAGCCTCAAAGCCATTGCCAATTTCTCGCTCTTCCAGCGCTTCTACAATTGCCTCAAGCAACGACTTTTCAGACACTAAGTTTAACTCGTCGTCATATGCTGCTTTGTTGGCTAACTATTGTTTCAATGGTAATGATGCTGCCATGGGTTCGTGTCCTATGGAATCTTTGGCCGGTTCTCGTGCCTCATCCAGTTCTTCAGTCAATTCTGACTTTATGGGGCCTTCGCTGGCTACCTTCCACTCGTTGAGTGATTCATTTCATGTCTAATGGTTTTTGTTCAATATAAAATATTTTGTTAATGACTGATTGTAGATCTACAGAGTAGCTAGAAGCATATGAATGGTCCCGCACCAATTCGAAAGTTTCACGTCTAAAAAGCGAGATATGAATAATTGTATACTTAGAAAATATTAAAAATTGACCAATGGCCTTATCAGGCCCCATTTGTGGGGAGGATGTCATATGCAATTTGTACTGCATGATTTCAGGAACTTAAAAGGAGTATCTTAAACGACCTTTTTCATCATGAGTTTCGGAGCAAGAGCTGCAGAGAGGTTGGCCAACAAGACTATCCTCATAACTGGTGCCTCATCAGGAATTGGCGCTGCTACTGCCCGCGAGTTTGCAGCTGCCGCAAAGGGAAACATTAAGCTCATTTTGGCGGCACGGAGAGAAAGTAGATTGAGAGATTTGGCCACAGCTTTGAATCTGTCATTTGCAGCAATCAAAGTCCACACAACTAAGCTTGATGTATCAGACGCTGGCGCTATTAGCTCTTTTTTGAGCTCATTACCCGCTGAGTTTCAAAATATAGATGTGTTAGTTAATAACGCCGGCAAGGCATTGGGTCGCGATAACGTAGGAGAAATCGATCCGGAAGACCTCAATGGTATGATCCAAACAAACTTAGTCGGGTTGGTTAATATGACTCAAGCCATCTTGCCAATTTTGAAAAAGAAGGATTCTGGAGACATCATTAACATTGGATCAATTGCTGGGAGAGAGCCATACCCAGGCGGAAGCGTTTATTGTGCTTCTAAAGCCGCTGTCAACTTTTTCACCGATTCTTTGCGTAAGGAGCTTATCAACACCAAAATCAGGGTTATGGAGGTTCAACCTGGCATGGTTGAGACAGAATTCAGTTTAGTACGCTTTCACGGAGACAAGGACACTGCTGATAACGTTTATACGGGTACCACTCCATTGACAGCCGATGATATTGCAGAATTGATAGTGTTCGCTGCAACAAGGAAAGAGAACACAGTGATTGCAGAATCTCTTATTTTTCCAAGCCACCAGGCTGGCTCCAGTCACTCTTTCAGAAGATGAATATAGCCGCAGTATCTAGAATACACAACTTAGTCCATTAGAAGAGTCGACTAGAAGCTCAAAAGTTCTAAAGTTTTTCCAAGTTTGGCCGCACCTTCCTCCGATCCATCTACACTCGCCTTGGCTCTACTTGCTTCGAGACCGGCTAGAAGCACACAAGCTTTGCAAATTTTGTTGGAAGTGATGTAGCCACACTTCTCGCAAGTGTTTCCATCCCTCTTGGTGGTTTTTAACGCAACAGAGCCATCGGGGTTGATCTCCTGCTCATCTTCTGCTGTGGCGGCCTTCTTATCTCTTCCATTTTTGTAGCTCTTGGTCACCTTCTTTTTTTGAGCAAGAACAAAATGTTCACCGCTATAAATAATGTCCATAATGCACGACGGACGGATTGCGCCCAAACCCTTCAAAAGCTCCCTTGCTGTGCCTCTAAAAGCTTCTGGAGCATATGTGCATTCGGTAGAGAAATAATCCAACTTTTTATAGTGCGCATAAAGGACGATTTCTTTTTGGTATGAGTACTTGAAAGGCTTTGACCTTTTGATTGGGGACCCTGAGGATTGAGTGAGAATTGAGCATGAGTTTTCGAGACGTGCCGTGTCTCCTCGGAGAATATTCATAAGAACAGTTTCCGCCATGTCATCGGCATTGTGGCCAGTCACAACATGGTGGATACCAAGTTTTGCTGCACCCCTATCCAATGCCTGCCTTCTCAAAACACCACAATAAGTACAGCTGCTTCTGATTCCAGCGCATGACACAATTTCATCCATCAGCCAATCGTAGAGTTCCTTGTAGGATACAATTTCTAGCTCCATCTCATATTGCTGCTGATTTCTCTTCACTGTCGCCAAGCTATCATCTCTATAACCTTTGATACCTTCGTCGATCGATAGGAGCACGAGTTCAAGACCATATTCATATCGTTCATTCAAGGTTTTCAAGATCGAGGCAAGGACAGTAGAATCTTTGCCTCCCGAGGCTCCAATAGCCACCTTTTCACCTTTCTGGAAGAGCTTTGCGGAAGTGATTGTGTTGTGAATTTCCGTTTCGAAAACCAAAAAGAAGCACTCCTTACAAAGCTTCTGGAGATTCTTTGGTCTTTTCATGACGGCCTTTCGGCCATGGCAAAGTTCACACAATGCGGAAGGCTTGATCTTTCTGTCCTTCCTTGGCAAATCAGCAGAAGAGCTCATCGGTATAAATTTAATCTTATGTCACAAGTATGAATTATCTTTAGGTTTTGTGGGTCGATTGGATGGTTTCTAGGCCGGATCACTGAGTTATGTCTATGACTTAGTTACCCAGATGAGCGATGAGATAAATGACTAGTTGCAGCACTATCGCAAAAACCGGATTCAAATTCTACGAAGGTTGGATTTGGCCTAATCAATAATAATCAAATGTTTTATTCATAATAAATTTTTTTATGTTTCTTTAGCTCAATATCTAGGTAGATCCTTAACTTCATCTCAGTTCATCGACTCTCATACCATGGAACACCGACTAGCTCAACATATCATTTTTTTCATCGTAATTTATTAGAATGGCCCGACATGTTTATCTCAGACCCAATGCTATGAAAATACCACCGTAATATACAAGACATCCGTTTAGGCAGAGATCAAAAACTCGCCGTTGTTTGTTGTCACATTGGCGTATCTGAAGCGGCTGTTCTCCTCCTGCAAACTCTCCTTTTGCTCCTTCTGTTCCTTTTGCTGTTGCTGTTGCTGTTGCGTGGTCTGTTTTCTTCCGTGACCGTTGGCGCTTGTTTTCTCGTTCTTTTCGTTCAACAAACCAACCTTCTCGTTCATTATGATTGCCAACTCTTGCAACTTGCTTCTTTGTGGAGCATCAGTGGCGAAGTTGACGAAGTTCTCTTCCAACGAGCCTTGGAACTCGCCGGCAGCAAGCATTTTCTCGATGATAGACACGACTTCGGTGCTCTCGAGTTGGAATGCACTGGTCAATTTGTCGACAGACAACTTGGTGAAGATGGATTTGTATGCGAAAATGTAAGTTCTCAAAGCCTCAATCTGTAATTGTTTCTTCAACATCAGCAACAACAGCTCGCTGTCTGGAACCAAAGACCAAATCTTAATTGAAGCGACCAAGTCGTAAGCCTTGCTCCAGTTACCCTTTTGCAAGTATTTAGAAGCATAAATCAAATGGTCCTTGATAGACTCTGGAGGGCCAGTGAAGTATTGTTTGTCGTGGAAGTCTAACTTGCTCTTGAAAGACTTGATACCACCCTTACGCTTCGAATCCTTGGTAGAACTAGAAGCAGCAGCAGCCAAAGCAGGGATCTCGATCAACAAGGATGTTGTCATGAACACACACTCCAACAACTCCAAGTTGATGTGCATGTGGAAAGGCAACAACTTCTGCTTTTCGGCAGTGGTGGCTTGACTTGGGTATTTTCCAATGAAACCTTGACCCAACAATTCCTTAAGTCTCTGTGAGTTTGAAATTTCACTCAAAATTTGATGAGATTCTTCAATTTCTCCTTGCTTGAAAGCAGCCAATCCCAATTGAACCAAGGCACGGTTATACAAAATTTGTACGGAAGCGTCTGCCTGAGGAACATTCTGGTACAGCTTGGATTCCAAGAAGAGATCCTTAGCAGCCGTGTATTGGTTGTTGACAGCCAAATAGTACACGTAGCACAAAAGAGCGGGTTTGGTGTACACAGGGCTATCTCTGGCTCCCAAGAAGTTACTCAAAGCCTTAACAACATCATGAGGAGACTTGTCCTTGGTGATCAATCCTGACTCGCTAAGATTGATACCGGTCCACATGCCTTCCCAGGAAGCATCTTCGATAAGTTTGATCAATTGGTCAGGCTTGTAGTATATGTGGTCAATTCTCTTGAGAACCATTCTTGCCAACTGCTCACAAACACCACAGGTAGACTCAACGTAGATTTGAGCACGAATGATCAACTTGTAGAGAGCAGCCTCATCTCTCAATCTCTCGATATACTCAATAGAGTGAGGACTGGTGTTTTGAAGGTACTTGATGAACTCGTCGTCCAAACGCTCAACAATTGAGGACAAGGAACCCAAGATAACTCTAACACCTTGTTCGTTTGCCTCAGGCTCGATGTCGATATCATCAGTGGACTTACCGTTCTCGGAAACTTGGTATTTGTCAGCTTGTTGTTCCAAGAGCGCGAGGAAGTCGTTAACATCCTTCTCGTTGCTCTTCCAGAGCTCAACAGGCATGTATGATTGGTACGACAGAGCATCGAATCTAGCAGAGAGCAACATCTGGTAAACAGAAATGGTCTCAAATGTGTTTCCACCAGCTTTAGCGTCGACCAATAATTTTTCCAAGATAGACACTTGCTCGAACTTGTCGATGTTTTTCTTACCTCTGAACTCAACAATGGACTTCAAACCAGTGAACACAGGGCTCATGATACGAGCAGTACCACTGACAATACCGACAACAGCGTTCTTCTCATCTTGTTGATCAGCATCAACGACCTCGACAGGGATATCGGAGTCGAAAGCTTCAGGGTTGGTCTTGTACAAGTCCATGTAAGGCTGGAACTCCTTCGTCTGCTTCTTGACTCTTTGACGGATGTTGTTGAAAGCTCTGCTCTGTTCAGCAGGCAACTTCTTCTTCTCAGCAACAGCATCGTTGATGTTGTTGTCCAATTGGCCCAACAACTTGAAGAAAAAGTTAGGAATACCGAAGTTCTGCTGGTTGGCTCTAACCAACAATTTACTCAAACGATCGAACTCAACGAGAGCAGCACTCCAGTTCTCCAAGTTCATGGAATTGTAAATGGAGTCAACAGACTCTCTGATATCGTCCAACAACTTCTCCTTAGCAGATTTGACGACTTTACGGCCCTCATTGTCAGAGTCGGAGTCTGAGTCATGAGCGCCACCTTTCAAGAAGTCCTTCTTCAAGAAATAGGAAGGTCCGACACGGTCGTAGTCAGAGCCAGAGTCAGAATCTTCATCGTCTTCATCAGCGTTCTCGAATTCACTGTCAGTGGAGAACTCTTCACTAGAAGAAGAGAGTAATTCCTCCTCAGAGGTGCTCAACAAGTCTTCCTCCTCGGAAGACAGATCGGACGTGTAACCAGTAGCGAAAAACCTCGACATGATGGATTTCAGGTTGTAGGTTTGCGGGGTTTGAGTCCTGGGATTTGGTCTAGTAGGTTTTTACAACGAAAATTTTCGGGTGCGTGTATGTAGGCCACAAACTGGAAACTCGGTACTATGTACAGGAATGGATGGTCCCTTTGGAACACCAATACAATCACAACTGATACTAGGATCATACTTTTTTTTTCAGCTTCATTTTGAGCCGAGTTAATTAAGGTTTTTTTTATTTTTGATACTATCAGTTGTTCAGTTGTTCTCTTCTCTGCTACACGAAGGTACAGCCAATTGTAAAGATGAAAAAAAAAAATAAACGATGCAATAAAGTTCATTGTAAACAGTATAAACAGCTGCATACAAAATGTACCGTATTCATTTTATTTCTGGACTCAACTTGCGGGATATTACTTTGAAGAATAGGGTGTTGTCACAATTTAACTATACACTTTGCCTTTGGCCTTGCAATACTCTAATTGTCAACCGTGTACAGACGTACCTTCAGAAATCGGAAATCTTTCTCATTTTTCAAATGAAAGTCAACGATTTCGCCCTCACGATCCTCATGACCTGGCGTCTGCTTCCAGACCGCGTGGAAGTCAATCCATGATAACTTCGAATGATTTGGCGCGCCACCGAGATTTTTTATTTGGAAGCGATAGTGAAAATCGTAGTATGACACAGAGCCATTGTTCACCTCTATGTGCAACATGTCACCACCACACAATCCCCATGTGCCGTGAAATATTTTGTGAGGCTCTTCCGCAGGGTCAACATTTTGATTTTCTCTACTTTCAGTGTTTTTTAATAATCTTCTATGCTGGTTGTCTTTCAGAAACTGTGGAATTACTTTCGTAGGTTCCAATCGTGTGAGCGCCATGATACATTTTCCATGCGGGTAGAAACGTAGATACCTATAATATGTTATGGTGCGAACTGGATTGTTCCAGTTGGTAGAGAGCTCAGCTCTGCCACCTTCGCTATAGTAGTTGACCACACTTATGTAGCAGCCCAAATACTTGATGAAGGGTCGATTGCGTATCATTTTTTTCCATGATTGATCATACTGAGAGAGTAATTGAGCAGGATTCAAAGGAACTGGAAGAGGTTTCTTCGGATTTGCATTGTAATTCTCTTCGTAGCTTTGGGTTGGATATATCAAATAGCACAACTTTTTCCATACCTGCGATGAATAAAATGCATAAAATGCATGCTTTTTACATGAAATGCCAAAGTTGAACCATGCCTCAGGATCAATTTCTATCAAGAGCACCATTATACGAACCCAGAGCTCCTGGGGTAATTTCGTCAAGATCGAAACCGGTTCGACATCTGGATATTCATCGTGGTTGTCAATGCCGAGGTTTGCAAACTTAATTGCAACATGCTCATCATCGTAGTGATCGGGATTGCTGGGATCAGGGGCGTGTGGTACGTCAACCGCAAACGAAGCTAGAAGAGTATCTACGTCTATGGCTTTGAGTTTTGCAGGATCGACTTTTCGCCCGAAATTCTTACCATGTGCTTTAACAAGTTTTGCATGAGTAGTGGGTAGTTTCTGTTCGCGATAGACCTTATCAATTTGTGGATTGAGTTTAAACGCTTGTCGATAATAAGTCACGGCCTCTGACATAAGTCCATGCTGCTCTTTTTCTGTTGCCTTGTCAAAGAGACGAAGAGCTTCTGCATGTTTATCATTTGGTTCCTCAATGGGCTTTTTAAGTAGCACTGAGCCCTCCATAGTATGTATCGGGTATCAACCACTACGATTAAGTGGAGTGGTGATAAGAGTGGATTTGTAAGTGAGCGAGAAAAAGAACAATGGCAAAAAGGAAATAAAATGAATAGAAAATGGAAATTCTTGGGATAAATATTGACTTGAGATACTTTCATGCATAAAACTCACTTATTGATCCATTTCTTACAGTGAAGCCTAGAAACAAGTCAACCTTGCCGATACACATTTCTTCGACTGTGCCTGCTCTTTAAAGTTTCACCGTGTTGTTTTCTTGACAAATGTAGCTCTTCTTATTGTGAAGTTTTGCGTTTTACCACCATTACATTTACTATATCAATCTTAGTATCTAGAATAAGACAACACCCATTCCGCTTCCCTCGGTATCGACCTCTTTGGTAGTAGCATTAATTCCTCCAGACATGCGCTTGACTTTGTAATTGAACAAGTAATAGTTCAACATACCATCGCCCAAACCGAACTTGGCATCCTTGATGAACAATGAATTATCTTGACAGGTCAATGCGTTGAAGACATCAACACCAAATTCCTTGGCGGTGACCATTGCATCATTCACGAGATTGACTAATCTTTTCTGGTACACATCGCGTTCTCCAAGGGCGCTGTCAGTTGCGTAATAGTAGAGGTAAGCGACTCCCAACTCATCGTGTTTACTGTTTTCCAAGACAGTGAATGGAAGAAGATAATATGAAAAGAAGTCTGTGATTTTACCATTTTTGTCTTCCACAACGTAACTTTTAATAACAGAAGCGCGCTCCTCTCCACCCAAAAACCAATGTTTCATTTCATCCAACGTGAAGGTCTGCACCAATTCAAATTTTTTCATGAAAATGGTTAGAAGCGATTGCACCTCCTCCAAATCTTTCTCCTCCAACTGTCTGAGACCTGGTGTCTTGGTCGAGTTTGGAAGAGCGTACTTGGCCACCATTGCAGCCTTTGTCTGATCGCTTGGAAGATGAGAGAAACCAACATCATGAAGCTTAGACCAGTTAAGAGGACGGTGAGTATATCTACATGTGGTGACCGGAGAAGGAAGCACGATACCCGCGGTGTACATGGCTTGCCAGATATTTTCCCTGTTGACTCTGCGAGTAATCTCTTGAATCAAAACGGGCGCCAAACGCTTGCTTCTCAATTTCTTGTGAATACATAAGAAGTTGATTTCGACGGAGGGGATTTCGTTACCGGTGATTTGCAACTTCAAGTTGGCTGGAACAGCAGCGATAAAGGCTACCAATTTCTTCGAGCTACGCACACGCACACCGACGTGCCAGTCTTTCTTCCAACCGGGAGGCTTTAATGCCCAACGGAAAAATTCGTGCGAGTATTTGAAACGGAAGGTAGCGTCTTGATCCTCGACGTAGTGCTGGTACAACAACTCGTATACCTCATCCAACTCGCTCTTTGAGTCGACATCAATTGTGGACCATTCGAACTCACTCAAAAGAGGCAAAGGCTCGGCAGGAATATCTTTGGGGGTCTTTGAGCTATCGATCGGTCCCTCAGTGTTATACTCCACAACATCATCGAACTTGGGAACCGGCTGGGTCTTCCAGAACTTGTAATCGTTCATTTCTTTTTGCTGGGCTTCATTGAGAACTTCGCCTAGGGAAATGAGCTTCAAAAGCTCTTCGATCAGTTTTGGAGGCATTGAGAAAGTGACTACGGAAGAACGATAGAAAGATTGTGATCTCAGGGAATGAAAATTCTCGAATCTATGCGGAGGAGATCAAACGCCAAAAACGATACAGTGAAGCGAAAAGCTGTGTCAGTCTTTAAATGCTGACCACACACGATTACGGAGGGAAGATTTTCGGTCGTGTGTAATGAAAATAAGGCTAGGTACATGTGATGAATCAAGAAAATTGGTCTCGAAATAGAATATTTTGCGACTAAATTGCTTTCGGGCTACAAAAATGAAATTCAATTGAATTAATTGAAAAATTCAGATACTTGTGTTGGGCAGATTTGTCACAGGGATGCCCAACGTCCTTCTGTCAACATAATCTTGAGGGATTGATCTGAATTGGATGTACGATGGGCAAAAGAAAAAAGAACAAAACTTAAGTAAATTAAAGAAAAATTATAAGACTCTGTTATGGGAATGGGGGACAAACATGATGTTGTGGCTATTTTTGCAAGCCATGCAGCTCAAGCGTAGATGAACTGTTCTTCAGAACACCGTCTCTAATGGTGCTTAATAAATCAAAATGGGACCACAAGGCTAAGATCCAGTATCTCAAAAAGCACGGACTAACGCGGCCGAAACAAAAAGCAGAGATCACTCCGAAGTGGTCCTCAAAGAAATCTAGCAAGAAGTCCACTATAACATTAGATTCGGACTCTGAATGGGATTCGGAAGATGAAGATTTGATCAATCACTTCTTTCCTGAACTATCCCCTCAAGAGCTACCCGAGGATTACAAACGGAAGCTCAAACAGCAGATTCACAATGCATTGGCTGCCAGAGAAGGTGCCGACACTGAGGATGAAGGCAAAGGAGGCAAAGATTCCCAGTATGAGGAAAATGATGGCATCTATCTTGGAACAAGGCCCGTAGATGTTGCCGATGGAGACGAGTCAGATCAAGGAAGCTTTGAGGATGAAGACGAATTCGAGTTCGAGATCCCTGACTTAGAGGCAAAGTTGAGTGATTTCCTAATACTGAGCAAACCTCACAAATCCAGAAAACTCTTGAAGAACAAAATGCTGGACAACTTTTTGGAAGAGTATGGAATTGAGAGTCTTCAAAGCACTGTAAAGAACGTGGACTATAATGATGTGCTGAAGCTGAAAGTGAAAGATTTCGAGGAGCTCGATCCGTCAAAACTCAATGGTTTCAGGATCGGCGACTCGCTTAATAAGCCAAAAGCGAGTAGTGTGCGTATCTTAAGTAAAGCTGAGCAACAAGAGCACAAGGATAGGGAGGAAAAGAGAGAGCATGCTAGGTTCTACAATCAGATCAAATCTACGTTTGGACAACAACCGGAGAAAGCAAATGCTAGAATTCTTGAGATCAACAATTTGAATGAAAATGATGAAGCACAATTGGAACTGTTGAATATGAGAATCAACAGAAACGGTCAAATGGCGAGTGCCGGGAACGAAGATGACTTGGATGATTTGCTCGGTCTCTCGAAGGACGAATCCTCTATACCACGGCAGACGGATTTGGATACGCTAATGCTGCAATCCAGAAGTGCTGGCAAGAGTTCAACACAGCCCACCATCAAAAAAGTTCAACCGAAGAGTTTGGGCCTGGACGCCCTTCTTGACGACCTTTTGGGCATCTAAACATATTCATCAGCTAAGAGTAGGAAAATTCAAACGATAACCAACACAGATTATATACCTGAGAAGGTTCGTTTTTGTGCATTGAAGATAAGGTGTTGCTTGTGAAGTGACAAGCTCGAGTCCCCTCCAAAATTGATCGATTACGTAGAAGCAAAAAATCATACATAAATTTTTATTAAAAGACAATCGGCCAAAACTTTGACAAGCATTTATAGAGGAATGCTTTAACCGATATTCCTTTACGGACTTGGCTGCAAAAAGTGCCTGCACATACCACTGATACTTGAGGTTTTCCCCATCGCGATGCCCTTTCACAGATCAAATTAGACATGATTTCCTCGACATGTTGGGTTCCAAGAGGCTTTGCCTCCGAATTTCCAGAGCAGTATGAATTGGACGATGCTGAAATGGAGCGTATCAACAAGATGGCCCAACTCGAATTGGCAGATGCCAAAGAAAACTTGGCTGAGGCAGAGAAGGAGCAGAAACAGTCTCTCCAAACCGAAGCCGAGGTCGATGACGAGTTGAAGGAGTATGATTTGGAAAACTACGATGATGACACTAAGAGCGGTACTTCGGTTTCCTTCATTCCCGGCCTTGCAAACACTGACGCCGAGTTCCAAGAAGGTGAAGAGGGTGCAAACTACCTCTCCTTGCCAAACGAAAGAGACATGCAAGAAGAGAAAGAGGAGCTCCAAATCTATCCTACCGACAATTTGCTTTTGGCCACAAGAACTGAAGATGATGTCCTGTACTTGGATGTGTACGTCTATGATGATGGTGCTGGTGCCCCAGATGGCGCTGAGGAAGAAGAGGGAGATAAGTTGGACGAGGATGTTGCCAGAGGTATGACCAGAGATTCCAATCTTTATGTTCACCACGACTTAATGTTGCCATCGTTCCCATTGTGTGTCGAGTGGATTAACTTCCGTCCTGGAAGCTCAGTTTCCGACACCAACGAGAACATCGGTAACTTTGCCGCTATCGGTACCTTTGATCCACAAATCGAGGTCTGGAATTTGGATTGTCTTGATAAGGCATTTCCAGATTTGATTCTCGGAGAACCTCAACAAAACTCATTCGCATCTGTTTCTTCCAAGAAGAAGAAGAAGAGTAAGGAGAAGAAGCACATCACAACCCACCACACAGACGCAGTCTTATCGTTGGCACACAACAGAACACACAGAAACATATTAGCATCTACATCCGCCGACACCACAGTCAAGCTTTGGGATTTGTCTAACGGCAGTGCCGTCAGATCCTTCGCTGACATTCACAAGGGCAAAATTGTCTCTTCATCTCAGTGGCATCAGCTGGAGGACTCCATTTTATTGACGGGTGGCTACAACGGAGCCTGCGCCATCACTGATGTGAGAATTTCAGACTCCAACGAAACGAGCAAGTCTTATTTTGTTGGTTCTGGCCAAGAAGTTGAGACCGTTAGATGGGGAAGTCAACCAGAGCTCTTCTACTGTGGTACTGACAACGGAAATGTATACTGTTTCGATATTCGTAACCAAGACAAACCACTTTGGACCCTTCACGCTCACGACGCCGGTATCTCCTCCTTGGATATCAATGTTAATATCCCTGGTATGATTATTACGTCTGCCATGACCGAGAAAGTGGTCAAATTGTGGAAATGTTCTGGAAACAGTGGTCCATCTATGGTGTTGTCGCGTGATTTCGGTGTTGGCAACATTCTTTCTGCTGGTTTTGCTACTGACCATGAGGTTGCCGGTTGTATGTCTATCGGTGGTGCTTCTGGCTCCGTAAAAATGTGGGATGTTCTCAGTAACCGCTCTGTCAGATCTTCTTTCAGAGAGGAGTTGGCTCAGCTACAGAAAACCGCCAGAGAAAAAGCTCAGGCCATCGGCCGTGCTTCCAGAATTGCCAGAAAGTATCAAACTGATGTCTCAGAATCTGTTATGACTGTTGAGGCTGGCAGCTTGGAAGATGAGTCTGACGAGGAAGAAGGCGAAGGCGACGATGCTGACGACAACGAAGAAATGGAGGACTAGAGGTTTCGCAACATTCATTTAATAGAAATTTTCTTTGGATTTAATACAGGAAAATCAATGTACACTTTACCAGAATTCAAGTGGATTCATCTGCCAAGCTAAATCAAATTCAACCAAAACGAAAAAGTCGTAGCACCAAAATCATTTGCGAAACGAGAGTAAGAACGCACTGGAACTAATCGACTTTTAATTTTTTTCAACCCCTTTGTGAATTTCATGCAACCTAAATTTGGCCTTGCGAATTCTTTATCTCCCTCCATATTAAACCGCACTCCACACCAACACTAATCGACAAGGCTTATCCACAATATGCCACGCTTGGAAGAATGGGAAATCAAAAAATATTGGGAGATCTTCCAGGGCTTGAAGCCTGATAATAACAAACTCACGGGCGAAAAAGTCTCTCCAGTTTTGAAGAATTCCCGTTTAAAAGAGGATCAACTCTCGAAGGTATGGGAATTAGCCGATATTGACGCAGATGGCAACTTGGACTTCGAGGAGTTCTGCATTACTATGCGTCTCATCTTTGACTTGGTCAATGGCAAAATGGAAGAGGTGCCGGCCGAATTGCCAGGTTGGTTGATTCCACTGTCGAAAGCACATTTAATCCAAGCAAACAAGGCTGTGGCCAGCGGCTCCAATTCCGGAGGCATGGCCTACTCCAGTGACGAAGATGACCAACTTTCTGATGATTTCGATTGGTATATCTCCCCAACGGATAGATCTACGTATGAGGCTATCTACGAGTCCAACTGTGACACATATGGCCGCGTTCGCTACGACCTGCTTAATGGCCTTTATGAGACACTCAAAAATGTTCCCAAGGCAGAAATATCTTCAGCATGGAACCTTGTGAATCCAAAATCGTTTGAGACCATCGACAAGGATCAAGTGTTGGTGTTACTCCACATTCTCAACCAGAGAGAAAATGGCAAGAGAATCCCGCGTGGTGTTCCGGCATCTTTACGTGCAACTTTCTCAAAAGAAGTCCCTAAATATGACATCAGCTCATCATCGAATATTAAGACACAGCCTGAACCTCGCGCGGATGACAAGAAAGCATTTGGCACCAATTACCTCAACAAGATAGGCAGAAGTCAACTGTCCGAAAAGGGCACAGATTTTTCTCAAACTGAGGGTACTGACTGGGAGGAGGTACGCTTACGTCGAGAATTGGCGAATTTAGAGGAGCTTTTAGACAAAGCGCAGAAAGAAAAGGACAACGTCAACTCCTCAGACACACCGATCATTAAGCATGAATTTGAGCAGCTACTCAAATACAAACAGGAAAAATTAGACACAGCTAAGCGTGCCAATACGGGCTCAAAAGATTTAAGCGACGTCCAAAGCGATATCGACTTGATTTCTTCTCAGGTGAAGTCTTTACAAGGATATCTCGAAGGACGTGAACAAGAATTGGCCCAATTGAAGAGCCAGCTTAGCAACCACTGAACGAAAACATGATTTTAACTCAAATTAAATGTACATTGATTCAAGGAGAGATGAACTTCTCGTGGGAGTCTGTTCTGCACTGAGTTGGAAATGACACTAGGAAGACTACAATAGCTCGAATTTTGAGTTCGTCCAGCGTTGACAATAACAACATTGTTATGCCAATTGACTGGAGAGTGGTTCGGAAAGAGATAATCTTATACAATCTTTGAATTTAAATACACATTCTATGTATGTATACATGGTCCAGTTGCGACAATCGTACTTTTCTTCTGTCGCAAAACCTCTGTTTTCTCAATTTAGTATGAATATGCAGCGGAACCCCTTATTTCTTCTCCTCCTCGGTAGGCTCAGGCTCAGGGGTAGGAAGCTTGAACGACTCAGGGGTGAAGTCCACACCATCACCAACTTGTTCCCAAACAGAGGAGCCAACAGTGAAGTTTCTCCATGCCTGGGTGAGCTCCAATGGCTCGTAAACAACTCTCTTCTTCTCCTCGTCATAACGGACCTCGGTGTAACCGGTGGTTGGGAAATCCTTTCTCAATGGATGTCCCTCAAAACCATAGTCAGTCATAATTCTACGCAAGTCTGGGTGGCCCTCAAAGAAAACACCAAACATATCATATGTCTCTCTTTCGTACCAGTTTGCACCTTGGTATATTGGGACCACGGATGGCACAGAAGAAGTTTCGGAAGCATAGGTCTTCACTCTGATTCTAGAGTTGTGACGGACACTCAACAAGTTGTACACAACATCGAAACGGTTGGCTCTGCTTGGGTAGTCAGCTGCAGTAACATCCATACAACTCTTAAACTGAGCAGGTGTGTGGTTTTTCAAGTAAAGCATCACTGGTCTGACGGCGGTGGGAGCCACGTATATCGTCAACTCGTCCTTCCAAACAGAAAACTGTTGGATGTATTTGGGCAAACAAGACATGATGTAACGGCCAAACTTGTGCAACTCTTCCGAAACCTCGGCATATTTTTCGGCTGGGTTGACGAGTGGAACCTCTTGTGGACCAAGTTCCTTTCTTGGAAGGTTGTTCAAGTCAGGAAGCTCTTCATTGCGCAAAAAAGCAGAGGCCGAGAGTGCTCTTTGTGGCAAACACGACAAACGAGAGCCCACGATAGCGACCGATCTGGCGGTTCTGGCAGTTCTGGCAAACATGTGGTTGAAGTGTAAAGTTGGAGGAGTGCAGGGATGTAATGGTGAGGATGTCATTGGCCAGGGACGAAAAAGGTGGAGTAGAAAAAGAGATAAGGGTCGGGGGTGCAGCTACAAAATTAAAGCTCAAAGAATATTTGATCCAAAGGTATCCTCATTTTTTTTTCACCCTCTGTTGTAGTTCTAAGATTGGGTTCCATCTCTTAATTGAATGTTGTAGATCTATTTGAATTTGAAGTGAAAATTTCATCAATAATTGTTTGGCCAGCACCTGAAAATTTCATTAACTCTTCATCTATTCTAGTAGTTGATTTTGCATTCATCGATTGGGCCAAGCTCAGTTTTAGAGAGTAAGGTGAAGTTCTGCTGACAGATAGGCAAAATTCATAAAGGAACTAAGACCAGAACGATCGAGGAATTGTAAACAACTCGAGGCAAAAAAGCATCGAGTCAAACAGTTTTGTTTGAGCACTTAGATGTCAAGATTGTGGACATGTATGTTTCTAGAGGGCTCATCCATACTCTGGCGTTCACTTTCAATCTTTTGGATTTTATTATCTTATTGATAAAAAAGTGTCATACTATGGGTGTTTTAGGTCCCGTGCCAGGACTGTTCTCATCCTCGGCTGCTTGTCGTCTATTGTCTCACTTTGGATCTACACGAATACGGAACATGCCAAAATTCACCCAAAGGCACTCTGCGATAAGTCGATTTTATCACTATATGAGTCAGAAAGTACCTCGTCCTCGGCGTTCCTATTCGTGTGGGCCATGTCAAAGGTTCAAAATGAGATGTGACCTTGCCAAACCTTGTGGATCATGTCTGAGCTTACGAAGATCACGCGAATGCCTACAAAATCCCCCAAATCCTCCGACAGAAGAGGAAAAGGTATTAATACAACAACGCAAGCTGAGAAATAGGCGCAAGAAAGATAAAGAGTCTAAAAGAGTTCAGTTTGCGAGGATTGACGAAGGTCCAGAGAAGAAGATTGTACACTCAGAAAAGATCCAACCAACTGTCTGTTATGTCGATTGTACTGCCGAGAGTTGCGCTGTTTCGGTGAAGACCAATTCGATCTGGAAGCTTTCTTTCGCTAATCGCAGTACAATCCCAAATGATTCTTGCAGCAAACTAAAAACCAACGAAAAGCGTGGCGTTGAATACTTTCAAGCTTGCGATGATGAACTACAAGAAAAATTCTATTTGTTCACTCAAAGTCAATCACGCACGGCTGAAATGATGGGACAACTACTAACCCAATCAGAAATATCTCAACTTTTTACTCAATTTTCTCAAAGAAATGCATTTACAGCTACAAAACTCATAAATCCTGATAAGCTCTTGTCAATGTTTTTGAAATTTGCTTCATTTTGTTCAAGGGTGTCACCATTGCATAATCAGTGGTATATTAACAAAACTCTGATCAGGTACTTAAGTTTTGCTACCTTGATAATCAGTCAAAGTCTAATTTTGGATGGGTTACGTGACTCTGGGATGCAATGGTTAGAATTTTCTCTTGACTTAGCGAGAGACTATTTTGTCGAGGCTGATCTAAATGAGCTAATAACTAAAGGAATTTGGCTACACTTGGCAAAGCCATCCTATATCATGAATAACCAAATTTCCAAATTTATCCAAGAACTCAAAAAATTTGAGGCCTTAGTATGCAATCGCCACGCCCTCGTGCCATTCGAAGATTCGCTGAAGAGTATTGGGGAGGGAGGAGAAGATCATAGAATGGTCAGCAAGCTTTGGATGTCATACAAAATCGCAGAAACTGAGATATCTGAATTGGGCTGCAAGCAGATGTTTCGTCCTCTCCAAAATGCATTCTCGCTGTTTTCTAAGCTAGCAGAGACCTTTGACATCTCTCAACTTGATCAGACGCCCTACTCACGCTTATTTGTGACAATATTTATCTGCAGCAGATACTTCAACAGATTTGACAATCACCCTACTCGCACAAAATTCATTTATTCCTATCTTCTGTTGTATCAGGAAGTTAGCGAGCTCGACTGGGTAGTTTCGCAGAATTTGATCCAAAGGTCAGCCCAAGAAGATTTCGAGGAACAGTTACTAAGTGAAACTGGGAGACGAGCCATGAATCTGTTCATGCTCAAACATTTCTTTACTCGTTTATTACTGGTCGTGAAATTAGAGCAAGGATATTTTCCGAGTTTGAGGTTTGCCCAATACGTTACAAACTTAATGTGTGTTTTCAACTGGGCATTTCACATTGCTGATAAAGTTGGCATGTGTTTGGAACAGGTTTTTCAAATGCTTATGGAGAAGGCTTATTTCATTGATGTGATGCTGTTGTATCTCTGCTGTGGCTTTCAAACCATTTTCATATGCCTCATGGGTCAATTTTGTGCATCTTCACCAAGAACTTTGACGATCGATTTAAATTATCTTTGTGACGCAGTTGAAAAGTCATGGACTAAATCATTTAATGCATTGAAGAATTTGAAATACGTCAATGTCCGAATAATATCAGTTATAACCACGGTGGTTGAGGATTTAAGGAGTTGCACATGGCAAGAAACAACAGCAAAATCAACGTTCGATGAATTTTATGAAAGTCTACAACTCAAAATCAAATCAGAAAATTGGAAGGCAATGGTAATGATTTGGTTCGGTTCCTCTCAAGTATGTAGGACCCATTTCCATCAGCTTTGGCGTCTCGGAGCTTTCATAGAAGAAAACGGGAGCAAAAAATTCATGATAACAAAAACCTTTGCTATAGATACGAGTTTTTTCAAGCAATACGAGAGGCTGCTTGAGCCATTCCGATTTTCGAAGGAACTCCTAGACTCGTATATGAGGGACGTCGTTTACCCAAACCAAGGAGTGGAGCAAACGAGGGAGAAGTAGTCACGGGAGGCCAATTTGCTCCCAGTTGAAGTAATAATTGGCATCTGTTTCGAAATTCATCTTAAAAATACTTACGTTGTCAGGATATGGGAAGACATTCTGAACTTAGGTTAGCACATAGTTCATGAGAAACCAGGAATAAATTTTGAACTTTTCCTTTCTTTCCGAAAACCATTCCAGCCTGCTTGTGTCAAAGGTAAACAAAAATTTTATTATCGCATTCCCAAAAACATGAATTAGACTTCCCCTAGATTTGCCCCGAGGCTATGCATTAAGCAGGAATTACGTAACCACACCCATAGTTGACACAGTCCCGCACCCGTGCATCTGGCCCTGGCCTTGAGCACACTTGTGTAGTCACGATTCGTAAGCCATTTGCTAACAAGATATCCACTTTTCCTTTTCAAAGATACTCGTGCATCTGGCACCAAATCACATAGCATAAATTAATCTAGTAGAGATTTCCGTAATTCCCCCCAGGCAATTTGTCAATGCTGGAACCGCCGCCACAGAACAACCCCTCCTCAGACTCCCAGTCTTCTGATTTGGGATCGAATCAAGGTGATTCCGGAAACAGCGGCTCTAATCGTGCGAACACTGCACAAGAGAGCACGTCTGCTTCGTCTGATCTGAGCCAATCAAGCACATCCGGTGACTCTGTGCCTTCAAGTACAGGCTCCAATGGCTTCCCGAATCCTTTCCACAATAGCAACGAGAGTGCAAGCGATCTTCTAATAAGAGCCTTAGAAAGCATCAATGGACCATTGTTTCTGTCTGGCTTCCCGATGCCTCCCCAGCCTGCGTTCACAAATCCACAAGCAGCAGAAGCCAATCAGGAAAGCACAGACAACGACCGTCCTTCTGCGTTCCACGCCAACCTACTAGATCTGTTGATTACCCGAAGCCTAGCAGGTTCACAAAGAGCAGAGGGCGAGGACCTGCCCGCAGCTCCGGCAGCAAATCTAGACACCAACGGGTCGTCTGGCAGTGCAGCCGCAGGAGCTGCGCCAGAGCCAACAACTGCGCCAGGCACCCCTCTGGGACCTGGTGAAGACATCGGAGCAATAATAATTACCATCAATTATGCTTTCGCAAACGATGCTTCTCCAAACAGAACTGGCCTGTTGACAATAAGTGTTCCTAATACATCATCGAACAGAAATCCCCAGACTATCCATGATTTTGTATCCTTGGCAACAAGAATTGCATATGAAGAGTTATTCTCTGTTGCCAAAACAGGAATCACTGAAGAGAAGTTTGAGTCCTTCGAGATTGTGCCTATTGATGAACTTACTGACAGGATCTGCTCCATTTGTTTCGAGCCTTACGAGGGTCTACAGCCGCTAGAAAAGATGGCAGAATCAATTGCTTTGAAGCGTCGTAAGCTTTCTCCTGATGAACATAGCATTTCCTTGTCAGAGAGTGAAGATAGGGACGAGCGGGATGAAAGAACCAGACTGCGGCCCTCTACACCCTCGGCATTCAATCCTTCAACAAATTCAAACGGGAATACTACTGAGACAAATGCCACTGATGGGGCTGCGCCAGACAGAGCATCGGGCCCCACCTATTTATGTGATCAAGACAAGGAATTTAGTCATGAGGCTATCAAGTTCCCCTGTGGTCATATATTTGGTAAATCTTGTTTGGCACACTGGCTCAAGACTGCAACAACATGTCCATTGTGTCGATTTAATGTCAACACTCCTAACAATGACGGAACTGGCAACGAGGACGGCACGAACTCTCCCGCCGAACCAAGGCGTAATATTTTCCATTTGTTTTCGGGCAATTGGTTGAGGCCAAATGCCTTTCAAGGCCCCGAGGGACAGCAACCCCGGACTGAGAGCCAATCGCAAAGCAGTGCTCAACCACAAGATGAGCAGGCTCCGGTAGCTCCATCGGTGGGCGATGAAAGGCAAAGAGAGCAAACGCCAAATACTCCATTCCAAGAGCGGATTTTGCGACAGGAAACTCCAAGTCGGGTGAGCCCTATTGCAACACCTCATCTCTTTGGAGTTCCCTCGTCTCTGACAGATAGTCTCCCAGCTGGCACACATGGTGAGGTGGCTAGCCGCGCAGCACGGAGATTCGAACGTAGTCTCAATCTTTTGAGAAGAACGACACAAAGCATTAGGCATTTGAGAGGTCAAGATGTTCCCCCGGCACCATTGATCCCTACAGGTGCTCAGCGGAATGCCCCTTCTTCGCTTCGGAATCTGCAAGAGCATATGGACTCTTCTAACGAACTGCCCATGTCTCGTGGGACAAGCCAAAGAAATCCTTCCTTTGCTCCATTGATAGAAGGAATTACCAATTTCTTTGGACGCAATTCACAGATGCGTAACAGAGATACAGAGGGAGGGGAAACTTCAATTTTCTCCTCCGGAGTATCGAGTAGAAGAACGCCCAATGGTATTGAGACAACCAGTTCTGATGCTGTGACTCCGCCAGCCAATACCACTCCAAGCAGCGTCATCATCATCTCCCCTAATTTTTTCATGTCAAGGCTTAATCAACATGATGATGCTCCTAGTACAACAGCTCGCGAGGATCAGACCGATTCTGCAGCTAATGATGATGAACCCAATCTGCATTCTGGCAATGATACCCCTTAACCTTAATTCCTTTCCTGAAGATACATTTCTTGCATTTTTATCTTGTTTTGTTGGGATGGTCCATTCTATAGACGACTGTATTTATATTTTATGATACATTATCGCTTGTATATGCCTAATTCTGTGTTTCGCTTGCCTCTTTGGCTGCCTTCTCGATTCTTTTTCTCTCCTTCTCCTTAAGAACGTGTTCTCTGCGTTCCATACCCTCCCGGATCTTTCTTTCTCGGCGTTGCTCTTTAGTTTCTACCACATCCTCTTTCACTACACCCATGTTGGTAATGCTCGACTGGAGCTGGTCCATCTTCCTGAAATTTTCCTTGAATCTCTCGTGAGACAAAACAGTTATTGTTTTCAAATACTCTGGACTCACTAACGATACAAATTTTCCGTCTTGTAGAAGACCAATTGGAACATCTAGCTTGATCAGAATTCTGATTCCAACAATATTGTTACTCCCAATGCCAGTCTCTCTGAAGCCACAACTCATAGCTGTAGAAAATAAAAGGTTGGCAGTTTTGAGGTCTCTGCATTTGACATGAAGAATTAATGGCTCGAATTTGTAAAGGATATAGCGAGTGTTCTCTTGAATGGAAGCTTCCGTATTGTAAGAAAAATCAATCAGCTTGTGCCAGTCGTCCAATTCCTTTGGCTCATGAGTTACGAAAAGCCATCTGCCTTCATTTCCCTTGGCCCCGATTTGTGAATTCTGTTTAATACCTTCTAGAAACACTGATACTCTGCCCAGGCACAGAGAGGTGGTCACCATGTCAGGATGAGCATTTATCGTGTTGATGAGTGGAAGACATAGCACATCTATGGTTCCTTTGGGTGATGCATCGGGTTGAGCTTCTGAGGTTTCACCAATCTCTCGAAGGATCAGTTCTTTCTTTTGGTCAAAGGGAGACATGGTAGGTGGGGGATGGAGATGAGCGAAGTTGAGTTCTTACGAATAATTTAGATAAAAAAAAAATACGTATGCATTAGGATTGAACTGCTTATATGGTGATTTTAAAATATTTGAGAATTACCATAACTTTAAGCGCCAAGGCACTACTTCGTGTTAAAGTATCAAGAGAAGTAAACCCGGTAGAATGCTCTTTTGGCAAAACCTATGGTGAGCACACATTATTTCAATGCAACCATGAATTTTCTCTGCTCAGCTGGTTCCAATTGGAACAAAGTAGTCAACACAGGGAGAAGTTGATCGCGTTGCTCCTTGTGTTCCATAAAACCAATTAACACATTCTTCAAGTAGGCAATATTAACACCAGAGGGCGCACCTCCAACCTCGCTAATGGACAGCTTCCGGGAACTTGAAGCAGAAGACATCTTGTCTTTCTGCTCCTTCATCAGTCGATACTGTTGAGTAATGAGTTTATAGTTCTTGGTCAACCGCTCGAACTTCGAATCCGACTCATCCTTCAATTTTTTTAGGACTTGATTGAGACTTTCGTATTCGCGAGATTTTTCGCTAGCTTTTTCAAGTGACAAACGGAGCTCGTTCACCGTGTTTTCCAAATCTTTTTGTTTCTGAATATCATCGGGCGACAGGGCCTTATTTGCCTGCTTGGCTGATGCAATTTGCTCCCTCAAACTCTGCGAGCTCTCTTGAAATTCTGCTATTCTTTTGGAGTATTTCTCTGTCTCCTTGGTGAGTTCCTCGACCTCTCGTTGGCTTCGCTTCCTCAAGCTCTGTAGTTCAGCGAGGACATTATCTCGTTCTTCATTTAATCCACGAATTTCTGCCTTCAATTCACTGTATTTTTGCTCATGTTCCTCTTTGGTCTCAGACAACATTCGTCTTAGCGCCGTTCCTTCCCGCGTTCTTTCTTGCAACATCCTCGACGTCTCTGATAATTCTTCCTCGAGATCATCGATCTTGTTCTGACTGTCTTTAGCCCGAATTGAGAGCTCATCGTATTGCTGCTTCAATGCCTGGAGCTCTCCCGAGGAACTTGATCTTGACTTGAATAAAGATTCATATTTGAGCTTTAAGCTTTCTAGCTCCGTTCCAACTTCTTGCTTGCTTACTTGAAGCTTGGAGAGCTCTGAAGCCATTGCTTTTGACCTTTCGGCCGCATCCTCCATCTTTTTCTGGGTCGAGGCTCTCTCTGAGACAAGATTCTTGTTCAGATTCCGCAAATCCTTGTTGGTGGCCTTCAAATCGGCAATTGAGATGTTCATCTCGTCCCTTTCCTTATTTTTAGCCTCAATGGTAGATTTGAGTTCCTGAATTTGCTCATCTTTATGAGATATTGACGCCTGTAGAGACGCTATCTCTAACTTCAATGAACCATCATTATTCTTCAACTTTTGGAGTTCGTCAATACGATCATTGAGTTGCTTCTTCTCGTCTAGCAAGCTGTTCTTCTCTTTTTCACTGGTGTCTAATTCATCAGTGAGCTTCGCTACACTTTTGGCCAAATCGTTCAATTTGGACTTTGCTTTCACTGCATCCTCCTTCAACTTGACTGATTGCTCGTGCAATTGCTTAAGTTCATTGTCATTATCCTGAATAGTACCATCTCTGGAAGAAACTTCTTTGCGCAATTTATCGATGAGCAACTTGTTTTCGGCAAGTGTCGATTTACTTCCATCTAAATCAGACGAAAGTTTCTTTCCTTCTCTAATTAGGGCTTCAAGGGAAGAATTTTTTTCGCTCAATTGTGATTGAAGATCGAGCACTTTATTTTCCGAAACTTTAATCTTCTCTTCGGTTTCCTTAGCACATTCAATCTCGATGGTCTTATTTCTGTCTTTGACGGTTACCAATTCGTCGCCAATATCACGAAGCAGATCTTTGAGCATGTCGAGATCTTCGATTTTCTTGTTCAACTCTGCTCTACATTTGCTTAGCTCTGCGGAAATTTGTGCCTTTTCCTCGCCTAACATCTCAATTTCCTTTCTCGACTTTTCTATAGTATTGCTGAGCTCCTGGTTATCTTTTTTAGACTTTTCAAACTCCTCTTCCAAGTTAGCAATCTTGAGGGCAAGATCTTTGATCTCCTTGTTCTGACCATCATCGGTTGCCTCGTTGACTTGGGAAATTGGAGCTGGAGACACCAATTTCTTCTTTTTCTTTTTGTTCTTGTTTTTGGAATTGTTGCTTGCCACATTTTGGGGTACGCTGTCGGTTTCCTGCCCAATTGAAGCGTCGACGTCAGTCTTTCTGGTATTCTCAGTGAGCACTGCCACCTCGTTCTTTTCAAGCCTCAGTACAGTATCTATCATCTTCTTTTTGAGCTCCTCTAATTCTATCTCAAGCTCTTTTTTCAGTTTTTCAATGGTAGCGAGCTCTGAACTCTGATCCTCAAATTTTTCTTGAATCTTGGCCAACTCCTTCCCTCTGCTGGCTAATTCAGCATTGGACTGGTTCAACTTTTCTTCGAGTGAGTTCAATTCCAGCGTGTCAAGCTGAGCGTTTTGCAAGCTACTGATTTTCTCCTCTAGGCTCACCTGTGTGGACTTGAGTTTGTCGATATCTGATTCAAGTGCCTTCTTTTCGCTTTGTATTTGAGATTGTGTTGCGGTGTTTTTCTCAGAAAGCTCTTGCAAACTCTTAAGCTCTAGACTCTGTTCGTTGATCAACTGATCCTTTTTCTTGCAATCATTAACCAAGTCATTCACATTCTGTGATTTTGATAGGAGAAGTTGTTGGCCCTCCTCCAACTGATTTTGCAAATCAAGAATTTTGTCAGTTTTTTCCTGAATGACATTAGCTTGTTCCTCTGCTTTTTGTTTCAAATCATCGATTTCTTGCGACAGTTTTTCCATTTGGCTTGCTGCGTCTGATTTCATCTTATCTAAAACTTCATCGGTATTGGGCACTGCCTTGAGTGTCTCGATTTGAGCCTCAAGATCAGCAATCTTCGTCTCATGATCTGCCGAGGCTGCAGAAGAATTTTGATTCGTCTCAGCCTCGGAGAGCTTTTGTTTCAAATCTTCTATACTTGATTCGGCTTCCTCCAAAACAATGACCTTCCCCTCTAACTCTTTTATTAAACTCTTCAATTTTTCTTCCTCTTTGGCGTGTTTTGTGAGGGCCTCTTCAGAATACTTCAAGGCTTTCTCACTATCTGACAATTTCTTAGTCAATTCATCCCTTTCCTTGCTTATCAGTGAATTCAGAGCAGTTGACTTTCTTAATTCTGACTCCATAATACTCGTCCTTTCAGATAATCCTTTAAGGTGATCGACTAGTAGAGACACATCAGATATAGACAGAACAGGAGTATAATCCAGCAATGTTTTCTCAAAAATCTGTATCAATTGAGTTTTCTTCTTTTCAGTTTTGTAGGCATCAAGAAGAACTGGATATTTCTCCTCATACTTCACGAACTTCTTTAACTTGGATCTAACTACTTGCGGCAATGATTCTAAGTCTATATTGGCCAATGGATCTTGAGATGCTTTCGAATCGGTTAAAGCATGCGTACCTGCGTTTGAGGCACCAGTGCCAGGCTCTTGCGTTGTCTGAGGCTGCGAGCTTTCTTGTTGTTCATTTATCTTGTCATCAGCTGAAGAAGGAGAACCTTCATTTTCTGGCTGTGTGAGGTCGGAAGCATCGGGTGTGGTGGTCTGTAGAATTGCAGAGCCGTCTTTGAGTTGCTTGAAAGCCTCGTTGTCTCTTCTTGGCTCGTTCTGGGAGATTTCGTTGAAGCTTTTGGCCACGTCCTCCGAAAACGACTTGAGCTTGTTGAACATTTATGCGTTTGTGGTTTCAATGGGTGGCAAGGCCCAAACGTTCTCTTGCCGATATACTGCTAGACGATAGAGTCGCTTCAAGATCAGTTGAGTTATACTGTGTTCCTATCCTGTGTATGTGACTGATTGCAAAATAATGCGTGTGGAGCCTACTAAGTATCATGGATGAAGCTGGCTGCCAAAATAAAATAGAGGCATTCGAGGCGCCAATAAAAATGGATACAATTTGCACTAGAAGGTGTGGTTTTGTTTATTAAAGAATGTCATTATCAAAAATTATTATTGGTTGCAGGCAAGTTAGGAATGGTGTGAGTGTTGGTGTCTCAGCTCCTCTCGAGGCTCCATTGCCAAGGAAATTTGGTATTGTTCCTGAATAGTCGGGCTCCTTTCGAACCAAGTATCGAGATACAGCTGGATTTCTGGCACAGTCACGAAATTGAATCCTATCTGTTTGAAACGTTCCATTCCAAATACAATGTGAGCGGTCTTTGCACGCTTCGCAAAGTTGATCATCCTAGTGCGTTTCAATAAGTGATCTGGATTACCGTGGTAGATAAACGTTAAGTCTGAGAGGTAAACACCAAAGAACGGTAAGCACGGCTCAGAAGTAACGAACTTCAACATGTCTCGGTACTCGTTGAAGTTTCTACTTGAATTCATCAATTTGTTCATATTCTCGAGCTTCAAGAGAGTGTCTTTTGAGACCAAGGACCAGGTTTTCTTCAATCTATGGATAGGTGAAGAATAAAGCGCAGAAATAATTGCTGTCATCGAGGAATAATTATTATATTGGTGGCACTTTTCTGCAACATTGACGAAATACCGAATGACTTGAACACGCTTCCTCTGATCTTCCTTCCTAACAATCATGTAAGCAACAAAATTTGTGAGTTGATTCGAGGCCTTGATAAAGTTGGAAATGTGCTCAATTGACTCGGCAAGACCAGATTTTTTACCCCAAACTTTATGAATGCAAGCAAGTTTCGTGATTCCACGAAACAACTCAAACTCACGAAGAGTCAATTGTCGAGCGAGTTCAATGTATTCGATATCGACGAGTTTGATTTTTCGAAGGGAGAAGCCCTTGACAAGGGGTGCAGGCGGTTTACCTGTTAACTGCGGTATTGTCTCGGTCTTTATAATCTCATTATTAAGAATTTTTTTGATTTGTGCAACGAGAGAAGCTGTTATAGCATGTGTTTGAACCTCGGGTTGATTGAGAAATTCGAGCCAGCGATGAAGAGCGACACGGCTCTTATATGATTCACACCAATGGGTTTCAATGATAGAATTCATGACATTGAGTACTCTTTGCCGGATTTTGCTCTGCTTTTTTTCCCTCCAGGTGAGGAATTCTTCGTAACTCAAACCTTCGGGTGCCTCAATCATGAACCGGTTAATAAGTAAGTGAATAAGTTCAACCAACGGTAACATCGTAGCAAATGAAGTTAAGAAGACAGAATTGAATTGAACATCAAAAAGTTCATGATGTGTCAAATGAGCAACTAACGCTTCCTTAGTGCCTCCCCTGATATTTCCACTTGCATCCAATAATAAATCGTATTCGTCATCTCCTTCCAAATACCATGAGGTGCTATCATTTCTAGGTTTTCCACTGAAGTACTGGCCCCCGGAGTCATCGCCTCTATTGTCTGCCGCTGTATTATTACTCTCTGTTAGGAGAAGATCAACGTTGAAGTCGTCATGCATCACACGAGTAGCATAATTGAGAACTGTTTCCCTTTCATCGACCAAAAGTTTAATTGTTGCCAAAATAGAATTACATAGCTCAGAAGACTCATGAAGTAATTCAGAAACGACTAGATCCAGACTCGAAGCGAATCTATCCTCAGCATGTTGTTGAATTTGTTTCATGAGAATATTCCCGAGTAATCGAGCTGATTTTTCCAAGTGATCTTTAATTTGGTCGCGACCGTAGAGAACAGACTCCTCCTCTTTCATAGCTGTAAACGAGTCGGGGTCCTCGAGGGTTAAGGACTGACTTTGAGTAATTATCCGTGAAAGTAAGTAATGGAACTTGTGCTTTAATTGGAAGAAGTCCAAAACAATTGGATAGTCAAAAGTCAAGTTGCTTTCAATTGACTCGTTTCTTGAGCCAGTCGAATCCGTCTTGATCTCTCCAACGGAATCAAATGAGGGGTATCTCTTGATAAGGCAAAAAACTGTAAAGTCTAATGACTCAAGCAAATCGATGAATACACTCGCGTGGTGCAAATATCTGTACATGACACGAAGAATGTGCTCGTTTCGCTCGTTTAAAAGAGTCTCATTGTAGTACCTTTTTTGTCTTTCTGGCTCGAAGTATTTTAATACATCATTGGATACCTTTGTCAATTCCTCACTGTGGGTCTTCGCTTTCTCGTATGCCGAGTTATCTATGATCACCTTCAAATGGTATTTGTTTTTCAACTGATCACCACTCAAATTAAGAACTTTATGCGCACCTGAGAAGAACGGATTACACCAGTTGCCACCATTAAACTCATTTGTAATGAACCGTGGATAAACTTGGGGAAGAACATTGGTTCTGTCTTCTCCCTCATCCTCTGATGCATCAGATTGATCATAGTCTCTTTTATAGACTTTTTTGTCATTCGAGAGCTCATGAAATATGTCAATAAGACTGGTCATCTTAGACTTGATGACTGACACATCCTCATTGATCTGATGCATATAAGAATCAGCTAATTCGTCTTCGGTCAGCAGATTCTGTCTCGGAAAAGAAGTTTCAGAACTACTTCTAGGGCCAGTATATGTCGCATCCGAACCATGAGAGTTTACTCTCTGCTGGGGAGTCGTTGCCGTACTGCTGTTCAAACTGTGAATGTTGAAATTAAAATAATCCATCTCGATAGGTCCCTGTGTATGAAGCATGACTCTCAAGTGAAGTAAACCGTTGATATACATTTGGGCAAATGCCTCTGATAATCGTCTCAATTTATGTCTGATTGACTTCTCCAATGCAGTGTCCATGAACTCACCTTGTGTGAGGCGAGCGGCACTCATGACCATCAGTATCAACTTAGTAAGTTGAGCGAAATGTACACCAAACAATTGCTTATTCGAATCTCTGAGGGCTTTCCACGTGAGATCTAGAAGAAACAAGAACCTTTTTTTGAGGTCAGTCCAGTGTCCGATATCCGAGTAATGTTCATAGAACAAGCCTGGTGTGATGAAAAACGGCTGTCCGAAATGATGATATGAGGAGGAGCTTGTCTGAGATATTATGGATGACTCGGAATCACGCTTGGAGCCCTCAAAAGCTTTGGCGATGGACAGATTTGATCTTAAACTGCTAGTAGTGGGCTGATTGTCGTAGAATGAAGGGTAATCAAGTCTGGATATAACAGAGATATCTTCTATGGCTCCTAGCGTTGGCATTGTCACTTTTCCACCTTTACAGTCAATCGAAGGTATCATTGGACCTAGAGGAAGCATATCACAATAAATGTCTAGGACCTCAGAGTAGTATGCGATGTCACCTTGGTCAGTGATTCTAGGAAGCCACATAACATTTTCACCCGTACTTTGTTTTAGATCAGCAACGAGGATTTCAGCATCCTCAACTGAAGTGAATTTCACCCTGTCAGATGAATCATGAGGGGAATAGGCAGCAGAATGTGAACTGGAGCCATGTGAGTGACACACCGAAGTTCCGCTTTCAGGCATAGATACTGTTGAGGCCAATGAAGCCTGGTGAGCTGCAAAGTGATGTATTGTAGCATCTGACTCTTTTTTGAATGGATGAATAGTTGCATCGCTTTCTTTTTTTAGCGGATGGATTGTGGCCTCTGACTCTTTTTTGTGGCTTGTACTCTCATCTTTATCTGCTCTTTCCTGTCGTCTCATCTTTTCAGAGGGTATACTCACTTCTGAAGAAGCAAAACTGACCACCGAGTTCTTTCTCGAATTCGAGTTCGATGCCTCCTTATTCGAGTCCAAAAAGTTCTTCTGAAGGAGACTCGTAAACAGTGGGATGAGAACATTCGCTGCCGTGTTTGCTGCAGTTATACTATCGATTTCCTTGTTCGTCTGAAGTTTGTTCAACACGGGTTGGACGTAATTGACAGAACGCACATAGTTTTCGGGGAACCAGCCCCGACAAACCTTTCCTGCGTTATTGGTAATTACTCCATCCCACCAACCCGATTCATTTTTCAGGAGAACATACACAGTATCACCGATATCTAGACTCAAATGGGATGGTTGGGTACCGGGGAAATCATAAAGAGCAATGACAGTATCCAAGCACTTAATTTGTCGTTCTATTGAGTTTTCGTCTTGGACAGCTGGGACAGCATCCGGTGCAAGGTCGTCGTAAGACATGGCGAGGGCTTTCGATTGGCTTAAAAGAATGGAAGAGAGATCGTGGTACTAATTTCAATCAATTGGGGGAGGAGCCTTGAGACCTGCTCTTATGATGAGACAAATTGAACAATGGTATGTGTAGTTTTTTGGGAGGATCTGAAGAAGAATGGCGATTTATGTAATTGTCAATTCTTGTTAAGCGCTAGTGGGTGTCAAAAGCCAATGGTACAGAACCTGGGGTTGATAAGGGTTTAGTGGCCTTGAATTTGTTCGGGAAAGTATCTCAAATTTTCTTATATTCAGCTAGTTCCCGTTTGCATAATTTGTGCAAAAAGTTCTTGTTTTTGTTTTTTTAGACAGTATTTAGTTTTAGTTGGGCGAGCCTCTCGGTCTTGAAAAGATGAGAACTGCCAATCTATGTCCAGGTCTAGGTCTAGAACAAAACATAGTTTGAAATTATGTGAAATGGCGAGTTGCTCTGATATTTTGACTCTCATTTTCGAAATTCTTTTGGGATCAGAGGGGATTTAATTGATAACTATCGATAAACACATTGTTGAATATGTTTGCGATACTACGAAAAAACAACTAGAAGGAAATACGGTGTATCAAGTACCTGAATTACTCTATCTAAAAACCCAAACTTTTTTATTGACTTTGATACAATACTTACGGTATCATTAAGCCGAAAGTTCAGAATCTAAGGCGCGCAAGAGTATTTGAATTCAAGCCTGTCCTTGTTGTATCATCTTGTAATACCAACAATCAGAACAAATTTCGTACTCTTGTTGTGCAAGAATACTGTTCAAGCTGGAACTTATCTCTGTCTGAGATTTGCCTTCAATTATAAACAATCTGATTTGGGCTTCTTGCCTCCGCTTCTCTCTTTGCAATTTTTCCAAAGCTGTCTCTCTGATACCACCTGTCTGCTTCGACAAAGTAAGAGCGTTCTTTAAGAATGCCACAGCATTTCTGCCCAATAGATCCTTGTGCTTTTGAGCTTCCGGATAATTCAAGAGGCTGCGCTGTAGATCTATATCCGCACGAGCTATGTAAACCGAACACATCTGCAGAATGATATTTCCAAGACCAATAGTTTGATCTATACGAGCGGATTTCTTCTTCTGGCTGAGACTTTGCAATAGCTCCTGAGCATTTTTGAGATATTGATTCATTTTACATAGCGCCGTCCAATACAAATCGGGCTGAGAGACTCCTCCGGAACTAGTATTCAATTTTTGTCTCTCGAGGATGGATTGAATAGAGTCTGCTGCCAGCATGTATCGTTCAGCTGAGTCAGGAAGGGTTGGGCTTTCCCAACTTTTTATTGCCAACTCAATGTCTTTTCCACTGTTTTTGAAATATTCTGCCGCAAGGATGTATTCATCAAGGTGCTCACGGATTTCATTGTTGTCGTCTGAAAGGTGTGCTGCGGAGAGAATCTTCGTCAAGGCGTTGTCTGCCTCGTTAAGAGATGACGTAAGGTCCTCAACTACCGAAAGATCTAAATTGTCTAGATCATCATCTGTGTATATACGAAAGAGCTTCAAGTAGGAGATTGCGGTCTCTATTATTTCCGTCACACGGATCGCGCTCGTTTTTACGGATTCGTTGTCAGGAGATTCAATTTGTTGAGAGGTCATATTCAAGGAATCTTGAAATTCTTGGACCTGATTCGAAAAGACCTGTTTGAATAGTGTTGACGCTTTACTTGCTGCCAATGCAGTGGCTTGTGGATCATTCTCCAGATTCTCGATAACGTCTAGGTAGACCATAGCAGAATTATAGAGCAAGTCATTGGAAGCATCGTTCCCGGAAATTGAAATTGCATTCTCGTGTGCAGCTACAATTGCGTCAATTTCCTGGAGGACACAGTTCGACCCTGCTTGCAAAACTTCAGGAACACTAGCCAATTGACTCAAATCAAGACAATCTGAACCAGTGTACTGATTGTATACCAGAAGCAAAAGACGCAGTGCATTGTAGTGACACTCAATGCGCTCCATCTGAGATACTTCATTGGAATGCTCTATTGCTTTGCTATACCATTCGAAAGCACTCTGGTAGAAGCGCAATGCTTTTGAGAAGTCAGATGTGTGCCATCTATCTCCGGATTCTTCGTCCATGTACGCAGCATCAATCATTTCTTCGAATGTTGAAGGATCGTTTGGGCTTGATGAGTTCTTCTCGAGTTGGGCCAAAGCCCTCTTGCCTAATTTAGGGCCACGGTCTGTGTCTGGTTAGTCAATGTGCCATGTGAAGCTTCATTTGCCAACTTACTTTTCATTATTACGATAGTGTATTATGTGTAACCGAAATCAAGAATACCCCAGAATCAAGTTTAGACCTGCAGGACGGTAGTATGCTAGATCTGTTTTGAGTATACTCCAGAAATGATGTAGTATAGGTCAAGATACAGAATCTAATTTCTTGCAATGGCCTTTTGCTTCCCAAAAATATTCCACCAATTATCAACAAAATGATGTATTTCTGCTTGCGCTGTTGAGATCAAGATTTAAAGTGTATAAATTGAGCTATGTGATGTATGCGCTCATTGAGGGTAGCGTTCTCAAGCAATTTAACACAGACACCCAAAGCATTTACGTAGATCTTAAAGTTTCCGAACTTCAATCCTTACAGTCGCATCCGACTGTTTCTTCAGATCTGAGACAACTTTAATACAAAAAAGATAATTTAAATGCACTACGTTCAATGTTTGATCCTCGATTCCATATATTCAACTTCATTTTCTGCCACAAGAATTGACACCCATTTTGTACATTGCTTTTTTCTCAAATAGCATTGCAAGCAGTAGCTAACCCTGCAATTCTTGAAATGGTTGGATCGGTGATACAACACCAATTTAAAAGTATCAGCTCAAACGTTTAAGGTACCGACCGTCCGAAGATCCGGCACCTCTACAAAAATTAACAAGAAACAGAAAGATATTCCTACACAATGGAGATTTCTATCCCATTTTGTGTGCAGTTAGTGTGCCGATTCGTGGAGGTTACATGAAAAGTTGCGACAACCAGGCCACTGGTCCTTCATCTAGAGATTATTGTTCCACGCCAAACGTCACCCAACAGAACTATGAGGACAGCACACTGACATAATGAGCTTCGTGTACGGCCCCCATAAAAAAAAAGCCAGGCAAAAATATAATTAAGAGAAGAGCTGAACATAAGAAAAAGGAGAAAACGCCCTAAAGATTTCTGTCTTTGCCTAATTCAGTTCGGACTCCCTTTTCTTGAGTCCTAACCCTACTTATTATGGAGTGCATATGATCGCCTCGTGGTTTCGGAAGTGTCCTGCAATCACCTTATACTGCGTAGCCCCATAAGCGCATAGAACTGGCGCTAGTAATAATTAGGTCCGAATTTCACTCAAAGGCTCCGCAACCGCATACGCGCAACTCGGAAAGTTGCATACTCTAACATGGACCCACCTGCTCACTAAGACAGCCTCCATGTATAAATAGGCGTCCAAGTTCCCTCAATTACAGTTTTTTTTTTCTCCAGTTTAACTTACTCAGTTTAACAACCCAACAAACTTCAAACAAACTTTAATTAACAATGGTCACTATCGGTATTAACGGTTTCGGCAGAATCGGTCGTCTCGTTTTGAGAATCGCTCTTTCTAGACCAGACATCAAGGTTGTTGCCGTCAACGACCCATTCATTGCTCCAGAGTACGCTGCTTACATGTTCAAGTACGACTCTACCCACGGTAAGTACGCCGGTGAGGTCAAGTCTGAGGGCAACAAGTTGATCATCGACGGTCAAGAGATCACCGTTTTCGGTGAGAGAGACCCAACCCAAATCCCATGGGGTAAGGCTGGTGTTGAGTTGGTTGTCGAGTCCACCGGTGTCTTCACCACCTTGGAGGGTGCTCAAAAGCACATTGACGGTGGTGCCAAGAAGGTTCTTATCACCGCTCCATCTGCTGACGCCCCAATGTTCGTCATGGGTGTCAACGAGGACAAGTACGCTGGCCAAAACATTGTTTCCAACGCTTCTTGTACCACCAACTGTTTGGCTCCATTGGCCAAGGTCATTAACGACGAGTTCGGTATTGAGGAGGGTTTGATGACCACCGTCCACTCTATCACCGCCACCCAAAAGACCGTTGACGGTCCATCCCACAAGGACTGGAGAGGTGGTAGAACCGCTTCTGGTAACATCATCCCATCTTCCACTGGTGCTGCTAAGGCCGTCGGTAAGGTTATCCCAGAATTGAACGGTAAGTTGACCGGTATGGCTTTGAGAGTCCCAACCGTCGATGTCTCCGTTGTTGACTTGACCGTCAAGTTGAAGACTGAGGCTTCTTACGAGGAGATCGCCGCTGCTGTCAAGAAGGCTTCTGAGGGTAAGTTGAAGGGTGTCTTGGGTTACACTGAGGACGCTGTTGTCTCTTCCGACTTCTTGACCTCTTCCGAGTCTTCTATCTTCGACTCTAAGGCCGGTATCTTGTTGAGCCCTAAGTTCGTCAAGTTGATCTCCTGGTACGACAACGAGTACGGTTACTCCACCAGAGTTGTTGACTTGGTCCAATACATCTCTAAATAAGCAACCTACCACTTATGAACCATTACGAATAAACGTCTGATTCGCTTGAAATATCTCTTTGTAGCTCGTATTCGCACCCCACAATTGAATCTGTGCACTAATATCAAAAACTAGTCCAAAAAGAAACTGATATGATTAAAAAATGAATATTTCCAAAATTTTCATAAGCTAATTATTTATTTATATTTTTTACTTGGTACTTGGCTATTGTAGTGGCCAAGACTCAACTTCACACACTTCTCTCCCCATACTATTCTCATTCCGCACCTTCATACTTTGATACATATACTCATTTATTCTACTTTCGCCAACAACACAACACTTCCTTTTCTCTTTCTATTCAAAGCCAAGATACAGCCTCTCAAACTCTTACCCCATCCAATTTCTATCAATTGAGTCATGTCGTTCTTTTTCAAAGCCCCTCTAGATATCGAGATCAGACTAGATAGCGAGAACATACGTAAGCACATTAACATTAAAACAACGCACGGCCGTACAGAATCGCTACCAATATACGAGGACGGCGAGACTGTCAAAGGCGAGGTCACTGTTCGTCTGAAAGAGGGCAAAGCTGTAGAACATGTTGGTATTAAAGTACAATTGCTAGGATCGATCGAATCGCCCTTGGATGTGATCAGTTCTTCTGAGTTTCTCTCGTTAGCTACCGAGCTTGCCTCTCCAGCTGTGCTTTCCAATTCAGAATCGTATCCTTTTGAGTTTAAGAATGTTGAGAAGCAACATGAGAGTTACCGGGGTAAGAACGTCAAATTGCGATACTTCATCAGGGTTGTTGTCTCGAGGAAAAACAAGCTGGACATTACCAGAGAAAAAGAGTTGTGGGTGCAACAGTTTTCGTCACCGCAGGTGAGCCCGGATGCAATTGCAAATACTCTGAAACTGAGTGTCAAGATGGATGTTGGAATCGAACAATGTCTACACATCGAGTTCGAATATCTGAAATCCAGATTCCTGCTCAAAGAAGTAATTGTTGGAAGAATCCATTTTTTCTTGGTTCGCTTGAAAATAAAGCATATGGAGATCTCTTTGATTCGAAGAGAGTCTGTGGGCACTGCCCCTAACCAAGCTGTTGAGAGCGATACATTGGTGCAATTTGAGATAATGGATGGCGCGCCAGTGAAAGGCGAGAGCATCCCAATCCGTTTGTTTTTAGGCGGCTACAATTTGACTCCCACCTACAAAGATGTGAACAAAAAATTTTCAGTCAGAACGTATTTGTCGCTTGTATTGATTGATGAGGATGCCAGACGGTACTTCAAGCAGAGCGAGATCATCTTATACCGCGAGCCTAAAGAGAACTGAATCACCTGATTGCATTTCGCCAATGGATCCTGTTGTATCAAATAAATCTCATTTGGCTTCTATTATCCAGATTCTACTACATTGCATATCAAGAAAACACTGTCCGCAGTTTGCCGGTCCCACTCTCCACAGGTGACATGATATATCCCATATTATTAATAGACACGAGAAATAAAACAAAAGCAAATTTGACAAAGCAGTTTTTGCATTTCGTTTCTCTCGTCTCTATTTGGCTAACACGGAGCGTCAAAGATCTGACAGTGGTCGCGGCTAATACCACTTCACAGATTAGATGTCAGCACCACCATTTAGATCTCCATCAATAGAAAATCATTAACTATCAATTTTCGAAACAAATAATTCAAGTCAAAAACTTTATCATCAAATAGAGTCTCTCCTCAAAGCGATCTCAATTCTAAAAAAAACCCATGTTCCTAGATGAACCTTATCTATATAGAGATGCAGGGCAGGCACAGTTACCTGCGAGGCTCTGATATCAGCCACTCATATACTACACGACTTTTAATCGCAATCACCAAATCTGCATCTATTCTGATCCCGTCAAGAATCTCGAATATTTATTAAAGAGGCCCATTGCAAGCCCACTCCATATCTACACAGCAATCAGCATCACGTCACCCCGCAGAACATAAGATACCATGAGTCTGCCTCGAAACATATCGGCACGAAGAGAGTCGATTGCAAAACTCACTCGGCCCGCCTTCAACTCGTCTCCCTTGGGAATGTCGCCCCACCACTCAATCGCCGGGCTGTACCTGGCCAACTCTGCATTTTTGAAGCACGAGGATGATTTCATAGGTGGAGCGTCAGAACAGCCCTCGAGAAATTCCCCAGCGTCTAATCTCTCACCTCGGTCCACATCTGTGGGGCCAGAGAGCGCAATCCAAACAGATTTGTCTGCTGTGGATCAGAGAGTTCTCGAGAGTGCCAAGAAGTACTTGAAGACCGATGAGGAGGCTAGTTTGGCTGTCGAAGGAGCAGATATCACCAGAGACATATATAAATTCCGTTCGGATAAAAAGCAAGTAAAAAGGTCTCGGAGCTTCTCTCTGATAGACCAGGTTTCTCACAGAAGAGGCCTGAGCGCCAGTTCTCTCAATGTTCCGGGCGGCTTTAGGAGGCAATTTGTTTTAGAGCACTCCAGAAAGGTCAAGCCAAATCTAATTACGCGCAATTTTGTTGAATTTCTCAGTATTTATGGTCATTTTGCCGGTGAAGATTTAGAGGACGATGACTACGTTGCCTGTCACTATACACTCAGTAATCTGAAAGCTGACGAGGAAAGTCCTCTCTTAGGATCATCTGGAGGCAGAATCAATTCCAACGGAACAGCAACCAACTCGAAGGCATTGTTCTTACTTGTGAAGGCATTTGTTGGCACTGGTGTGCTCTTTCTCCCTAAAGCATTCTCGAATGGTGGTCTCCTCTTTTCTGCTTTGACACTTTTCGGGTTCGGTTTCCTCTCGTATTGGTGTTACTTGATTTTGGTGTATTCTAAGATCGCGGTTAAGGTGTCGAGTTTTGGTGAGATTGGCAGAATCTGCTATGGCAATCATATGCAAAGACTCATCATAGTCTCGATTATTATTTCTCAAGTGGGCTTTGTGGCTGCTTATATTGTCTTCACTGCCGAAAATTTGCGGGCGTTCGTTGCCAATGTGACAAGGTACCAATTGGCTGACTTAGACGTCTTCTGGTTCATCGCCGCAGAAACATTGATTGTGGTGCCCCTCACTTTGATCCGGGATATTACAAAGCTCTCGTTGCTGGCAGTTTTAGCGAACGGCTTCATCATGATGGGTTTAGTGACAATTGTTTGTTACACTATCAAGGAATTTGTGAGCAACAATCTAGTGCCCGGAGAGGGCATTCATTACTTTTTCAATAAGTCCGAATTTTCCTTATTCATTGGTGTGGCCATTTTCGCGTTCGAGGGAATTGGTTTAATCATCCCAATCCAAGAATCCATGATATACCCTGACGATTTCCCAAAAGTTTTGTTCTTCGTTATCATAACGATTTCTTCGATATTTGTATTCATCGGCAGTCTCGGATACATGACCTTCGGTGCTCACATTAAAACTGTCATTTTGCTCAATCTTCCGCAAACTTCTCCCTTTGTGATCATGATCCAAATTCTCTATGCATTTGCAATTTTGCTCTCAACTCCTATTCAAATATTTCCAGCCGTAAGACTCATTGAGCTGAAGCTATTCAAGAAAACGCAGTCTGGTAAAGCCTCCGCAATTGTCAAATGGCAGAAGAACCTATCCAGAACCCTCTTTGTGTTAGCAACCAGTGTCATTGCACTTTATGGTGGCAAAAATTTGGACAAATTTGTTTCATTTGTTGGATGCTTCGCATGTATTCCCTTGGTCTATATGTACCCACCAATGCTTCACTTGAAGAGCTGTTGCGCCTACACGGGCTCATATCGCGACAACAAAGCAAAATTCTGGTTGGGAGTCTTAGATTATGTTCTAATTTGCATCGGAGCAACCGCATTAGTCTACACAACGTACGACATCCTCTTGCATTGAGGAGCAGCTAGCATGGCGCCCCAATGGCACTTGATCGTACAGGCAATCATCATAATATCTAATATACGTTACTAAAGAATATATTCTTTCATTCAAAGTTTGATGCTCGAAACGAAAATGTGAGGTCCGGCAAACGGGCTCCTCAGTCCCTCATTACTTTCTCCACCCACTTCCTTGCGTGGTGCACTTGTCTTTGCAAGTCCTTCTGTCTACGGTCAGCAAACTTCTCTGCATCATGTTTGTACACATCCAAGTGCTTCATAATATCAAGGCGCTGCTTTTGGACCTCTGGAAGGTTTTCCTTCTCGAAAGCTATGAGCTTCGTCTTGGCGGCTTCATATGTCTTTGGCATGTAGTATCTGACAGATAAACCTCCCACAAGAGTAGTGGCTACGAATCTTACAGGGAGCGATCTTCTAGATACGAGAATAGTTGTGAGTAAAAGAGGGCCCACTACGTTCACGAGCTGTGGCACAACTGGCTCCTTTATGACTTCGTCAACCTTGTTCTGGAGATTCGCGTATTCGTTAAGGATGGCAGTTTTTTGTGTACCGAGCTCGGCCGACAAAATCGAAAGGTTTTCATGAAGAGCCAATCTCAACTTTTCAGTGTATTTCTCCAAGTATGGTGTGGAACGAACACCCATTCCTTCAACAAATGAGATGTTACCATGGGAAGACTCCTGCTCTTTTAGGTCGGCATTGATTTCCGTGTTGAATCCGGGCTTGGTGATTATGAGCTCTTCATCTTCATAAAAGGAACGTCCCATTCTGGTCGATTGGCACCTTTGGATCTGTATTCGGTACGTTCAGATTGGTGTTCGCTTGTCCCATTGGTAGCGCGATTGTACGCAGGAGAGTCTGTTGGAATCGGGTTGACAGGAAAAGCTACACTTGGATCTGAATAAACATAAATTTGTTTGAAGACGATTAATAATTGTATATACTTCACAAAAGTTTCAAAATGTTTTTCGAATTCATTTCATAAGTGTGGGCAAATTGTCTCTGAAACCAATGAACTTAAATGCATCTGACAATATCCAATAATTCAATTACAAAGGGTTTGATCTCAATACTCAGCGTCACTATTTGAATCCATTGGGGCCATTGAAGCCACTATTGTATCGTTGGCCGTTCTGGTTGTCAAGGGCAACAGGAGCTCCAGCAGGCAAAATATTGCTCGAAGATTTTCTCAGAGCCAAAGTTTGACTCTGCGTGGTGCCCAATCCTGGGCGTTGCTTTGCACCACTCGAAGGCATTGGCATACCGCCTCTTCCACCGTAATCTATGTTCAATGCTTGATCGGCGAAGGTTGAGCGTCTGCTTTGCTTCTTTTGTTGGTAACTTTGGTTTTGGGCATTTCCGGGATAAAAGCCTCCGCTTCCCTGCATTTGCTGCATTGGTGGAGCTCCATTCCTAAATTGTCCTTGATGTTGACCCATTCCAGGACCCATTCCTTGTTGAGGACCCATCCCTTGTTGAGGACCCATCCCTTGTTGAGGACCCATTCCTTGCTGAGGAGCCATACCATGTTGAGGAGCCATACCATGCTGAGGAGCCATTCCTTGCTGGGGACCCATGTTTTGTTGGTATTGGTAATTGTATGAAGCGGCGCGCTGGTTGTGAGGAGGTGCGCCGTGATGATAACCATTTCTGTGATTTGGGCCTCCGTAATGATTACTCACATCACCTCTTTGGTCATACGAAGAATCATTACCATAGTTGTTGGGTGTGGAATATGTTTGACGAAACTTCCTATTTGGATCTGAACCCATGTTATCATTGATCATGTGTTCCTGGTCAAGACCCCCCATTTGCAAAGTTCCAGTAGAGCCGTGGGAAGTATTTGCATTTTGATATTCATCAGCCCCAGCGTAGTCATTTTGAGCACCAATGGGTTGATTATGGACGTCATTCGAGCCTCTGGAAGGAATTCTAGGGGTGAGTCCTTCACCGTTCATCCGCGCCCCAAAAACTGCAACATCAGCATATTCAGAAAGATCTGGCGTTTCCAAAGACAGGGCTGGAATTATTTGTACTGTTTGCTTCGCTGGTGCGGCAACAACAGGTTCCACAGAGGAGCTTCTCTCTGAATCGGACGAAGCTTTTTTGGCTTTCGATACCTGGTCCGACAAAGATCTAAGTCTGTTCATTTTATCACTGATCTGATTATCTAAGTCAGCAAGCATCCGTTCTTTTTCCAGCTCAAAATACTCAAATTCCTTCATTGTAGCTTCGTTCTTGGCTTGTTGTTCTTTGAATATTAACGCATATTGCTCTTGCTTCGTTCTTGTATCCCCTAATTCTAGCTCTGCTTGTCTCAAAGAGTTTTTAACCGATGTAAACTCTTTGTCAATTTTTTCTTTTTCGAATTTCATATTCGACAAGTCTTTTGTGAGTTTGTCGAGGTCTTTCGTGTCTTGAGTTGAAGATCCGAATTTTCTGATAAAGAAAATGGACAGCTTGGAATTGTTAACTTTTACTAGTTGACATAGCATGGAATACAAGTTTTCCAAGTACGGCGTTTTGACGCCATGATCATCACCTAAAAGAATAGGTTGTAATAGAAGCAAATCGACGTCAATATCTAACTGATGATAGTAGTTGTAGAACGTTATGTTGGAGTCTGCGTGGGCTGGTGAGACATTGGATTTGCCTATAGGGTAAAGTGTCAGCCAATTCTTCAAGATGTTTGCTTCATTTTCGAAACCTTTCACAAGTTTACACTCCATCTTCTTTATTATCTTGAAAAGTTCGTGCACCAATCCGGATATCAATGGTTTGACTAAAATTTGCTTCTCCAAGTTAGCGGGATATGGCTCTTCAAAAATCACAGACAATGGATTAAGTACGATTCGCGGCAAAGCGAGTTTCCACTGGTATGTCATGAATTCTCGAGCATTAATGGACTTTAGCAAACCAACGCTACCCTCCAGCTTTTCTTGCATTGTCTGCAAGGCTTTGTAGAAGCACAAGAACGGCTCAGAATCACGGAGTGGCACGGTGGCCTTAGATTCTTCCGTTGATGAGCCAAAGTATATTCTGTGGTCATTTCCAGAGACCTTGTGAGAAAAAGTATTGCTTCCAGGATGCTGTTTAATATCAGCCTCATTCATAATGGAGCAAACAGGTAGAGTCTTGAACTTTGCCAGACTCATCAGCACAAAAGGCTCTAGATGAACGTAACCAGTACATTCTATGACAATGATGGACTGGCTATGCACGTGAGACTCGAGATCGGAGCAGTAATTCTGAAAGCTTTGCAAGTTAGGAACACTTACGATTATAAAGTCGAATTTTTCACCACTAGGGACTTTGGACAAGGCGGGAACGATTGCTCTAGGCACAAACGAGCTTTTACCAAGATGCGACGATTCCCACAGAATAGGCATTCGCGGATCTAGGGCCTTGGTCACCATTGTGACGTTGCATGGCTGCGAGGCATTTAGTCTCCAAGCATAGAATGGCAAGTAGGGACTGTTACCCACTATAGGTTAGTAATGTTCAAAGATTGTGAAATGATAACAAGAGTTGATGAACAACGAATACAAATGGTAATTGGAAGGAAATAGCAGGATTTCGGAAGAATAATGAGTATTTAAATACTCTTAGTTTCACATACCAGTAAGCAAGCTTGCAGACATGACTCTAGTGAGAGAGAAAGTATTGGAAATGAGATCAGCTCAAGATCGAATTAACAAATCGCAGCCTTTTGACGCAGATGGGCAGTAAAAAGGGACCCGATTATGTGTAAAGTGAACTAGGCGCCAATGTATGGAGAAGTTTCACTATGGAGTAAAGGATCTGTATAGGAACTGTGCGTGGTTCAGAGGAGAAGGTTTTCAGGCCGGCGCCGTTACTTACCGTGTTTCGCGAAGGTAGATAGAGATGAGGAGAACATCTGAGAAATCAAATCTGAGTATCAAATCACTTTGGCTTTCTGTGCTAAGTATTTTTTTTTTGATTATTTGATTTTTGAAGATTGTTAAAGAAGATTCTCTTTTATATCTGCTCTCTTCCTGCTGAATTTCTAGACCAGAGCTTGCCGCCTGGGCCCATCCTGGCTGCAAGTGATTGACACCAAAACTTCCGTACCGGGACATGTATGGAAGTGACATGACAGCAAATTGCTAGACAAACATGTCTCTAGCGATATTTTTTATTGAGCTGAATTAATATTTTTTATTGTATTTACTGTAATTTTCTACGATACTAGTACTTACTACTAGTGTTTTCATTTGCAAGAGTTTATTTTGCGTGCCTTCTTCTGATTCCGCCTTGGCGGGACTTAACTGCAGCTTTGAACGCATTGCGTTCCATACTGGAATGTAATTTCACTCCAGAAAGCAGTCAAAAAAAGCAGGAAATTTTTGACGATTCAAGACTTTGAAATAAAATTGGCTTATTTGCAGATTTGGGGCTGGAATCTTATCGGTATAATTAGATCACTGAAGTGTGATTAGGGCCCGGATCATACCAACAATTAAAGCCTTTCAGTCCACATGTAAGCAAAAGCATTGAAAAGAGAGGAATTCAAACACATAATCAAAGCGCAATACTTTCCGAAACTTGTCTAATATTTTTGGCGCACAAACTAGTATCTTTTTGTGTCTTGATCCTGAGATCTGGTCGCAGCCGCTGGGATGCGCGTTTCTCAGATATTTTTCACCTACTTCTTTTTTTCTCTATGGTCCATTCCTTCGCCGTCGCTACAACCTCAATGGTCGTAGCTTGATGGCGTTGGCAGCCTCGCCGATGCTCCTAGTGGGTATTGGTTGAGAGTTGTTTGTGGATCGTAGATTAAATAGCACGGGTGTATCTCCGGACTACGAGGCAACCTTTGACTTTTTCGGTCATGATCCCCAGCACATCACGTAATTCAGCCGTAAACACTTTGTATTGTTAGCTCTATTTATTACAGTTGCCTTCGATTTTGCCAAGAGTAGCTCGTCAACTGATTGGAGAAGCCTTATCATAATCACTACATCAATCAAAGATTCTCTTTTTGATAAAGAAAACACGTTTGTCTCAGTCAAATGAGAGTAGATTGATGCTGACGAGATTATCATTTTCGAAATCTAAATTCCTCTGATCTAATCCACCGCACTTTGTAGACACGTCTATGATTCAACACCTCTATTTTGACCAACACCTCACGAAACGCACAGCCCAGCAATGCGCGGAAGATTGATTTTGATTGAGGGGCTTGATCGCTCTGGAAAGTCGACGCAGGCGGAGATTTTAGCCAACCGTCTCAACGGCCAGCTATTCAAGTTCCCAGATAGATCTACTCCAATTGGAGAAATCATCAACAAATTTCTTACAGACCCCACATTCGAGTTATCGGATGAAAGTGTTCACCTACTATTCAGTGCCAATAGATGGGAAAAGGCAGCTCAATTGAATAAACTTCTTTCTGAAGGAACACATGTGATAATGGATCGCTATGTGTACTCAGGTATCGCATACTCTCTTGCAAAAGACAAATCCAGAGATGTGGAATGGCTTTATGGCCCGGATGTCGGCTTGCCAAAGCCAGACTTGACCTTTTTCTTGACTGTCAGTATGGAAGAGTTGGGTACACGCAAGGGCTGGGGTGAGGAACGATACGAAAAGGAGCAATTTCAGTTGAAAGTGAAGGAGTGTTTCCTTAAAGTCTTGCGGGTAGATACCGATCCCACTATCGAGATTGTAGATGTCAATGGCTTGAGTATCGACGAGACCACCCTGAAATTATGGTCTATAATAGAAGCAAGAGGTCTCGAGGGGGTAACGGATGATTCTCTCAAGACACTTGCATAGGGTTGTTCACTAATTCCTTGTCTCCAATGGAGAAACCGTAACCTTGACTACAACGCATAATGAACAAATGCAGTAGAATAATTGTGAAATGAAGTATTTCAACGACTACGATAGTATGAAATCTGACTGACCATGGCTCTGCTGGACTAGTCCTTTTGGGCGCTATTGAAGGTCTTTGCATGTCTTCATTACAAATAATGTATATACTTTGATGCCACGATAGGCAGAATGTCTACAGAGATATACTATCAATATACTCGAGTCTCCGTAAAACTTGCTTTTTCAGCATTTGATGTGGTTCGCCGCCTAGGAAGATCTCATCGACAATCATGTATAGCTTGTGAAAGTTGAACACCAAGTCGAGCTCACAAACGTTATCGAAATAAGAATCGAGAATTTCAACCAAAAAATGCATCGATTCCAACACTGACAACTCATTATCCACAAAATCTATCAGCATCACAAAGTACAACCCAGCGTATCTGCGATACACCAATTTTCCTTCATGGAACTCCACAAAATTACTTTGATCTTTCAGATCTCGAGTCGAAACAAGCCGATGAACGTCCTCTATGAGCCCTTGTCTCTCCTCCTCATTGTATGAACCGGTAAACCATTTGGCTAGTCTTGTTTTGCCTTGGCGATTGAGAATTAGTAGGTATTGAATGGCCATTGAATACTCTGTGAATAGAATCTTTTGGAATGAAAATGCTGCGAATGGATAGATTGAATTAAATTGGGGATTTGTCGTCAAATGTTATCCCTCTTAGAGTAGAATAGACCTGGTAAACTTGGTGGGTAATGTGCGGAGAGTACGAGCAATTATAAATCTAATGACACGAAAAATTCTATCATCCAATGTATGAAATCTTTTCTATTGACGAATTGTCTAATTGTTTGATACGTCTTATAGCCATTGTGGAAGCAGATAGCAGGGCCACAACTACCTTTATTCCAGTTCTGAACTGAAATAGTAATCTAAGGCATACTGAACGCGGTTGTGTTGATCTGAACTTAGAATTTTTTGAAGTACTATTCTAAAGCCAAAAAATTATAATTTATGAGTATTTTAATCTTGAATAGCTTCTGATGTTCTTCCATCCCCAGGTTTGCAAGCCACATTTGAGATTACTGACTCAACCTGCAATAAACTAGACCCCCAATCCACGGTTTATTCTTTGGATTGCAAATAGCACCGAAGAAATAACGCAGTATTGCGCGATTTTGTCCTTTTCAGAATACATTTCATCTTAGTTCCAGCAGTCTCAATATGTCATTCCCAAACTTGGACCAAAACTACAAGCAGTATGAGGTCAAGGAAGGAATTGTGTTCTTGATTGAGCTAACGGACTCTCTTTTCAAGCCATTGGCTACCCTCGATGACCACTCCCAACTCCAAGAAATACTATTGTGCATCGATGAACTCATGTCAGACATGATTGTCTCTTTCTATAAGAACGGAGTAGGTATTTATTTTTACAATTCCGAAGAGACAGGGTCAAAGTTTCCAAAGAAATCTGGCCTCACCAAAATCTTCTCTTTGAATGACTTGAACAGTTCCAACATGAAGACTTTGTCAAACATAGTCAGAGACGAGGCTGACGGATTTAAGCCGCTCACGAAGAGATACAGGCCTCGCGCAGAACCCTTGGATAATCTTCAGACCGTTTTGAGAATGATTCTTCGTGAATTTCAACAAAAGCCACAATACAATCGAACGAAACTCATATGGTTCACCAACAACGACAAACCTTATTTGAACCCAGAAGCAAAGGATAGTTTGCGTACCATAATCAGTGACTTCGAAGATAACAACATATTTATTGAGCCTATCTTCTTAGATTCATATTTGGATGAGGCGCAGACAAAGCGCAAAGAATTTGAAACCTCTTTGTTTGAGAATATCTTCTTGAACACTAACTTTCTTAACAGGGTGCTTCGAGAAACTAGACATGCTGAGGAACAGAATTCAGGCTCTGATTCCTTCGACGCCATCAACAAAATTAAGACATCCATTGCTCGGTTAAAAGAAGTGCGTAGAATTCAAATATCTTGCGATCTTATCTTAAGTGATGGTCCGGGTATTGGTGGTGCGCTAGGCTGTTCAATTAAAGGGTACACATTGTTCGACCATGAAAAGATAAAAGCATCCAAAAATGTCTACACAGAGGGCGAAGCCTTGAAAGTTGTTCAGATAGACAGTTCTTCTATTAGAAGCGATACTCAAGCCGAGGTGGAGATTGAAAGAGACAATGACGGAAAGCAGAAGAAAATTGATGCCGTCAAAGGCTTGGCTCTTAAGTATACAAACAAAGTTGATGAATTGAAGGAAAATGAATCAAATGAGAGAGTCTTGTTGCTACCAGAAAATGTTTTGCAAGACATGAAAAGCTATTCATTCGATCATGTACCTCAATTTTATCAGAACGCCAAAGATCTTTCCCAATTGGAGGTCTCATCCGAACCTGGGCAGCTTGAAGAGGTTTCGTTTTCCAAGGTTCCCTACTTGAAGCTTTTGTGCTTCAGGCAATTAAACTCGTTTCAGCCATTTTTCAATTTGAAGCCTGCTTTGTTTGTCACGGCAGACCTAGATGATGGCCTAGGGAGTGGCAACAGAGAAGGGGGCTTTGCAAACTCAAGAACCACGTTTACCTCCCTCTACCAGAGCTGTGTAAAATTGAAGCGGTTTGCGATGGTGTTTGGCTGCGCAAAACTCAATTCAACTCCTACTCTTTATGCTTTGTATCCAACGAACACCGACGGGTCGAATAGCGGGAATGCAGTGGAACTACCAGACGGGTTTCTTCTTGTAAGTCTCCCTTGGCTTGGAGAAATCCGAAGCTTGCCTGAGTACGTGTTGACTGAGCAAAGCAAATACTTCTTCGAGGATCCGGCGAGGTGCGCACCCTTACAGCTCGTCGAGGCTTTCAAAAAAGTTATAGGATTGGTAGGTACAAGTGAGTATAATCCTGAGAGTCATAGTAACCCAGTGTTGCAATACTTTTACAAGACAATTAAGCAAGAAGCACTCCAAATGGATATTAAGGACGAGGATCAAACAGTTGAAGGGAACGATTGGTCATCAAAGGAGCTTCTACAACTAAAAACATTATTTACAGAAGACCGAGCCTTGGGAGAGCTGGTTCTCTCCATCAATTCGATGCTAGATGCAATTGGGGCCGCAGAGGGTTCCAAACGAGCTGCAGAGGATTCTGATATCCAAAATGGGAAAAAACAGAAGGCAAGGCCGCTCAATGAGGCAGACGTTATTACTTTGTGGAAGAATGATACATGGGGAAATGTTACAGTTGCTCAACTACGGGAGTTTATCAAACGGTACGACAGTATTAAATCTGCCACCAAAAAGGCAGACATGATCGCTAACATTTCAAACTTTTTAGAGAGTAAACAAAAGACGAAATGATCTGCATCATAGCGCAATTGCTACTCGAGCATTTGACCTACAGCAATGAGTTCATTTCTGAAACAAGACAAGAAAAATAGAAATTCAATTTGGAGTTATGAATCGATATGCGTCATTTTGGAGGTTTCAGTTCTCAATTCCGAACCATAGAAAAACAGAGTATTCTCGGCCCATTCGTTACCTGTCACACTTTATCCGGTCATACTTATCCGGCTCCAGCTCAGGGTAGTTTGAGCTGCCAGCAACAAACAATCTCGCATAATCCCACATTCATACTAAAATATCTAAATTTGTTCTAAAACCAAATTCACTTTCTCAAAACTGGCTATTTTCACCAATCACCGCAAAAATTTCCTAGTCGCGTAGCCCCCTCTCTCAAACTTCTCTTTCATGCGTCTCAGGGTCCCACTGTCAGTATAAGGTAGTTTATGCACGCTGGACTAGTGAGGGTGACCCCCACTTGGCAACGGCAATGCTTGACATCAACAAATACCACATTTATTTCTTAAGACTCAATGCTCCCGCCAACGTATGATGAGCGGCCTCCGTATTCTCCGTCGCTTGAATTGTACGGCTTGGCGTTCTTCAAAGTCGAGAAGACTACTCCCTGGACCCTCAACTCTACCCATTTGCAGCCAGTGCTTGTGGAGCTCCACTCCAACCAAATCCGGATTTACAAGCTTAAAGCAGAACTTCTCACTCTGGCTACCATTCGTGCACTATACAAATACCAGAATCGAGTCGATGGCGCGGATGTAAGCGATGAGTGGGATTCTGGTGGCTCTGACACTGATAGTGACCATGAACAAATTGACATTGGATTGCTTCGGAAAATACGAACCAAAGCACTGAAGGCAAAAGTCCTTTCGGTGTTGAAATCTGGATTGCTGGCGGATTTCTGTGAAAATAAGTTCCTTTTCGAACCGACTACTTCTGCCATGGAGTATTCGAAGTTCGCCGCAACTTATCGTGGGCTGCACTTACACACCTTCACTTTGCTCAATCTTTCCATTGGCAAGGCTCCATATATCGGGCTGGTCAAAAAACAGAAACTACAAAACAAAAAGCACCCTTTTTTACTACCAGAGCGGAATGTTTTACGTCTAAGAGTAGAGTACATGCAAATCCTACTCCACATCTGGTCGTTTCATGGCATGGTGAATTGGTACCGCAGCTTGGTGATTGGGAGAGATTTAGCTCAGCATCTCGATTCGAGGAAACTTCTGATTCTTAAATCCTTGACATCTTCTCCTCTCGTAGAATCCGAGCAATCTGAGATTGTAGATTACGACTGCCTCAAAGCGAACGCAATGCTACCCAATAGAGGCAGCTTTAGCAGTGGGAGCATCAGCGACAGTTCTATTGTTAGCAGTGTGTTCTCGCAAGCCAGTGGTAGCAGTAAGGAGAGACCTCAAGGGGAGACGTCGGTCACAATTTTGGGTCACAAACTCCGATGTTTAGAAGACTACTACTTGTATTTCGAAAAGCGATACATCGGGAATTGTCTACCAGCTTTAAACTCATATGAAAAATGGCATGGGTGCAAAGTGGCCATATCCAATTGCGACTTGGTGCTGGTCACCAAGCAGGATCCTGATGTCAAAGATAATGAAATGTTTATGCTGGCTAACACATTCATCAAATCTGTCAATACCCATCGCAAGAGACTTCCAGAAGTCTCGTCGAAATGTAAGGAATTCTACGTTTATCAGTTGGGCCTCTACACATGCAAAGAGAAGAAGCAGAATCGAAATGAAACAGGGATGGCAAAGATAACGGTTTAACGAAATTGAATAGTTTAACGAAATTAAATAGTTTAGAGCTTATGGATAATGAACAACACTTTAAATGATGTACAGATGTATCTTTACACTCCAGAACTTACAACAGAAATAAATTTACAATACACACGTTATACAATATCAAACCCTTTAATTTCCCGCGAACAAGATCAAGCCATCATGGCTTCGCTGTTGTCTGAGTACTCCTCGTACTCCTCCATTCCAAAGTAGTGCTCTTGCTCCTGAACGTATTGGTCACGAGTAGCCTCTTTTTTAGTAGGATGGCTATAACCCTCGATGACATACTGCTCAACTTCACTAGTAGGACTATAGTGCAAGTCTCCTGGACATGGAGAAGTACGCGATGGTGTGGAACTTCCAAGAGACATTGGAGTTGTTGGGAGCTCGTAGTTTTGGCTAAAGGTAGGGACGTTGGCATCGAATGTACTGTTCACAAATGTGGTGTCCTCAAACTTACAACCAGTCTCGCCAGTGACTGGGTCGACCCATTCCCGAATGGACCCCCAAGGCGAAAACTTCACGGTACCACCCTCTGGGTGAACATACACTGGCCACTGCTCTGCCTCCTCACTGTCTAATAGAGCGCGTGTTCTTTTAGTCTCAGCCTCCAGGGCGTCACACTTTCTTTTGCTGTTTTGGAACATTGCGACTTGGATAGTTTCTTGAATATTGATTGGGTTCTGATAGACGAACTTCTGATTTTTAGGGAGAATTTTCACGAATGCTTAATCTAATAAGTCTTCGTGTTGATATTTTTGATTTTTAAAGCTGCCGAAATCTTCAAACTTTTTTTTTTGTTTCGGAAAACGAGTGTTAAAAGGTTTCCAAAGGCTCTTGAAAAATTATTCCCAGAGCTTATATACCCTTGACCTATAAATGAAAGAATTTTTTTGCAGGAACACGATGCTTTGGTCCTAGATAGTGTGGTTTGGAATGGATAAGGATTTATCAAGTTCTTATACGCATATGCTCCCGGACTCGGTAAGGCTGCAAAAAAGAGTTGTACAAGTTAGAATTGCACTATAGGCGGGAAAGCTGCGTCTTTTGCAGCTAGCCCTGCAGAGATGTACAATGATGTCCGCGTGCAGGCTGCTGGTCTAGGTCGTAAAGGCGTTAAGCCGGACGCGGGGTCCGAAAAAAGAAAAAAATGATTCTGCCCGGGATCGAACCGGGGACTATCTGCGTGTAAAGCAGATGCCATAACCAACTAGACCACAGAACCTTTCTTGTTGATTGGAGTTTCAATGCCGTATATGACTTATTGATTACGTTTTGGAATGTTAGACTGGAATTGCCCTGATTTTGTGTAATTTTCGCGCATCAATGCGTTCCAAATTGAATGCGAATCCCCATTAGGTGGCCGGATTCGAAATTTCACTAAGTCCTCATGAATAACTGAATTGAACATCTATGATTGGGTAGTTGCATTTCATACAAATTGGGCCTACAGGGGAGCGATCACAAGCGAAGCTGTTTAATTCAAAGGCTTATATAAGAAGTAGGAAGTTCCTCATAATTGGCGCTTGGTAGCTTTAACAAAAACGGGGATCATGCCTCCAGTGCCAATAGCGAATGGCCTATGGTTCAATACCATCAATTGGGTTCTAATAGAGCCAGAATGGGAGGTGATGCTGATAAAAGCATCACCTTTTTTGTCTGTAGAATTGAAAATATCCTGGAAGCCTCTGTTTTGGCGCAATGCCTGCTCCCACACCTTCTCACGGTAGTCATCTTTATAATAGACATCCTTTTCTTCAAACCCATCTTCGATGACAAAGCCCAATGGGCCGTATTTCTCAGAAATAACCGAACGGGTAGACCTCTTGTCGCAAAGATGAACACCGATTGTCTCTCTAAAATCTTCTTTAATCAAAGGCTTGACCTCCTTTAAGTCTACGATGTCTTGCCAGCTTCCAATCAAAGTGTCAACTGAACGACGGAATGGTGACGAGTACCACTTTGTTGGAATTCTAAGGTTTCTATTGAGCTCCACTTTGAGCTGGTAATTATTGTCCTTTGCTTGAGCCTGGCCCAATTCCGTGAGCTCGGGATCAGGTGCCCAAACAATTTCGCCATCACCGGTCAAATGCAGCCAATGCTCGTTCCAGGCCTTCTCTCCGTATTTGAGGTTGGCCATATTGTGGTAGCCTTGACCATGACGACCAAGGAGGAAGATCTTGTAAACAGTATTGTCGTCGCTCTTTTCGTTCAAGCTCCGCAAGTCTGCGAAGGCCCTCTCCCATGAATCAATGATACCAAAATGCTCGTCAAAGTAGTTGAATTTGGTTTCATCTGTTTCGGCTAAAGACTGCTTGAAGTAGTTGGGCACGATTTCAAATGTCCAAGTCGCGTTCAATTGACTCTGCGTTTGTAAATATTTGGCTCTGTCATCATCCAATATCTGCGAATTGAGCACGTCCAAGACGTCCGGTTTGGTTGACATTGTGTGAAGCTGGTCTCAAATACTGAAGTACTGTAATTAGTCCTGTTGTAGGAGCATTGTATTTACCCACTCACGTGTATATCTCAGCGACGCTTTTAATCATTAGCTTGCAAAGAGAGAAAAAAGGCAAATTCAAATCAACAATCCTAAATATGGGCTTATTTTTTTCATGTTCTGAAAAGTTCAACTTGTCTAGGTAGATCCTGGTCATTGATAAACCTCATGGTACAAATGGCGTCGAGAGCTATCAAGAGAAAATGAGCCATCAATTCTAATTTGAATCCGAATTTGTTCATTGATAGAGCAGCTGTATCTCCTCTACTGTAGCACCAATGGAACGAGCTTCGGTGTTGTGTTTGAGCTGGACCTATTCTAAGTAATCTATATCGAGTTGATTTGGAGTTCAGTTCTTCTACTTGAAAAAACTCATATTCGAAAATAGTATTACGACCGTCCCTCGTTCTACAATACCTTAATCGTTTGATAGAGGGCAGAACTACCGGGTGCACCACATATAAACTCGTACGAGATGTCAATCGAACATCAAGGAAAAGAGAAATATGAGCCAAGAGGGACTTCATAGAATTGCATTCCGTGATTTCGGGCGCTGTTGGCACCAAAACTTCATACAAACTGCCTATCTCTGTTATCTGAAAACAAAATCAACCGAGCTTACATGTCTCCGCTAAAAGGAGTCTAAGAGTTTCAAAAATATCTCATTTTTGTCGAAGAAAAAAAGGTTTCCCAGACTTCTCTAGATTTAGACAATCTACCATTTTCTCCACTGGTCGTGCGCCGCCCACCGCTCTCACTAACTGACGAACCTTCGACTATGCCCCCCAACCATAAACGATAATCAAACACTCTGAAACCTACCCGATTAGGCCCCCAATTTCATTGTCTCATCCGTAAGACTACTACTCTCTCAATCTAGAAAAATTGCTCTGTAAGGTTCATCTCCAACTATGAATGACGACTTCTATCCGTTGGCCTTACTCATGGACGAGCTAAAGCACGACTATGTTAGCAACCGTGTTCAAGCCATGCAAAAACTTGACGCCATTGCTATAGCTTTAGGTCCAGAAAGAACTTTGCATGAATTACTTCCATTCTTGAATGACGTCGCTCAAGACGACGAAGAGGAGGTATTCGCTGTATTGGCCGAGAAGTTGGGTCTGTTCGTACCTCTCATTGGCGGACATGCCAACTGTGAGCCCTTGATCCGTATTTTGGCTGTATTGGCTGCCATGGAAGAGCCTATAGTACGTGACCATGCTGTCGACTCCTTGCACGCAATCAGTTTGGAGTTGACGGACGAGGAACTTAACTCCATTTTCTTGGAGTTGATCAGATCCTTGAGTCAAGGCGATTGGTTCTCGAAAAAGGTTTCCCTGTGTGGCTTGTTTAAGTCCGTCATTGTGCGCGTTGACGCGCCCACTCGTCGTGACTTGTTGATGCTTTATTACAACATGATTGTGGATGACTCGCCTATGGTGCGTAGAAGCGCAGCAAAGAACTTGCCTACTTTGATTGATAAAATCAGTGATTACACTCGTGAGAATGCCGACTCTCCCCGCAAGATGGATGATACCGACTTAGAAATTATCTCGAAAATGTTCCACTACTTAATCAATGACAGCCAAGACAGCGTCAAGTTGTTGAGCATCGATGTTTTGGTTTCAATTTTGAGCTACTTTCATCTTGTCAATGACAACACTCATAACTCGGACTGCTTCGTCAGTGCGTTGAAATTGATTAAGGACGAAAGTTGGAGAGTTAGATACGCTGCTGCTGACCGTTTTGGCGATATTGCCGTGAACTTTTCCTCTGTTGACGCCGATGTTTACAAACTTGTAGATCCATTCATCGCTTTGATGAAAGACAATGAGGGAGAGGTCAGAAAGGCAGTTGCCAAGCAATTGCCCCAATTCTGTAAATTGATAAAGGACTTGAAAATTGTAGAGTCCAAGATCATTCCTGTGGTAAACGATTTGAGTCAAGACCCACACGAAAATGTCAGAGCTGCTTTAGCTTCTACCGTCACAGGATTATCTCCAATCTTGCCACGCCAGTCGACCATCGATAAGTTGTTGCCGATTTTCCTTGAAATGTTGAAGGATGAGTTTCCAGATGTTCGCTTAAACATTATTTCAAATTTGTCTGTTGTTAACGAGACCATCGGTATGGACTTATTGTCCACCAGTTTGTTGCCAGCTATTACTGAATTGGCACAAGATAACAAGTGGAGAGTTCGGTTGGCCATCATAGAGTACATTCCAAAGTTGGCTAGCCAGCTTGGAGAATCGTTCTTTAACAATGAACTATTAACTTTGTGCATGTCTTGGTTGTGGGACCCAGTGTTTGTCGTGAGAGACGCTGCTGTTAACAATTTGAAAGAGTTGACTGAAATTTTTGGTTCTGTATGGGCTGAGGAGCACATTGTCACCAGATTACTCAACATCAAAGATGAGAGAATCACAGAGGAGGAAGGAATTGCCGTCGATCAAGTTGACTTCTCCAACTTCATCATTCGTATCACTTGCCTTTTTGCCTTCACAAAACTCGTCCCTGTCATTGATTCTGCCATCGTCGTCAACAAAATCTTGCCATTCATTAATTTTCTCACCAGCGATACTGTTCCTAACATCCGCTTTAACGTTGCCAAATCTTTTGCAACCGTTGTCGAAGTTTTGCAGCAATCGCAGTATCCTGAGCTTCCTAAGTTGGTAGCTGACGACATATTGCCTAACCTTGACGGGCTTCTGAACGACAATGACGTTGACGTTATCTATTACGCAAAAGAGAGCATCGCCAAAATCAAGCAGATGGGTGATGTGATGTGAACACCTTATTTTCATGACAAGTAACGATTCCTAACCATCCTCCACTCTCTGCCTACTCTAAGGCGACATTTCTTTCATCTCCTGTATTTTGTGTCTCAATGTATACAATCATAAGCAATATGTGACAATGCGTGTAGCACTTCTCCGCTCAGTTTCCCTCTTTCACTATTATTTATTAGCTCGTGTTTTCTCAGAATTGATGAATTATTTACATATTATGCCTTTTCGGCCTTTGCTTGCTCAAGTTTCTCAAAATCAAAGTCAAATGAGGCGCCACAACCACAAGATGTGGAGGTGTATGGCGAGTCTACGACCTTGAAAGAAGCTCCGATAAGCTCCTTCGTGAAATCTATCTTACTGTCCTGCAAAATCTCAAGGGATGAGTCGTCAAATATCACTGTCGCCCTTGGGCTGTCGCTTCGTTGGAACACCACTAGATCTTCATCACCTGCAAGTGCCTCTGGCAACGATGTGAGGTCCAAGTTGTATTGGAATCCGTGGCAGCCACCACTTTCAACCTGAATTCTGAGTGCGGAATCTGGATTGTTGTCCTTGTTTGCGATATCCACTAGTTTATCCCTAGCTCTATCTGTAATTCCGATCTTAAGATCTGTTTGCCCGTGAATCACTTTGGTGAGCTCAAAATCTCTGAATTCCAGCGGTATTTGCACATTGTGAACATCTTTTGACTCCGGAATGCTCTCCTTCGGTAGATTATAAGCTTCGGCCTTAAGTTGGCGCTTTGGCGGGGTAGCTACCAGTGAAGAACACCTTAAAAGAGACTTGCCATGAACCAGGACACGAGGGAAATATATGCGTCTCAAAATGGGTCTAGCTCCGATCTTGAACATATTGTTTGTTATGAATATTCCTCTAGAATGACTGTGCGCCTGTAATATGAATGTGAGTGCTCAATGAGAGTCCTTGTAATGTATATTAGGTAAGATTTATAGGTTGTGAAAATCAGTGATTTTAGCAGCGCAAAGGTATTCAAATTTACATATTGGGCTAAGTCAACAATTCCAAAATTTTCCGTTCTTTTCTTTTAGTTTTTTTCAATTTGGTCTTCAATATGATTTTTCAAGTTTATAAAAAGATACTGTTATTGCTTTTGAGATACAAGCAAAAGAGAAGTGTGTACACGGACAAAGTGATAGATACTTTTTATTTTATTTCTTCATTACAGATTTATGTACTGCAATCTATAAGTCGTGTTTTCAAATCAGTCCATGTGAGGCATTTCTGCAAACTCAAATGTAATCGTCATCAGAGACTCTCCACGACTCCAAAAGCTTCAAGTGAGTCCAGTCCTCCTTTGGACCATCCATACCCCATGCAATCCATCTGAAGTACCAGAAGGTTCCGATCATCAATGCGTACAAAGCAACATAAATGCCAATGTAGATAGCTGGGGTTGACTTGTATCTTCTAGTGAAAGCCTCGACCTCATAGACGAAAACCAACATAGCAAAGTACAATGCTGGCAAGTAGTGGTGAACGTAAGTAACTCTTCCCATGATAACAAATGGCATGAAGTGCAAACCCCAACCAAACATAGGGTAAATTCCGCTCATCAAGAAAACCTTGACGCTGTTCTTAGTTGGGAAATCATTAATCTGTCTTTGCCATCTGATCAAATGGTACAAAGTGATGAAACAGAACAAGATAACACCTGCAGTAGAAGTCCAGGTGGTAGCTGGGGATCCAATCAAGAAATACTTTGTTCTGTCATCAGCCCAGGAAGACATTCTGATGCCCGCGTGCAAAGTTGGCCATTGCCACCATTGAGAGGCCAAGTCATCTTGCTTTTCAACTTCTGGCACAAGAGCATTGTTGGTGGCCATCATAGCCAAATTGAGCTGGATAAAGTCTCTCAAGAATTTGGTCTTTGGCAATTGGAAGTCCTCTGGAGCATTTGGCAACAATGCATTCTCGTTGGTCTCCAAGTTCCACCAGGTTCTCTTGTCCTTCTTGAATGGGTTCTTGAAGCAAACAACCTCACCTTGTCTGAAACCCCAAGCTGGCAAGGAGTTACCTGTGACACCCAAGTAACAGTTCATAACTGGGTTCTTCAATCTAAATGATGAAGACAATGGGTGTAATCTACTCTTATTTTCGGATCCGTAGTTTTCCATGATCTCTACAACCCAGTTGTCCTTGTGATCACCGACAGTCAAGTTACCATAACAAGCAACTTCATACTCAGATGTAGCTACAGGGGCGGCAACTTCGTGCGTGTGCAAGTTTCTGCCAGTGGAAGGATGAATGATTCTGAGCTCCATACCATCATGAACGTATTCGAGCTCCTGGTTCTCCTCAACGTTGTAAAAGTCGACGCCACGAGCTCTTTGGAAGATCCAGTTATTGTTGGAATCCTTGTGAGAGTAAGTAGTGACTTGTTGTTGCTTGGATCCCTCAGGGAAAGATTGAATATGAGAGTGAAGCAAACCACCAGTTAAGCCTTGGTTCTTCATAGTGACAACAGAGTGTCCAATAGTGACATCTCTTGGGCCGCCTCCGACTTCTGAGTTAAGTAAGTTGGCTTGGAACAAAGAAGACATGTTAGCGTCACCTGTTCCTGACTTATACAACAAATCGAAATGGATCTTGAAAGCCAACAAGAAAATAAGAATTGGAATCACGATCAAGGAGATACCACGAGCAATCCAGTGGTAGGTGTACTTGCCCCAAGACATGGTCTTGTCGCCAAATTTATTCCACAAGTCCACTACGGTGTAGATACCCACTAAGGTAGTGACGAAAAGACCCACCATTTTGGTGGAGCAGACGAGACCGATGGAAACACCGTTGAGAAGAAGCCACTTCCACCACTTGCGGGAGAAGTCAATTCCAACATTGTTGACAGTGTTAAACTTGGTCATGGTGTAAAGAGTAGTAGCGGTGAAGAACAAGAGCGGAGAGTCAAGCAAGATGAACTTGCCCAAGGTAACATAAGACAACTCAAAAGCTACCATGATGGTGTACAACCAGGTAGATGCAATTGACAAGCCTGCCTCCTTGGCGGTGTAGTAAGCCAAAGGAGTACACAAGGTGGAAAAGACAGCCTGGAAGATTCTCATTTTGGTGTAGTCGATGTACTCTGGGTAAATCTCTCCAGAAGGGAAGTCCCAGGAGCCATTATAGTTGGCCAACCATCCGGAAAGACCAACCATCATCTTGGCCAATGGAGGGTGCACGTCATGGTAGAACTCGTGTCTCAAGTAGTAAGAACCAAACTTACCAAAGTGAGCCTCATCCCACACCACAGCATCATTGACAGAGATTCTGTAAACTCTCAATACAAATGCAACAATGGTGAACACGAGAGGAGCCAACCAAGCCTCCAAGCTGAGAAGAGCCAGACTGGTGGATTCCTCATACTTTTCGTGGGGAGTGACTTCCTCGACCTCGATTTCCTGGGTGAGATCCACGGTGTCAACTTCTGCAAGACGCGCCGAACGTCTTGTTTTCACGGCAGACCCGTTATCCGCACTTCTTCCGGAGGCAGACATGGTGTTGTGCTGGAGAAGATGTGTTGATGTTGGAGTCAGGTGTGTTTCCGGACGTGTAGCTACGTGGTTTGAACACTGTCTGCAGGTGCAACACGAAACTAATTGAGCGGTTCAGATGGATGGAGATGAGAAACGCGAGTAAAGGCCAGGCTTGATGAACGCGAATTGTTTCGAATTCCGAGAATTGAGTCCGGAATCAATCGCATTGTGCTTTAATTTTTGTGGTGCTCATGGCAGCTTCTGTCTATCCTTTCCAGAGACGTATAAATCTTCGCGGCGAGGGTACTCCTTTGGCTGCAAATTTCGGCCGTGCAAATTTCAAGCAAGGCGGGAGGAGGATATCTTCAAGGTCTAATGAGCGATCAACGGCAGATGAATCAAATTTCAGTTCTTCAAACAGTATAGGCTTGTTTTGTTTTGTCTTTATTATAGAGATTGAATTTATTTTTGCGTGGTATTTTTTTTCATTTCCATGGTGAAAGCGCTCAGAATTTACAAATAACATTACTCAGGTGGCATTTGCCGCTAACTCAAAAACAGAATTTTGCAAATAATCACATAAATAGCAGAAGAGGCTTAAACTATCTCATTTCAAAAGTGATTACACTAAAATCACCGTTTTATTCCCCCTCACCAAACACTGTTTCATACTGGACGTACCTCCGAGAGTCCTCCTCAACCAAAGTCCGAGCCCCGCGAGACCGATGAAGCAAAATCCGAGGCTGAGAGCCTCAGTGGTCCTTGGGGCTTATACACTCAACGCCCGGTGTCCGGCTTTTAAGTTGCAATTGTTTTCTGATAGTCAATTAAATTTTTTTGCAGACCCAATTCTGAATGAAATGGGGAATCGAGGTCAGGGCAGGTGTACAAGTCAAAGCCATGGGGGTCGAAAAAAAAGAACAAAAAAGAAAGTAAATTCCATGGCAAAATTGCGTGGAAAGTCAACTTCAATTGATTTACAGACGAGACTGTTGTGGTACCCGTATTTAATCTGCACGTTCTACGACTCATATGTTACTTAGTCATATCGAATGCACAATGCTTACCAATTATGAACAACGCAAATGACACTAAGATATGTCTGCAAAACACCAAAAGCAATCTACGTGAATACTTGTAAGCGAATACCTGTCAATTGACGCAGATCAATAAAGTTTTGATCCCTATCACACGATTCTCGGTGTATCGCGGGAAACCGCCGCAGTTAAATCATAGGACATGAGGCCACACAAAGCGTGAAACAGGTGAGAAAGTGTGGTAATGCAGCGGCTGTCACACCAGTCAGCTGGCATTAGCATAACACTAAACTTAGTAATACCTAACAAAAATGAAGACAAAAGTTCAGTGTTGACTAATACTGCAGTCATTCTCACACAATTGACTCACTCTTGTATTTCGGGGTCAAGCTCGTGGCTCCCCCATACCCCTTCAACAACGGGCTCGGACTTGGACGGCGGACCGCGTGAGCCCGGGCAGCACCACCCAAAAGCCCCAGAACCATCTATGCCCATGGCGGCTATGTGCAGGTCATGTTCTTATGGGTCGGATCGCCCCGGCGCTGCGAATATATAAAAGGACACGATAATTCTCGCCCATTCTCTTCTTTTTTTTTGTTCCCCACAATTGAAAACAACTCAATTCCCTCATCTAAAATGGCTATCACTATTGGTATTAACGGTTTCGGCAGAATCGGTCGTCTCGTCTTGAGAGTCGCCCTTTCTAGACCAGACATCAAGGTTGTCGCTATCAACGACCCATTCATTGCCCCAGAGTACGCGTCTTACATGTTCAAGTACGACTCTACCCACGGTAAGTACGAGGGTGAGGTCAAGTCCTCCGGTGACAAGTTGATCATCGACGGCCAAGAGATCACCGTCTTCGGTGAGAGAGACCCAGCTCAAATTCCATGGGGTAAGGCTGGTGTCGACTACGTCATTGAGTCCACTGGTGTCTTCACCTCTTTGGAGGGTGCTCAAAAGCACATTGACGGTGGTGCCAAGAAGGTTATCATCACTGCTCCTTCTGGTGACGCCCCAATGTTCGTTGTTGGTGTCAACCACGAGAAGTACGCTGGTCAAACCATCGTTTCCAACGCTTCTTGTACTACCAACTGTTTGGCTCCATTGGCCAAGGTTATCAACGACACCTTCGGTATTGAGGAGGGTTTGATGACCACTGTCCACTCTATCACCGCCACCCAAAAGACCGTTGACGGTCCATCCCACAAGGACTGGAGAGGTGGTAGAACCGCTTCCGGTAACATCATCCCATCTTCCACTGGTGCTGCCAAGGCCGTCGGTAAGGTTATCCCAGAGTTGAACGGTAAGTTGACCGGTATGTCTTTGAGAGTCCCAACCGTCGATGTTTCCGTCGTCGACTTGACCGTCAAGTTGAAGACCGAGACCACCTACGAGGAGATCTCCGCTGCTATCAAGAAGGCTTCTGAGGGTGAGTTGAAGGGTGTCTTGGGTTACACCGAGGACGCTGTTGTCTCCACCGACTTCTTGGGCTGCAACTTGTCTTCCATCTTCGACCAAAAGGCTGGTATCTTGTTGTCCCCAACCTTCGTCAAGTTGATCTCTTGGTACGACAACGAGTTCGGTTACTCTACCAGAGTCGTCGACTTGTTGGAGCACGTCTCCAAGAACTAACTAGCTACTAAGTTGTGAAACTGTAGCTATTGATAAAGTACCTACGAAATATTAACGAAATTTCTTAAAATCATCTGTAGATTATCCCAATATCTTTGTTAGATTTAGAGTAGATGAGAATTGCGAATTGTTGACTAGATTAAAATGCTTGATTTATGCAGGGCTATACTATTAGATCAATGAGTGAATACAGATATCAACAACGTTAACTTTTCGTCTCAACCAAAATCAGCCCCGCCACTATTTGTTGCTGTCTCTGCCTATTTTTAAGACAAAATACTGAGTATAATGCAGGTTGGTATAAACGAACGCAAGTAAGTTTCAAAATTATAAGTGTTTATTGGGATGTATAATAAGAGACCACCTGATTAGGCTATTACTTGTGCAATGGACCACATGATAGAAACATTCACGAATACTAGTGATACCCATATGATGCTCGAGTGTAGTAATGGTGGGGTTTTGAATTGTTGGAAGTGAAAATTAACGCTGCCCATACTGGAGATCAGAGCAAATATGAAACCGAATAAAAGCATGAAAACAAGGACCGGATTGTCCAGGACATTGAGTTTTGTATCTCTTCCTTGAAGATTAAGCAATGAGCATAGAATGCCGAGGTTGATACCTGCAATAAAGACGGAGCTGAAGCAAAGCGAGAATGCCAAAAAAGAGACCACCGAATCATAATCATGCATAAATTGCAATTGATAGTCATTCCCGTGATTAAAAAAAGTTGGATCCTCGTTGATTGAATCATACATTGCGTCGCCATACGAATCGAGTAGCCGCTTTTCTTTGGCTTGCCTCCATCTGTAGTCTTCATAATCCATTAAGTTGAAGGCTCTGAAGGCTCTCAAGCTTCTATACTTGATCTTGATGAATGCAAGCATAAAACGATTGAACACATTATCCTCAAGATCGTTTTGAAAGCCGAGATAGACCAAATATCCGTCCTCACTGGCATTTTCCTCAGAGAAATTCTCGAGATCTGAAGGCTGAGGACTTGGATAATCGGTTGAGTGAATAACGTATGGTTTAGGGGGTGAAGGAGCAGCCAGTGTCTTCACGGATGCCCCATGATTCGTGGGAGGAGGAGAAACAGTTCTTGTTGCAGCGTCTGCAGAAGAAAATAAAGACTTGCAAGATTCCTGTCTATGCAAAATCATATTGGACCTGCTTTGAATTATTGTCTTATCAAGGTTAAGTTGCTTATTAGAGATCTCAACATTCTCGTAATTCTTGAGCAAATTAAGGTTTAAAAGGCGCGAGTAGTGATTATTGGGGTTCGATGGGATCTCATTTGAATAACATGAGTTCATGTAGTCAAACATTGAGAATCCCTTAAATGCATGAATAGGAGCACTCCTAAAAAGATTTTGAATCTTGTAGGGGAGTTTATTAAGTGCCGAAATAGGAGGCTTACTCCTTAAAATGTTGCCATCGATCTCAGTAACAAGTTGATCTTCGAAGGCATGCAAATGCGAATCATTAGAGTAAATGCTAAAAGAATTGAAGGGAAAGGGGTCCATTTGATCTGTTTCAAATGTGACCTTGGGAGGAATAGAGTTGCTGGTAAAAATGTCTTCGTCAAGGGTCATGTAAAAACTATCTTCATACACCTTCTTGTCAATGACAGCAGCCTTTGGCTCTGCCGAATCAACCGTCAACGGACTGATCGTGCTTGAAATGCCGGTTGTGTCCTCATGGTCAGTGGGCTTCCAAGAGAGAAAGTATCTGGTACGGTTGAATACCTGATGAAGGGAGGGGACAAGGTTGCAACCCGATATGAACTCAAGCGTGGTCCGAGTCATACTGGAAAGGCCACCGCAGCTGATGTAATCGTTAACCTTTTGCCGTAAATCCTCCTTCGCTTTGAGATCGGTTTCATTGAGCAATGACAAGATGATGCTGGCCATGTTGTGCAGCAAGCAGCAGTACGAGTATTTTCTCAAACCGCCGGTATATGCTATAACGATGGACAAAGGCAGGTTTTCATAAGAAATGATCAAAGAAGGGCTTGGTGCATCCGGATGGGTCAAGTAAAAGATCGAAGCTTTGCACAGCTGAGAAACTTTTGGGATTGTCAAATAAACATCGAGCGTCAAGCTTAAATCATTTCGAGATGTAATGTTCTTTGGAATGAGTGAGTGCAGCGAGAAGTTCTTCTTGAGCACAGTGATAAGATCAAATTTACCCATCTGATCCGCTGCGCCGAGACTGCCATCAACATTGAAGTCATCAAGACCCGAATGTTGCGAAGCAAGCGAGCCGCGGAAGCTCTTCATCGTAGTGCCGGAGTGACTCTTTTTGAGTCCATCATTGTTAGCTTGGCTGGGACGTTTGTGCATTTGTTGGAGCAACTCACGCAGTTCGATGTCAATCTCATTGAGGAAGTACAGCAAGTCATCAGTAATCTTGGAGAGGTCGAAGTTAATGAAAGAGTACGGATTCGATTGAAGCGTTTGCATCAATTCAGTCACAAAAGCTTTGGCAACAGCCGGATCATGGTAGTGCTTGTTGAACTTCTTGAAGATCTTCTTGACAGCAATTTTCTGAACCACAATGAACTTAGTCAAATTTCTGACGTCGATTGAGATCTCGTTGATGGCATCATAATGAAGCGTGTTCAAGCGAGCTAGCTGCGCTGCGATGTTCTCTTCGTGGTTGCGCCTAATGGCCAAAAATTGAGAGGTATCTACTTTGAGTCTCCGTTCTAGCTCGCCAGCCTTGGTCATCACGAATAGATTAAGATAGTCGAAATTGTCGATGAACTGGCGCCGGAGCTTCGATAAGTCTGTTGACTTCTGGCGGGTGATTTCACGAATTGATGCTTTGAGATCATTGTACTCTAGGTTGTAGACTTTCCATTCAGGAATCGATAAGTGGGCAAGGTTCTTACCAAATTTCATGGAGGGGAGTGTATTGTTTCTGGGGCAGCTACAAAGGTCTGTTTTGCCGAATGTTCGTGAGTAAATGTGTGGACTGAAGAAAGAGTGAAGAGTATAAGCGATGGAGTTAGGAGTGCTCCCAGTCAGAAATTATATTGTAGTATAGATGATTCTACGCAGGCGCAGGGCTCAGCGGTTTGGCGTGCATGTGGCCGGAAGCGAGACTATGCACCCTCAATGATACACATCCATACAGGAGATAGGTAGGCGATAAATAGAGAAATGATGAGGCGGATGCATCGTCAAAGACGAGATGCTTTTTCTTAGTTGACGATTCATGCGATGTAAGGAGCTGCCGTGGTTGAAATGAGAAATCGAATCGGAAAATCGCAAGCTTCGACAGGCGTCTCGGTGGCCATTGGTGTCAAGTTTGATTGTTGAAACCAGCCTGATTGCGCATACAGATATGTACTTTGAATGGCAAATCCCGCTGCAGTCTTTTACTGACCACGGCCAAGACGGCTCGAATAATAGCGCTGCAGATCGACACTGTAATGTGAAGGTATGTGTCCTGCTGGGCTCTTCTGGGGTGCAAAAGGACACCACTGCACACAGAATACTGGCCTTACTGCAGACAGCCAGAAATGTACCGTAGCAAGACTCAGGGGGATGACTGAAATCAAATCAGTGTGGATCAGATAACAAAACAACGAAGAATAAATTGATTGAGGTAGGCTCAGACATTGTTGGCACTGTTCTACGAAATTCTACTGATCTTTTAACGTCAGGCCCTACCCGATTCCGCGAAAAACCGGCCCGATAAAGTGAGCGGTGTTACGAGCACCCACCCCGAGCGGGGCATCAAATCATGTGAAGCTCCGGATCTAATACAACTGCACAGCCTAGTTTTAGCCAGAAGTGGGCGAGCCCGGAGCGACTTCAAGCCTACCAATTACCAATTGATTTTACCCCAATGTTTTTGAAGGCCATCTCCAATTTCGTGAATCACAGTAATTGGCCCCGGAGCCTAGGCCTGGACCTAACAATAATACAGCATCGACTACAGTATCACACTGCAGATAGACCCCGCAGGAATTTATCCTATAAACACCGATGGGGCGCTCGTTGTGACAACCGACAGGCTAAGTCGCAGAACGAAAAGTCATATGAAGCCGTTTGTGGTGCCTGCATAATTGACTCCATCTAATTACAAATTATAGTTCGTATTAATTTGACAGAATGCCTCATCTGATCTCATACTACGAATGATGTTACATGTAGGACTAATCCCAGCGCGAATCAATGAGGATGTCTTTGCCTGAGATAGTTTAATTTCTGTAAGATGACAATGCACTCTTTGAAGCAGACCTGCCTGTAGCACATTCTTCCGACACCGTTTATCAACCAGTGCAGAGAGTCAAGTACCTGCGGCTCAGTCACTGAAGCCGCATGAAAATACGATGTGCCGACGTGCACTCCCGCATATCCTGATAAGGCAAGCGCCTCGTTAAAGTCACACGACCAAAGCCAGTTTGTCTTGAGAATGCCGAATTAGAGTTGTGGCCGGGTTCGTTATTGTTTCTACCGAAGGTCTTCAAAAGGGGTATGCCTCAAAACAGCGGTACGCCTCAAAAGGAGGTTTGCTTGAAATGGCGGGTTTTTTAAGCTGTCGTAAGTATTGAACGGAGGCACGTATAGTGGTTTATCTTGAACAGTGGTCTGTAAAGGCGGCTTCGTGGCTTTAGATTTCCGCTATCATCTCTGACTATACCTTGTGATTTAGATGATTATACTTCAAATCGAAAATTGAATAAAATATTGCTAGGTAACAGGAATGGCTCATGAATCATTATCATTATGCATAATAAGGTGCAATAGTTGAAGTAGAGTAGTCCTCGACAAACGAGTCACTTCAGGAGAATGCCACACAGAGTCTGCTGAAGGACTTTTGCCGTTCTATGCTTCGTTTCATGTATTGTGTCCGGAGTTAGGATCTTGGTCATAGGGGTAAGAATAAACGGCTCTCGTAACCGCAGGTTATGCAACTTCGAAGTCGTGTGAGGATTTGCCTAATTGGGCAAGCTGATTGTGAGAACAACTACTTGGGCGAACGCAAAAGCTTAATAGAATAAAATCAAAAACCAACAACAAATTTAAAAAAAAAAACGGCCGATTTATTCGTCCCCGGTCAATTAAGCAAAAATTAGTGAACGCTTGATGATGTGTTCACAGAAGATCCAATAGTATGCGCCTCGTCGGTGTTTCATTACAATTGACTGCTTCGATTTTTTTGATTACGATTGACCTTCATTGGAATATGTTTTCGAACACGCACAAGAGTTCTCCTGACTGAAACTGTGCGAACTCCATGGGATGTGAATTATCGATTCTTTGAAATTTGTGAGAAGCGATTCAACAGCAACCGAACGAGAATATAACTACATTAGAAAAACAGAAAAAAACAGAAAAAAAAAAACTCCAGTCACGCACACACTGAGGTTTGGGCATTTGATCTCTGAATTAGTGACCCTTCTGTTAGACCACTTTTGGCGGGAACCATTCCCAGCTCATACATAATTTCCACTTGAAATGGTCTGCACTCACGTGGTATGACCAATTCTCCAACATACTCACAAGCCAATCTATGAAAAAACCCAAAAAAAAAAAATTCGATTATATTAAAGCTCTAATCAAATAATTCGGAATTGATTTCTCTATTAGTCTATCACATTCGCCCTTTTCAAAACCATCCACAGATCAAGACACAGAGACCAATACTTACCCTCGGTTCCATTCCCAAGACGCTTACAAATTATCCATGGCCCTAAAGTCATTCCCTCACATCACAGTTTATTCCGCATCCCACCCACGCTCCTTGGCGTGTTAAATTCGAACCCTGGGGCCGGTGGAACCAATCATTCGCAGCCAGTTCAGATTATTCTTCTTCACGTGAGATTACTCAATGGAAAATTTTCCAACTGCACATAGCTGATAATGATACCGTGGGGGTACACATATACTGAACATTTGCAACGATTTTGTAATTGTGACCTCTTTTGCGGACCTGAAACCATTGTGATTCGTTTCTGCTATCAGAGTACTAATTATTCCTGTGCCTCATCTACTTGCCATAAATCGCTGAGCTTCGTTCACTTCCTGTTTTGATCCTTATCGTGAGTACCACCTCAGATTATTATATAGACACGAGTTTAGCTGTTGCTGCCTGATAATAAGTCCCACACAAAACCTAGACAAGCGTGCTCGAACAGAAATCGCCTTCCATTGAAATATTATAAAATTTGGGTTTTGCGCCATGTCTACTTCTCCTATTGAGGCTGTTGCAGCCGTCATTAAGGCCGCTAGTAACCCAGTGTATGTGACTCAACCAGCCAAATCCGCTGCATCCAAGTGGGCCGAACTCTTGGAATTCACTCCCTTGATCGACTCTAATGAGCCTTTGGCACTCGTTGCGGGCTACATCGATGCCAATGACGTTTCTGAAGATGACGTTCGTCCCACCACGGTTGTGGTCACTGACGGAACCACCTTGTTGCAGAACTTGCCATTTTTGTCTTTATCTGCTTATAAGAAGACTCCAGTTGTCATAAATGTCGATCTCTCAGCCGGTGACTACGGCGTCGTCACCGCGTTCTCTGATGCACAGATTCCTATCTTTGTATCTCAAAATGCTGCCGACGCTTTCGTTCACACACAGGCTGCCTTCGCTGCTGCTGCTTCTGAGAAGAGTGCCGTGCTTAATTTTTTCTCTTCAGCCAGCGCTAGTGAGAAAATTACCACTGATATCTCTTCTCAACCTCAAGGAACTTTCAGTGACATCCTTGTCCAATACAACATCAACGCATTCCTGGCACTCAACAAGGTTTCCAACGCCAAAGATGCCATTGTATTCTTGGGACAGACATCTCCTGAATTGGTCAAAGCTGCAACTGCCCAGAAGGCCTTGTTGTACACTGTGAACGTCTTCCAACCTTTGGACTTGGAGGCTCTCCTTTCTATAATACCTTCTTCCGTCGAGACCTTGACTTTGGTTGAGCAGACGACTAAGATTGCCTCTTTCTCTCCTTTGCTTTTGGAATTCTTCAAGAAGTACCCTCAATTCCAGCATTTGAAAAACTTCACAAAGATCGTTGGAGCTAAGTATGCCCATGCTTCCGATGCATCTTCTGCTACATCTAATTTATTGGCCAACACTAGATCTGCTTCTCCATTGCAGAACGTTTTGTTTGGCAAAGCCGACGGAACTGCTTCTTCCGAGGCACAAACAGCCCAGAGCGAGAAGCAAGCTGGTCAACTCAAAGTTTACGAGTTGGAGCAAGCATACTTAAAGGTCTTGAACCAGGTTAACCCTAACAGCACTGTCCTTAACGACATCTCCGAAAAAACCTTGGGAGGATCCAGCAACCCTGAGTTTGGTTTTGGATCTTACTTGTACTTCAAGGAGAGACAAAACAATTTGGCCGCTTTGGTTTCAGCATACATTCAAAAAGGTGTCTTCTCCTCTCTAGACAACGAGAAATTGGTGGAGCTCTTATCTCAATGGTTGGTTCAGCTCAAGCAGGGCAAAGCCTTTGCATCAGTTGAGGAACTATTAAACATCCTTAGCTCGGACCAATCCGAACCAGCAAAGGAAATTCTTAGTTTGAAGGACTACTTCACCATTCAATCCAAGTGGTTGGTTGGATCTGATGCTTGGTCCTATGACTTGGGATCCTCAGGTGTTCACAACGTTATTTCCTCCGGAGAGAATGTGAACATGCTTGTTATTGATTCCGAACCATACTCCTCTAAAAAAGCTGGCGCTCTCCGCAAGAAGGACATTGGATTGTACGCTATGAACTACGGCAACTGTTATGTCGCATCTGTCGCCATCTACTCTTCCTACACCCAAGTCTTGCAAGCTTTCATTGAGGCAGAGAAGTTCAATGGACCATCTATTGTGTTGGCATACTTGCCTTATGAGACTGAAGATGCTCAAGTTTTGAGCATTTTGAAGGACACCAAGGCTGCAGTCGACTCCGGGTACTGGCCATTGTACAGATTCGATTCTGCTCAAGAGGAGGACTCTCTCAGATTCAAGCTCGATTCATCTGCCTTGAGAACTCAATTGAGAGACTTCTTGGACCGTGAGAACAAATTGACTCTTTTGGCTAAGAAGAATCCCCAACTCTCTCGTAACTTGACAGCTTCAGCCAACTCTGAGGCAAAGAAGCGTCAAGCTCAACTCGAGGATGAGTCTTACAAGCAATTGTTGCAAGGATTGTCTGGTCCGCCATTGACCATTGGTTTTGCCTCTGATGGAGGAAATGCCGAAGCTGTGGCAAAAAAGATCAACCGTCAAGCTTTGGCCCGTGGATTGAAGTCCATCGTCTTGTCTATGGATGACATCTCGGTCGAAGACTTACCCTTGGAGACAAACATCGTGTTTGTGACTTCCACTGCTGGTCAAGGTGAGTTCCCAAACAACGGTAAAGGTTTCTGGGATGAGTTGAAGCTGTCTCAGGACTTGGACTTATCTTCTATCCGTTTCTCCGTCTTCGGATTGGGTGATTCCAAATACTGGCCAAGAAAAGAGGACAAGCACTACTACAACAAGCCCGCTGTTGATTTGTTCAACAAGTTGGAGTTCTACGGTGGTGTGGAGTTGGCTGGTCTTGGCTTGGGTGATGACCAGGACCCAGATGGGTTCAGCACCGGCTATGACGATTGGCTTCCAAAGATCTGGACTGCTCTAGGTGTTGATAATGTGGAAGGTATTGAAGAACCAAAGCCACTCACCAACGAAGACATGAAGATTCAATCGGACTACTTGAGAGGTACTATTGCCGAGGGATTGAGAGACGAGTCTACGGGTGCAATCTGTGCTGTTGATCAACAATTGACCAAGTTCCACGGTATCTACATGCAAGATGACAGAGACATCAGAGATGAACGTAAAGCTCAAGGCTTGGAGCCCGCTTACTCGTTCATGGTTCGTCTCCGGTTGCCAGGTGGTGCTGCCAATCCATCCCAATATTTGAGATTGGACGAGTTAGCAGATGTCAGAGGTAACGGCACTCTTAAAATCACAACCCGTGCTACCTTCCAGCTTCATGGTGTCGTCAAGCACAACATGAAGCCAGCTATCAGAGGAATGAACGGTGTCTTGTTGGATACTTTGGCTGCATGTGGTGACGTGAACAGAAATGTCATGGTCTCTGCTTTGCCTGAAAATGCCAAGGTTCACAAGCAGATCGCTGACACCGGTGCTCTCATTTCTGAGCACTTGTTGCCAGAAACCACTGCCTACCATGAGATTTGGTTGGAGGGTGCTGACGACCAAGATTATGCTGGTGACAGAGAGAAATGGGAGGCCAGACCAGATGGTCCAAAGAAGAAGAAGACCATGGTTGCAGGTAATGCTTTGGTTGACTATGAGCCACAGTATGGTCCAACTTACTTGCCAAGAAAGTTTAAGGTCGTCATCACTGTCCCACCTTACAACGATGTTGATGTCTACGCACACGATATTGGTTTGATTGCAATTGTGGAGAACAACAACGTCATTGGTTACAACCTTCTTGCTGGTGGTGGTATGGGTTCCACCCATAACAACGTCAAAACCTACCCTAGAACTGGTTCTATGTTGGGTTTCGTGCCAATTGAGAAAGTCCATATTGCTTGTGAGAATGTCATGTTAGTGCAAAGAGACTTCGGTGACAGAACCAACAGAAAGCATGCTAGATTGAAGTACACCGTTGATGATCTTGGCGTCGACGTATTCAAGCAGAAGGTTGAAGAATACTGGGGCGAGTCTTTCGAAGAGCCTCGTGCCTTCGAGATCAAGAGCAATGTTGACTACTTTGGTTGGGTCAAGGACGAGACTGGATTGAACCACTTCACTGCGTTCATTGAGAACGGTCGTATCGAGGACACTGCTTCATTGCCTCAAAAATCTGGTTTGAGAGAATTAGCCAAGTATTTGATCTCTCAAAATACTTCGGGTGAATTCAGATTGACTGGTAACCAGCACATGGTTATTTCGAACATTTCGGACGACCACTTGGCTGCCGTCAAGGAAATTCTTGCCAAGTACAAACTTGACAACACCGAATTCTCAGCTTTGAGATTGTCATCCTCATCGTGTGTGGCTCTTCCAACCTGTGGTTTGGCTATGGCTGAATCCGAGCGTTACTTGCCTGAGTTGATTACTAAGTTGGAGCAATCCTTGGAGGAGTACGGTTTGAGACACGACTCTGTGGTCATGAGAATGACTGGTTGCCCTAACGGATGTGCCAGACCATGGCTTGCTGAGGTGGCATTGGTTGGTAAAGCTCCTGGTGCCTACAACTTGTTGTTGGGAGGTGGTCACCACGGTCACAGATTGAACAAGATTTACCGTTACTCTATCAAGGAGCATGAGATCTTGAGCATCTTGAAGCCACTCTTCAAGAGATGGAGTTTGGAGAGAAACGAGGGTGAACCTTTCGGAGATTTCTGTATCAGAATTGGAGAGATCAAGGAGACTACTGAAGGTAAATACTTCCACGAGGGCATTCCAGAGGATGCTTAAAAAATATTTAGTACATTATAATAGAAATTTAACTTATGAATTACAGCTAGCTTTTTACTGCAAAAATCTCCAACTACAGTACTGTCCCAGTACATGGGTTGTCACAAACCCACAATAGCACAATATCTCCTACATACATACAACTTTTATCATCAAATAAGATCCCATTAATAATGCATACTTCATATAAAGTTATTCCTTGCGCTCTTCCTCGGCCTGTGCCATCTCCACTACGTCTTTCGATGTAGGAGATCGACTTCTTTCCAACTCCAAGACAGAGCGAATCTGTGCCGATCTCATGGTCATGCCCACCCGCTTGACACGTCGATGAACTTTCCTTCGACAATTCTGAGCTACCCGTGCTGCAACCTCTCGTAGATACTCTTCATGTACTTGTCTGAGTTTTCGTAGTTCAAGAACCAATAGCTTCTTTTGTTCTTTAGTGAGAGACATGGGCTAGAGCTGCTGAGGAAAAACGGGAAGAGCTAGAGAGATTGAGCCATGAACTAGAGTAAGGTTGTGTTATTGTGTAAAATAGCTGTGGAATCACGATACAGTAATCTGAGATAGTAGAGTGAATGCGGAAAGATATAGGGACGCTGAACGCACCGATTAATAAAATAGCAAGTCGGGGTGAATTCCTAAAGAAAATATCATTTCCGAATCCTTTCAAACTCGCAGTAATTTTTAATGCTTTGTTTTCTTTGCCACCTCAAGTTCAATAGTCTCATTCATAATAGTGAAGCATGAGAGAAATCAACACCAATTGACTTATGTAAACAAGCCATTCCTAAAGAAGTTTTTTCTTTTTTTTTTTTGAATAATCAATACTGTGTAAGAAAACTACGAAAAGAGTCTGCTCTATGTGTACCCTCTGTGTTTTTCAATTCCGCTACCCTGATTAGATTACCCCAACTTAATCGCACTGGTACTACAACACCAACCTCTCTACATTCACATTCGCCATGGTGCTCGAGGCAACAATTATCGCAATTGACAATTCCGAATACATGCGCAATGGCGACTTTGTCACCACCCGTTATGACGCACAAGCCACCGCCACTGAATACATCTTCCAAAACAAGATCAACTCCAACCCCGAGAACACCGTCGGTTTGTTGTCCTACGGTGGCAGCGGCCCTCAAGTGTTGTCCACATTGACCACAGACTTCGGCAAGATCTTGTCAGGGGCCCATGGAACCAAAATCAGCGGAGAGAACCACTTTTCGAGCGGGCTCCAGGTGGCTGCTCTCGCCTTGAAGCATAGACAGAATAAGGTCCAAAACCAGCGAATCATTGCATTTGTGGGAAGCCCTATCCGTGAAAGCGATAAGGAGTTGGAGAAGTTGGCCAAGAAAATGAAGAAGAACAACGTCGCCGTGGACATTGTCAACTTTGGCGAGGAGAACGTCAACACCGCCAAGTTGGAGAAGTTTCACACGGCTGTCAATAATCACGACAACTCCCATTTAGTCACAGTTCCACCTGGTCCTCGTCTTTTGTACGAGGTCATTGCCACTTCGTCCATCTTGGCTGAGGAGGGGTTCGAAATGGCAGACTCCAACGATTTCTTTGGAGGCGTAGATGCAAACATGGACCCAGACTTAGCTTTGGCCTTGAGACTCTCGCTAGAAGAGGAGAAACAGAGGCAAGAGCGCGAGGCCAAGGAATCCAAGGAGACTAAGGACGACTTGACCAAGATTGAGGAGGAAGACGAAGAGAGAAAGGAGAAATAGAGTATGCCCTTTCTAAATACATAGATTTTTAGCTCAAATGAAAATTTCCAGAAAGCTGAACTATGATAAGTTCAATTACTTTAAAGAAACAAGTGTACCACAATGCGAGAGTTTCTCGGTATAATTAAGTAACATGAATTGGGATTACCTAATGAAAGACTAAAGCAATGCTTTTATGTAAATCTGAGGATTATACTAGCCGCATGTCTTGTTTGTCTTATGTTCTGCCACTTTGTTCACGGTGAACTGGAGATGAGATGCAGAGCATAATATCTTCAATCAGATCTTTTTATAAAAATATGAGATCCGCACACGTAATATATCCATACTTTTCCTTTTCAATATCTTGTTGCGAGATTGCAATGGCTGCTTCTAAATCAACTGAGAAAGTGGCGAAGAAACGATCGGAGCTATTTGCCTCTCATGATAAGCAGACCACTTATTTCAATGCAATGAGTGTTGCTCAATTCATAGACAAGTATTCACAAGTATGCATCATCAATTACCTTCTTATTTCAATATGTACTAACTTCTAGGGCGACTTTGACCTTTCAAAAATAAGATGTCCGCCCTGTTTGGACAACATCGGATTTTTCGAGGCGCCAGATGCCTATAGTGAGACCGCAAGGGTTGCGGCAGTCGACAAATTCCTTGCTTTGAAACACTGGGAGGACAGGCTGATCTTTACACAAGCCCTTCGTCAAATCAGAAAATGCGTGGGCCCCATTGGTGTTGCAATTGGATTGGTTCACAAGCATCTGGTTCACATCAAATTTGAGACAAAATTCGAATACAAAGAGACACCAAGAAGCGTCCTGTTTGACTCTCATACAATCTTGAGTCGGAAGCCCATGCTTATTGCGGACACTTTGAAGGACTGGAGATTTGCCAACAACCCACTAGTCGTCGATTACTGCAAAATTCGTTTCTATTGTGGTATTCCCATGGTAACGAAGGAGGGGGAGGCAATCGGATGCCTCTCAATTTTTGATACTTCGCCAAACGCAAATATGAGCGGATCAAAGATCGAACGTCTTGAGGCTATCAGCAGAGAGTTTCTCCATTTACTTGAGCTTTCGCACAAGGCATTCTTGAATAAACTCAGCGTTCGATTCGCAAATCTACACACTCAAGCTGAAATAGATTTCATGAAGTTATCCCTCAAACTAGGAAGAGCTACAAGCAAAGGAGGATGCATGGCGGTTTTTGAAAGAGATGGGTCTGGCAGCGCATACTGCCGTAACTTGAATTTCGAAGATTGCAACATTTTGGTGAACAAGAAAGTATCCAGGTCCACGCTTCCTTCAGTGGTTAGCCAGTCGGTACGCAAGCTTTTGTCGGAGACAACGACAATACGAAAAGCTTTTGAAAGCATCACCAAATCCATCAATGTTTACCACAGATTGGATTTCACTTGCGTTATGGAGATTAGATTTCTCGAACTGTACCAACTCCCAGCCCAGCATTTCCCCTCCGGAAATGCGAAAGTATACCTTGAGAGCTATCCCAAAAAACACAAGTTGATTAAGAAGGATGGAAAAGTGAGGATCCAATTGAGAGTCATTGCCAAATATGGTGGTGATTATAAGGTTGAATCAACAGATGTTGAAGTTTGGCAAAAGGCATTCAATAGCGAATTCGGAGTACAGATGAAGAATCTCAAAAACAGTGCAATCTTCAACCATGCCTTGATTATGCCCTTCTATAGAGTCAAGCCCAATTTGGTGAGAGACACTAGGTTTGAGCCAAAGGACGATATGTGTGATGTTTTTCTTCGGTCGGGAGGCTACCTTCTAGGCATTTTCAGCAAGAAGAGAGATGATCTCTTCGAGACAGGCAGACTCTCCCGGTTCTACGACCATGTCCTGCTTGTTCAAAAAGTATGTATGGGCAAATAAAACAAACTCAAAGTGTATGTTACATTCCCATCTCTCTCATGATCTCGAGTTCATTTTCATGGTCAGATGCTTGCTCTTCGAAGTCTGCTAGGTCTGGCTCTAAATTCTGTTGTGTTTGAAGATTCTGTGATTGTAGAATTACCTTTTGGAAGTCGTCATCATCATCGTTTAATTCGTCAAGCTCGTCGTCATCATCGTCATCATCGAGAACCTTATTTCGGCCACTGGCCTTGTTAACAGGGTTTTGAGTCAAGCCCAGCTCATCCTCTTCTTCGTCGTCCCCTACAAAAAGCTGGTTGGTTCTGCGAATAGACAAGAAGCCCCAATCATCCTCATCATCTACAGCAGGAACTGGCTCAGCTGATGAATGTCCATTCGACTCTGTCGTAGCTGCATCTTCTGCAGCAAGCGATTGTGGCGCCAGGTATAGTTCATCGTCGTCAAGGTCATTCTCACTTGGATTGTCTTCTGCAATGATACCCTTCTCAACCTTCAAACGATGGATTTCACTACTTATTAGCCCTCTTCTATATTCTTTGAGAGCAAACGACTTATGGTTCCGAAGCATCTGAATGCAATCCTTGAATGTAGCTCTTGGAAATAGACCATGGCACCATAACTGGTAGAACAGGACCACTTTCTGGAGCTTTTCGGTCGCACAGGCAAGCTTTAGTTGACGCGCAGCAGTTTTGGAGCCAGCCTTCTTGATCTTGTCGCCATTCACGCGATCCAATCTCTTGAGCAGCGCTGAAAGCTTTGTATAGTTGTTCCGTACTTGAGGGAGGCCTCTGATGTTGTCGAAGAGCAAGTCGTCCGTCAATTTTGGGATACGAGAAACCCTGCCCAATTTCATGGGTTGCTCGAGGCCCAAGGCATCTTGCTCTTGGGATTCCATTATGTGTTACTGGTATTTGGAGACAATGAACCACTATAGCTGCTCATACGCGTAATAGGACGTGTAGAGGTAATCCAATCCTGCTATATTTTAATAAGTGCCATGATAAATTTGTCTTTATAGAATTGAATTTATACTTGGTCAATTTCATGGCTGTTATTTTTTTTCTGGAGTTCCATTGTTTACTGAAGATGGTTCATCTGTACCATCTCGACTTCACATAAATGAAAGAGTCTACTGTGACTGGAAGACACTAAATCGCAGACTGGTTGTTGACATAAGAAACACATCCAATTGGACAATAGTATACGAAAGTAGCCTTCAAATTTCTAGTATCTACGTCATCTCTGCTCTGGGTCCATGCATTGGTAAATTTGCAGCCAAAGAGAAAGTTCCCATCGAGACCGGAAGTAAAGACCCGAAAACACCAATCAGAAATCCAAAACTCCACTGCTTCAAATGTATCTCTGCGAGTTCCTACCGAGACTAGGACAAGTATCCATCTATGTGGAAACGCCCCATCCATTGAAACTGATCACCGGCATTAAGTTCGAGGAAAATACTCTTTGCATAAGTAATCCAGATGAAAACTTGATTTTGCTTCCACGATTAACGGGAAGTAAGGAAGGTGTTGTGAATGATCAACAACTCACAATCAAAAGCATATCACACGACAAGAACCAGCTTTCTTTAAGACTTGAAATGCCCGCCGCTATACGAGTGGCTTCATCATCTACATTTATGACGATGGCTGCCGAGAATCAGCTTTGGTCGGTCAGAGACCTTCTTCTAAAGACTCCAAAGTCAAAGAGCAATGTCAACCAGTTCCGCTTCGAGTGCGCTAAATGTGGCACCGAGGTTCTTGACTCTGAAAGCTCAAAATTTGGAGAAATGCCCCTGGAGTTTTGGCATGAATTGATGGACTTTTGGCATTGCCACAAGCCTCACGAGGAGCATCACAACCACAATGACAAAAATTATAACGGCAAATTGCTGCTTAAGCCAGGATTTACATATATTGGGGCATCGTATTTACTCGTTACTGGCGACAGAAGCGTATGCTCTAAATGCTCCCTGGAACTTGGAACCTTTGATCAAACCAATGACTCTACCAAAATATCTAAATGGAATCTCAAATTGACATATGCAGACAAAATAGAGGAGTATCCGCCATATCTACTAGTTTATCATTCGATACTTGATAGAATTAATTCTGCTGGTGTAAGGAAATTCTCTGTATCTTTGGCGGGGGACAAAACCTGTTGCCTTGATATTTGGGTCACTGCTGTTGGAATAAACATCTCAGTCAACGGCAAGCAATACGACAATACTCTCAAAACACTCTATAAGTTTACATCAAGAGCGCGTGAGGATGATGTCTTGGAGGTTCCTTCAGTGGTTTGGAAGTCTTTTGAACAGCACCTCAAGTCAATGACTGAGTCGATGCCGAAAGAGCTACACAATCTAAAAATTTCTGAGGAGGGCATTGATGAAATGTTCAATGTTGCGTATTTGGTTCCCAGCTATGCGCTGTGAACATCTAGGGTCTATGTAGGTATTTAATCGATTCAATATTCTGTCTCAATCACTCTTTTAACTTCAGGAACGGTTTGTTTCCTGGAGGCCGCGGTATTTCCCATGTTGTAAACTTTAAAGATTATGTCTTTGTTGATCGCCTTCATCTTGTCCTTAAATTCTTTGAGTTTGTAGACGTCAGAATTGAGTTCCAAGTAGCTTGTAAAGTCGCCTAAACTCGAGTAAGCAGCTTTCTTTGTAAAGTAGCAGAACTCACGAGCATGAACTCTGTTCTCGCCTCTGCTAAATGATGTGCCCAAGATCACTATATCAAGCAGGTACTGTTTCTGCAAGTCGTAGATACCTTCTAATACTTCTTCGGTTTTAAAGTTCTTGAAAAGCCATGAAATGGGCTTGCCAAGGGAGCTGAAACCAATACTGACCGACTCTGCCCCCTTTGTCTGAAATACAAACAGTTTGAAATCCTTCAAGAAGATATCAGAAGGCAGGAAGTCGTCAAGGTTTTTCTTTGCTCTTTTCAAATCCTCATACACTTCCTGGAAGTTATCTTTGCCGCCATTGACAGCAAACACCCCGCGGTCAAGGGAAGTTCCAGCACTTTCGAGGATCTTTTTGTATTCAGAGATAGCCAATACATCTCCCAGCTCGACTTTCTGAGCCATGTTTCCAGTGTCAAGAAGAAGAGGGCCCAAAAGGAGTTTGACTACGCTTGCGTCGATAACCGTGTCAATGACAGACTTCCAGTAGTTGAACACCAATGAAGAACAAGAGCCAGTGACCGCAATAATTCGAGGAGAGGCATCCAAAAAGACACCTTCGTCCTGATGGTGATCTATAATAGAAACAACATCTAACCGTTTATCCTCGTACGCCTGGATCAACACATCTCCCTGGAGATTACAGTGATCTACCAATGCCACATTCAAAGATGCCTTTGGAAGCAGTCTGATCAAGTCCTGGACGTCATCTAGAAAGTAGAGATGCTTTGGGTCGATGGAGTTGGATTCGAGAAGCAATAAAATATCCTTTCTGAGCCTCAATTGGTCTTGTGGGATGTTGAGAAGCGGTCTGAAGGGTTCTTCCGATGGGTACTTCTTAGAATAGAAGTATGAGTATGCGATCGCGCTCACAACCGAGTCCATGTCACATGATTGGTTGCCGGAGACAATTCTTATTATAGGGCCCTTGATGGGGACCGCTTTGAGCGATTCGAGGAAGGTTCTGATGGACATATGGGGTGTAGTTCTATTACTGGTGTGGCCACAATTCGATGAGGAGTTTTCACGGAATAGCTTAAACGAAGGTCTGAAATTTTGTTCGTAGAGAAATTGAAATTATTTTCATTCCAACCACTTTATATTGTTGAGTATTTGTGATTTATTTACGGATTTAGGCTCACGTTTGAAGTGTGATCCCGAAATCTCAATCTACAAGTGAGCTCAGACGTCATTTGATAATGTACTTTATTTTGAGTTCGATAGCTAAATGCTAGGGATCGTTCTTTTTTATCTACTTGGTGTAGTGCAACACAATGTCGAACCATTCTCTCTTCTTGATCTCCTCTGGGGCCAAGGTGAAGTTACCGTAAGTGATCACCATGGTGTACCAGAAGAAATATGCTGTGGCACCAATGATACAAGCAGAGGCAAAAACAAACTTTCTTTTGTTGATGTTGTACGGATGAATACCTCTCTTGACATGGTGGGAGTGATTGGTACACATGAACTCAACAAATCCTCCCGTGAACAAAGCGGCAATCAAGTGGGCTGGCAAGTAATGGTGCAAAAACTTTTGTCTGTTCATCAAGAAGAAGGGGAAGTAATGCAAAGCCCAACCAGCAAACAAAAAGCCCAATGTGGTTTGCAATCTTGATCTGCCTTTGTTGGTCAAAAGGTGGTAGTCACGGCGGCTAGTAACCAAGTCGGCAAGAACATAACCAACATAAATACAGAGGAATCCAACCTCGAACCAGAATCCGACAATGTTTCCAATGAAGAAAATCTGTTTGCGCTCGTCGTTGTCGTTCCAGAAAGAGACACCGACCATGGCAAGAGGCCATGAATCTGGTTGGGAGGCAAATGGATGCTCAGACGACAATTGATTGTTGTGCAAAAACATCAAACCTTGGAGTTCCCACCACTTTTTCAAGAATGGGATATGTGTAACAATTTTAGGGATGAATTGTGCCCTGGCATCATCCTCCAGAAGGTTGACAATGGAATCGATGATCCAAGTGTTGTCTTTCTCTTGAACCTTTTTGCTACCACTGACCTCTTGTTGCTCCAAACCCCAGTCAGGAAGTAACTCGTCATCATGCGTCCACATTGCCACAACTGTGTCAACATGAACAAATCTGAGACCAACGCTCTTGGTTTTCACAAGCTTTCTCTTTTTCTCGTTACCGCCACCATTCTCAGCGAATCTCAAGCGGAACAAGGTCTCTTGGTATCTTTCTTCTGGAACATCGCCGTGGACAACAATAAACTCTTCGTTAGTGGACTTCAAGGGCGATGCAACGTCATGGGTCAAGAGAATACCGCCGGTACCCACATGTCTCAAACGAACCACATCATTAGTGTAAACTGCTTGACCCTTTCCTTCACCATTTGTTGGAAGAATCTCCCATTGAGAGTTAATGTCATTCGAAGCAGTCTCGGAGTCTTCCTTGTACGAAAGAACTTGTTGCAAATTCGAAGAGATTCTGCCATCCTCGTATCTCAAAGGCCACACGGCATCGTGAGAATACAAGAAACTTTGGGTGTCTTTGTGTTCAATGGTGACGATATCATAGTAGTTAACATTCTTACTTTGAATAGTGTGTTCCAGGTCCTCCAAAGTTTCCTGGAAATCAGAGGACATGAAGGAATCGCCAGGACCGGATTTGGACAAGATCGAGAAGTGCAAGTAAAACCAATACAAGTAGATCGCAAAAGGCATGAGGATCAAAGCAAAGAAGCGAGCAAAGAAATGCTGGGCGAATTGCTCAAGAGAAAGACCCTTCTTAATGTCAAGCAAAATCCACAACTCGTGAACAACGGCAAGTCCGATGGTGAAATATGTGAAAACACCGACATACTTGGTGGAAATCACACAGGACAAGGACAAACCAGTCGAAAGAAGCCATGTCCACCACCACTTGGAAAAGGGTTGTTGACGGTATGTGCTAAACTTGGCGTAGGTGAAAATGGTCAATGCCACACTCAAAATCAAGGTAGCGTCCAACAAGATAAGTCTCGAATCAATGACCTGAGCATTGTCGAACGCAACAATGGATGCGGACAAAACACAGGCGAGGGCCGAGAACTTGAGCGTCTTCATGGTCAAGAACATTATAGGGACAACAGCAGTACCCTGAACAGCCAGGAAGATACGGAATGCCATATATGGCACATTGTTCTCGATGTAGCTATCTCCGATGTTATCGAACTTGAATGCACCGTTGTAGCCCACCAACCATCCAGCAAATGCAATGAGAAGCTTTGCAAATGGTGGGTGCAAGTCAAAGAAGTAGGTTCCTTCTAAGTAGTACGAAGCAAACTTGCCGAAATGGACCTCATCGAAAACGACTTTATTGGGGAAATCAAGGATTCTGAAACGTAAGAACGCAGCTACTGCGGTGACGGCTATGAGCCCTAACCAGTAATACGATTCAGGGTCCTTGTGTACCACCACAGACTTTTCCTGCTCATGCAAGATTTCCACTTCTGGTGGCAGAGTGTCCGATACACCCTTCTTGCCTCTCTTTTTGAGTGTACTAGACATTTTGGATAGAATTGGAGTAGACGCTACGTGGTTCTATGTTGTTGGTAGCGCCGCGCAGGACGTGGAGAAGTTCGGGCAGCGCGTGTGAAAAAAATGACCAACGGGAGAAAAAAAAATGAATAATAAGAAAACGGAGCTCTCTTCAGAACATAAGGAAAAAAAATCTTTTGGAACATTTTTTTTTTTTTCGCAGAGAATGGTATCGAGGACATGGGTTGTAACATACGTAGACGTAAAAGAGAGCGAACTATGCTCATTGTTCTGAGAGCTTGAACCTTTTATTACATCATTTTTTTCGACCGCTTTTGATATCCACCACGGCCTTTGATTATGGGGATATTGTTCAGGGAATTGTGACGGGTATTCGAACTCAGAGGTGGCCCAGGAGGAACCTGAGGCGTAGTTGCCATAGGAGTCGACGACAGGGACAGGGAATTGAACGAAGGCATTCTCTTGTCCAAAAATCCGTAATCGCGTGGCATGGAGCCTAACTCGAGTGAAGGTCGGCTCGGAATTGGATTCTGTACGTCCCAATTATTGTAGGAACTATCCAAGGGATTCACCATACTTGGTCTTGGGATTTGAATAGGGTTTGGTCTCGATAATTGCGCAATTTGAACATCTTTATCATCTAACAAGGTCTCAAGTCGCATGACGATTCTATTGAGCTCCTGGACTCTACGCTCATAATGGGCAGTTTGCTCTCGCACACTGTCGCCAATATTTAACTTGAGAAGTCTGAGCTCATTGTTGTATCTCGTTGTTGCCAGACTTAAGTCCTCTCGAGTGTTCTCACATTCTAGTAAAGCTCGATTCAATTTCTCCTTGTACAATGAGAGCTCAGTAGAACTCTGAACCCTTTCTGTTTCGTATTGTGTGAGTGTCAATTCAGACAGATTTCGATCGACGAATTCTGCATGTTCGGCTTCGACGCATTTTTTTTCCTGAGCCTGCTCAAGAAGATATGTTAGTTGATTTGCCATGGTGACTCGCTCACTTTCTGTCTGAGTGAGCTTATCTCGTACCAGAATCAACGCGGTCTCTTTCTCCGATAAATCCTGACTCACCCTTTCAAATTCAATTTGTTTAGCTTCCAACTGCTCACGTAGTTCTGCAATCTTAGCCAAAAGGGTGTTATGTTGAGTTGACAATTGCATAGCGTCATCGGTACTCTTCAAATTCATCATCAGGATCATTTCCTCAAGTTTTTTCAATTCAGCTTTGTCTCCTGAAGTGTTGTCAGGTGGCTTCCTACTTTCTTCAAGCATAAGACGATTCAATTGCAACTTGAGTTTCACGTAATTGAGCTTGTTGAGATTTTTCACAAAACCCAGAAATTCGACTTCATTTTTCATAATTAAGAGCTCTCTTTGATAAAAGTCTACCACGGTTCCAGCAGAGGAGGTTGGGGCTTCTTTTGGTTCGGTTGGAGTGTCAGACCGTAGCTGCTTTGAGAGTAAATTTGAGGCGGTCTTTTCTGACGGCTGAAAACTGCCGACTGCATTTTCGATATTTTTCTCTTTCACTGGCTGACCATTCGAATGATGTCCATCCGTTGAGGAGTATAGCTTCTCATGTTCAGAAAATAAGTCTCCTATTGAGCCCATCCGCTTTGGGTCTATAATGGCCTCATCCAAAGTCTCAGAATCTGATCTCGATTTATTGGGATTGAATTCAAAAGAATGAAATTGAATCTCGCTATTGTCAGCCTCAGACCTCGCTGGAGAGGCATAGTGCTCTAAAGAAAGTTTTGTTGGAACAATTGAAACTCTTCTTTCGTTCCAGGTAGGGAAATTTTTGGACTTCAAATTCAGAGCCAAAAAATCTATATTTGATGAAGAAAGTTTTTCAAGTTGAACAATACCATCACGGAGCAAGTTGCCAGCCGAGTATGACTTTTGCAAGCGCCGAAAGTCATTGGAGTCCCCAATGGAATTTCTCTTAGAAGCGGAATCGTTCAATGGACCATGTGCCGCTAAAGCAAAATCGGGTAGTGAAATCATTATTTCGGGATTGAGTTTAAGACAAGCTAATAGAACCTCATCCTCTCCGACATCCTCACCCATAGAGCTGCTTAGAATCCAAGAAATGGGATTTTCTAGCTCATCATCTGGAGAGTTGCCTTTGAGGATATTTGGATGCACCATCAAGCGACTTACCATAGGCTGTGATTTACTTGTGATAGAATCGAATACTCCAAAATTCTCTTGCGCATTATCGATCTTACAGAGATATTCATAACTGATAAACTGTGGCGGAGATTTTGCCCAATAACTTGCAGGGGACCGGAAGAAATTGAAAAGATTGGTGGGAAACAAACCGTATAGAAGGGTCAAAAGATACGTCAAATTGAAGCTTTCTTCTGAGTAATGCTGAGAACCCATCAATGAACCGTGTGAGTTCAGTTCTACAATGGACCACTGAACTTTGGAGATTGAGAGCTGGTCTTTGAACTGTTGGGTTTTCCAAAGGAGCAAACGAGAATACACCACTAGTAGATCAGGCAAATACGACGATACCTTGTGGCACACCTTTCCCATAAGCATGATGAGGATTCCGAGACCACTTACTAAAACTGCCTCGCTGGTATCATAACAGAGTGATCGAAGCAAGTTCTTGTACAATGGCGTCATTGCAACGTGCTGCAATTGAGACTTCTTGCCAGAAGAAAGAATCGTGAAAAGAGCCATGACCTTGAGCCTGCTTTCAGAATCTAGGAAGTATTTGTTTATCAAGGTAAAGCACATTTTAGGGCGACATAGGCACCATTTTTCTAGGATAGAGGCACAGTTCTTTTCGAGGAAACGAAGACGCTCAGTGTGTAATTGTGTCCCGATCTCCGTGTCAGTGAATTGAAGATCTATGGCTTTGTATGCGTCTCGATCTTTGGCGATGTATATCCGTAGGACTCGTTCCATTATGTATAGACTCAATTCATCTCTGCTTTGTACAAGTGACGAGTCTGTGGAAGTAAGGGAGTCATCGCTCAACACCGTCACGAACTCCTGACATTTGTGAACAAAATCTAAATCGTAACCTGCAGTGTCAATGGCTGGTCGTAGGTAGGATTTGAGCCAAAGTTTCGAGTCTTCAATAGTCAACAGCGGCAGTAGACGCACTAAAAGGTCCAAAAAGAAGATTTCTTTTTCAAGGCAGTCAGAATTCCGTATTTGCTCTTGGTAGACGTTTCGTAGTTCATCATTGATGGAGGAGCTGAGGTTATAGGTTGAGTTATGTTTATCTGTATAAGCGTAGATCACATCGTACAAGGCCTTCACTTCATTGGAGGGCGAGGAGCGCCAATCGCCATTACTGTCCCAAGTGTCGAACACAGAAGAAAGTGCTTTCAACAAAGATCGCGAGCTTCCTGACATTTGTGTCTGTTTCAATAGGTCGTTGAAACCTGGGGTAATGTTAGGTAGCTCATCTTACGAACATGAAATGCAAAATTAGTAGTTTGCGATTGAACTGGAATATAACCAAATAAAATAGTTTTGCTATTTGGGTGCTCTTTTCAGTTTTGCCAAATACCCTGTCTTCCTTATCTTCTAATCATGTTCCCTACAATAGGCAACAAGTCCAAAATTTACGAAAGCCTAATTGAGAGAGCCTATTGGAAAACTACTAAAAGAACTGCAATTACACTCAATTAAACTGGATCATCAATTGCAAGTATGTTTAGCCCATTGTCGTTGAATTAAAGGCATCCATAAACCTGAGAAGAGATAGGACAAGCACCCTAATATCAAATGTTAGAGCGAAAAAGAATATAAATCAAACATTCTGCGCTTTATTTATTATAAAACTTATTGTCATTGCTTAGTTTTCAATTTTGAAAACAAGCCTTCTCCACACTTTGATAAGAGCGATCCACTTAGCTTAGATTGCAAATTAAAGCTGCAACTTATCTTATCATGCTGGGAAGAACTCACACCGATGACCACCAAAACATTGATCTAGAACACCGATTGTCAACTTTATTCGAGCCATTTCGTAGACTTCAAGATCGTCAAGACTTTATCGCTGCATCCCACAAGCTCGACTCGCTCCAGGAACTATTTATTCTCCTTGCAAAGACTAATGTTAACCAGAAACCATGGAATTGGCTCACCATATTGAGTGGACTTATGGAACTAAGTAGTCAGATAGCATTGCATCTCAAAAATCATCGGGGAACATTCGACACCCAATTGACGCTAGCCATAGCATTATACAACAAAAGTTTGGCGCTGGTCATGAAATTTCTGGAATCATTCTATAGGAATATCACTATCGAAACCCTTGAAGGGATCGATTTCGAATTGTTCACTTCGTTCACTCTAGAATCAGCCAATTACGCAATTCTAATCAATGGAATCGTTAACACAAATGCTCTTGTTCAAAATTTGTCGCTCTGCTGCTCAAAGTATCTTCTGGAAAGCCTAGAAGAGGCAGGATCAGATCTTGAGCCAGAAACTCGGCTTGAAATTGTTCGCTTGATGATTGGAATAAGTAAAGCTGCATTTTATGGAGGTTGTCCAAGCGCCATTCTTCCCCTCGTCTTTTCCCAATCGGCTTGTCTCTCTGAAACATTCATCATCCCGATCGTTGGAAATGAGTGCTTCTCCATAGAATTACTCATTGACTATTTTCGATATGGTGCGTACTGCCTTGTTTCAACAGTCGCAGAGTACGATAAAATCGAAGACTCTATCACCAAGAAAGCTGATATATTTTTAAAGGTTTTACTCAATCTTCCCAACCTCCAGTTAACGAATTACCTTGAGAAGGAAGGGGAGATGCTTGTGTCTCTTTTCAGTAAGTATGTGACCTTGACAGAGAGAGAAGAATTGTCATTCTTTTATTTAATCAATTTTCTCATGAAAGCAAGGTCTCTTGAGGAATTGACGGATGCAGAGAAGTACTACGCGGCCGAACTAACTTTTTTCGTCAATGCATTCAATAGACATACGGCCTATGAACTAGATCAACTGGCTTCGGTTCCTCTGTCAAGAAACGGAAGTTACGTTTCGGTTCCGAAGGCTGCTGAACCTTCTACACAAGCATTGAACGTCGAATCTTTTGCGATCATGAGCTCCATTCTCCATGATGGCTCTTACAAAGAACGATTGAAACTAGTTGTCGACTTTTTCAGGCAATTCATGATGAATTCGCTCCGGCGGTCTTTTTCCGGTTTATCAAGAGCCTTTGATTTAAGTACGCTACATCTGAACCAAGACGCACCACAATCATTTTCTTCAAACAATGAGCTTTTAAACCTCATAAATAGGATTGACTCAGATAAGTTCCCAGGTAAGTTTTTGTACCTCAAGGCTGTTGATAAGATCGTGCGTTTGGTACAGCTATTATCATTAAAGTTTTTCTTGAGTACTGCCGGCTTGGCCCAAACTCCTCAAGAGATATTAGGTCAGTATATCGTATCAAGATACTCTCTTGATCAAATTCTTCTGGTAAAGGATATATTGGCTAAGGATGGAACTATTCTCATTACTCGATCTACTGATGAGGATACCGCAGACTCAGATATCCAGCACCAAATTGAGTTAGTGAAGCGAACACGAGCTTTAGAGTCAAGTTTTCAACGACTCTTTTAAGATGTATTAATATAATAAACCAGCCATTTCGATTTGACTAAACCATCAAAAAAATATTGGAATCGTCTTTGATTTTGTTGTCTTGAACAGAAAAACTTAAAAACAAGAAAACTGAAATTCTAAAATGCATCATAAATTTGCGTCATTAAAAGGGACTCTCTTGAATCATCAATAATCGCTTCACTAGCTCAGTTGGCAGAGCGTCAGTCTCATAATCTGAAGGTCGACAGTTCGAACCTGCCGTGGAGCATTATTACTTTTTTTCATTCTCTTGATTCTAAGTTTTTTTAGTATTCTATTTCTACGATACTAGTTAATTTTTTAAATGCTTATTATGTCATATTCTTGAAAGTTTATTATTTGATTCGATCTAAGATTTGTTGCTTCCTTTCCTCCGCTTTGAAACAGACTCTAAGGGATTCTCTTCCGAAGGGGATCTTTTAGGGCCTTCATCTTCAATTTCGACAACTATAGGCACATCTTTTGATAAGCCGTTTAACCGAGTCTTCAAGAGATTTTCTCTTTGACGGGATGATCTACGTCTCGGGACAAAAATGGGTTCATTAGGCTCCTCAATTATGATCGGCACCTCTTTTCCCAAGCCTTTGTTTCCAACTATGCTTTCTTCCCTTTGTGCAGATATCAGTTCAGGAGCTCCCTCAATCTTGTGCAATGATGATTCTGCTGCTGGCAGTGAATCTGTTTTTTGTACCTCCAATGATTGCGACTGTAGTTTCGTCAAAGCAATAGAATCCTCATGAATAGTAGTGGGAGGACTTGTAGCTTTGGGCAGGGGAGCCTCTGACCCTGCTCTTGAGTCAAGATCGATAACTTCCATGCTTCGAGTATTTGGCCCGCTGCGAGCGATCTTGTCAAATTTCGGATCTTCACTTGGGATGCTGAACTGAGATTTTTCATTAGCAGTACCCTCCCCAGTTTCACTAGGGCTATCTTTGACTTTATTTTCTTGTGGCAAGGTAGTCCTATCATCTGCGGTTCTCGTCAAGTGGTGACTGGATGTTGCCAAACTCTGTGAAGAGTCCGATGATTTGCCTTGGGTAGGTACAACTTCTAATCGCGACAGCATCGCAGTATCCAGCTCCACAGGATTAAGATACTTGGCTGGTACTATTCCCATAAGATTTTGTGCCATGGGGTGGTCCGTAACCGCTGGTGCGAAAGCGCTTCTATTCATCAATTGAGGTTGAGACACGATCGCTGAAAGCACATGAGTTGATGGTTTTAATTCTTGAACTCCTGGTAATTCAACAAGCTCATCTTCATCCTGTTGTATCAACCTTTTAGAGTCAGGAATTGTGCTGTATAGCATCTTCTTCATGGAGAGCTTTTGTTCAAATAGCCACCAAGATTTTGCTGCCTCGGCATCAAAATTCACTCTTTGAATATGACTCAATGCTTGTACACGATTTTGATAATTCACAAGTTGCAGCATGGCCCACATTTGTTTGATCCTTAATTCGTATTGGGAAACGAACTCATTGAAGATATTGGGATGTTCTTTAAGATAGGAATCAGTGAAGCGTTTACTTTTTGCGGTTAGCTCAATAGCAAAGGGAAATAAATCCTTCTTTGCTAATTTCTTCACTTTTCCTGCGGGCGTTTCTGCGATTATGTCCTCAGCAATTTGCCGTCCATGAATAATTTCGTTGAATATCATGAGAAAGAATGCTGTGAATGTGTCATCAATCAAAGAAGTTGGCCCAAATCCATTGTTCAATTTTCGCATCTCTGATAAAATATTCAAGGAACATAGCACCGATATGGTTGGTTCGGGGATTTTTTCGCTGTCAAAATTGTCGACCAAAATACGGGCTTGTGACACGAACAAAGCGTGATTGTTTGCAGAAAGGAACTTTTCGACGGAATTTTCCTCAATACCAAAGACTTGGCGTATGAACTTACATAGAGATGAGCACATATGATCCCAAGCATAGTATAACAGTACCATTGTGGAATTTGCTTTTCGAAGTTTAGGGAACATATTCACTAGGGAGGTCAAATCGCGCTCTTGTGTTAGAACAGTGATGTAAAATCGAGCGTACTGGTACATGTACACAAAATGTTTCCCGGCACGTTCGTTTTCCGGTTTCCACAATTGTAGGAAGGTCTTGGTAGTTGACTTCAAGCTGAAGTACTTCGACATAATCTCTTTTGCTTTCTTCAGATCGTGGAACTCGTTCATGACAATAAAAGCTTGACGATATGATGGCTTGTGGTACCAGCCTTTTTTGTCCATGGTCGATATTTTCCCAAAACAATTCACGAGGGAAATGAACACAGATTCTTTGCTAATGAAGGCAGGTGAAACCTCAATGCATACTGACGGTTCTTGAACGAGGAGACTCATCGCTTCGGATGCGTTTATTTCATCTCGTCTTAGGTATTTGTAGAGCAAGCTAAAGTATTTATAAGCAGGCTCTAAAATAAGGTCGCCGGGAACGCTGGAGTTTTTCGCTAACGAGGACGCCTGCTTAACGACTTCAAGCACATCAAGTGGTTTGTGTCTCAATTTCGCTTTAATTTTTGCCAAGTAGTAAAACGAGGACCAATCCTCTTCATTTGAGCGAATACTCAATAAGATACATTGGAGCATGAGTTTCAAGCAGAACAGCTTCGTCAACAACGGCTTTTCTGATAACAAAGAGATGGAAGTTTGCCCATTCGCGCGAAGAAGACGAGGGTTTGGGTATGCCATAAATGCTGTCATATCCATAGGTGCAAAACAAGCACTATATAGCTCTTTGGCAAATGAGCTCATCAACATGGCCACGACAAGTTTCAGGACATCAGCTTGGATCATCCTTTGGTGAGTCATTATGCTGATAGCCATCAAATAACTTACTAGAGATTTCCGTTGAGAGTTTGCTGTAACAACTTTCCTTTCAATGATGTTCAATTTGTCGGATGTCCAAATCAAGTCATCCTCAACGAGAAAACTGTAAGCTTGTCCGAGAAGTATCCAACTTTCCACACGATTGCTTCCATAGGCTAAATCGAAAATAAGGAACGAGACGATTTTTTCTAGCTCAACAGTTCTGCTTTGAGCTGATTTCTTTCTAATTTTGTAAAAATTAAACATCAAAATAGCTTCCATAAAGTAGAGACCATGCTCAGCCACAACATTTCGAGTACGTGGAGTTTGCAAGGGTATATGTTGCAACCCATGGAAAGCCTCTTTGACGAACCTTGGAGTGAGAAGGGTCTGCTCGCAGAATTTTTTTATGTTTGAAACGTTGACCAGCAATGTCTCATCGGATTCGAGATCAGGGTCACCAATAATTTCATAAAGATCTTCAACAACTTGCTTGAGATCATTACGTGGATTATGAGTGAGGGGATTCTTTCGAAAGCAAAATGGCAAAATAAATGAGGCAAGTTCCTCGGCACTCACCTTATCCAATTTACCGACCTTTTCGGTATAGTGATCTATGGGGAACTGGCCATTTAGTTTCACTTTATAGTGAAATCTGCAAGAAAGAATCTGCGCTAGTTCTTTGTCTGGTACATCCCGCAAACCCATTAAAACATCTTCTGCGAAGCGAAGGAAAAGGCCATTTGAAGAGTCACAAAGGCGACGAATTCCTAATTGGTTATGTACAACGATAATCATTGCAGCGATGAATTCTTCCCTCTTAGCAGAGTCCAAATTCTTTGCAACAGCAAAAAAGTATACTAGGAGAATGGTGATGCAGTCAATCACAAAATCTTTGAAATAATTAAAAGCTGCAGGCGATTTTACCTCCACGGATATTTTTCGCCCCGTAATAAGAGCTGATTCCTCGTGCAAACTGAAGCAGTAGCTCAATTGGAAAACACGGCCAATATTCAAAATGACTTGATCATCAAATTGAAGATTGGGTAACTGCCATTTATGAACAGCAAGATTTCGGAGAAAAACCTTCAAATAGCCATCGAAAGAGGAAATCAATTGTAAGAGAAGAGAAGGACGTTCGCGTTGACATTTCAAATAGCCAGGGCTCAGCAAAAATGAAAGCATGAAATCCAAGTATTGCTCAAAACCACCCTGATATTTCGCAATGGAGTCTTTTTCATAGTACAGAAAAAGAATGTTCCACAAATTGAGCCTGAGATCAACTGGGCATTCATTGAGGAAGTTCTTGACTGATTCCAAAGAGTGTGAATCCAAGGTCGCTCTACCATGAATCACAGAATTGACCAAAGAATCACCTGCAAATTGACTAGAATCCTCGTTTGTTGAAGCATTCTCATTTCCATTCTCTATCAAAATAGCTTCTAAGAGAGCAATGGTATCATCATTACCATCCAATTTGAGACCATTACTATTTAAAATCTTGCAGAAAATAGCCAAAATGGACGCAGTCGATAGTCTGCGATGCAAATTCTCGAAAGAAAACTCTCCAATATGATCATAGTTTGGGAATGAAATTCGAATTTCAGGATGAGAGTTATGATTAAGAATAGTTTGAAGTTGGTGTAGATGGATCACTGCGTATTTCTTTTCGCTCCAACTTAAGCTCTCGGATGCAATGACATAGTTCGAAACCCAATAATATCGTATGATGAGAGACATATCAGGGCTTGATTTTGAATCTAGAACGTCACTGTCTAACACATCCTTTAGAACGGATTTCCATCGATTCAAACGATCTTTCAAATTTAAAACTTTTAAAAAGGAACTGTTGGAGCTTTTCGTGGCTTTAGAAATTTCGGAAAGGTTTTCTGTTGAGTCTTCCACTTGTTTTTTAACAAGGATGAACTGATTTGCTAACATCTCGTATATGCCTAGCATGAGCACAATGTCTTTTCTGGTGACAGTCGAGCTAATTGAGCGTTTAAAATGTTCAAATAAGTCTAACTCATAGAAAGTCACCCACTCACAGACAGCATCAATTAAATCCGGAGACCAAGAAAGGTCAGAAATAGACAGAAAAAGATACGCCAAGATCTCAAGCCTCACAAGAACAAGAGGCAACTTTTTTGCAGTAATTTCGGAGAGAGTTTTCTTTATCGAAGTTGTGTCCTCGGTATCGTCGATACTGTCAGGGATGGTTTGAGAAAAGCTGGACTGATTTCCAAAGCGCGTCAAGACCTCAATAAGTTTCGCCTTGTCACTATCCGCCTTCGATTTTTCTGTTTTGGAGTCGGACTTCTCACGAAAAATTATCGTATCCTCGTAGAAATCCAGTTTCCATTCATTAAGCGTGCGCACAAAATCAGAGGTATAGAGAGGTTCAAGGGAATTAGGATTTGGGCTGACGAGAAATTGAATAACGTCTGATAGAACTGGCAGCGAACCTGGAGAGATCTCTGCGTGAAAAGCATTGATCAGTTCAAAAAAAGCTTCTGTCTCCACGAAATACCGCCTCAGGAGAACTATATTGTCTGCTACTAAGGGGTTCAGCTCATCCGGATTGAGTCTTCTGGATATTCTCATCGAGGCCTTCTCGCTGACCGAAGACTCAGCTTCATTGAGAGGCATTGATTCCGCCGGAGTTTGGATTTCAACTGTGTCAACCAGTGGAGAAATTTCAATAACATCAACCAGAGTAACGTCGTCTTCTTGAACAGGTGAGACCTCGACAATTTCAGCGCTAGCTGGTATCTCAACGACATCGAATTTAAACTCTATGTAATCGCAGGAATACTCTGAAGCGAGATAAGGATCTAGTTCAGGATACTTTGCAAAACTTTGAGCCTTGTCACGGTCTTGATTTTTCCTCAAGCTAATCATAAGCGAGTTAAGCACATCGGCCCAGTTCGCATTAGCTTTTACGGGCACTTCCAAACCATTGAGAGCATAGATTTTGTTAAGTTGGATTGCTAAGTCTTTTTTAATAGGGTCCAAAAATGCAAGTTTTTCCAATAGCTGGACAGAAAGAGTAGTTTCTCCACTTTTAAGCCAAGCAAGAAAGCTACTTCGTAGTTTTACAACCCAATTGTTGATAGGAAGTATGCTCATAAGGTCATCACTCTCCGCCGCGAAAGACTGCGCCAGCTCAAAGGTGAATTTTGCTAGTCTTTTGAAGTCAAGGTACGTATATACGTCGAAGAGAAGGCGAAAAACGGTGTCATCTGCTTCTTGATACATCATACAACCAACAAGATTATCTAGCATGGTGTAAAAAAGCTCTTTGAAGAAAGTCAGCGAAGCATCGGGGTCAAGATCTTCGGTGGCTTGATTCCGGAGCTCGCGGTCTTTTTGGAATACATCTCGGACAAATTGGGGGCCAGCCCTCAAGATGGAAAGGTGGAGAAACGCTCTATTTCTCAAGTACAAATAACGAAGGTTCTTGACGTTTTGAGCAACGAAACTAAGCTCATCAACCTGATTGATATCGTATCCATTCTGAGCACCACGAATATAGTCGACTTCGTCATAGTAATGTCCAGATATGATGGTTGAGGCCGAGAGCTCTTGATACACAGCATATGCGCCGAGCAAATCACCGAGTTCTTGGAGTGCAATTGCTTTCTGATAGGTATTGAACGCGTTCTCAATTTCAATTTCACGCGTATGATCCTCTTCCAGCTCCTTTTTGGATGACGGATCTTCCTTTAGATTGAGAGGAGAGAACACCGACTGAATATTAGTAATTGCTAAGAGAACACTTCATGAGAAAACAGCAGTAGACAACTGTAATTTGGATTTCTAAAAGGGGAACTTAATCAATTCCAAGCGACAACAATGCTCTGAGCTACATAACTGGCTCTTTGTCAACACATGCGGCAAATCAGAGAACCCTATGGAAGCGATCCGCTTTTTGGAAACTCAAATCTTTCTCGATATCTCTGTTTATGACTGACGCCCAAGCTTTGATGTAGGGCACAGCGAGGATCCACATACCATTTTTGCGGCCAAAGGTGCAACTAGTTAGTTAGAATTCTGTTGGATGAACTAAGTATGTAGGAAGCGTGGAGAGGGCGGGCGCGGATGTGAAGGGTGCGCAAATACGGCAAAATGCGCCCGTAAAATCTATGGGCCTTAACTATGAGGAAGGTTAGATGCGGCTTCCAGCAATACATCCAAAAACGGTCATTATGGTGCACATGACGGAAAGCTAAAAAATAATGGAATGAAAAACCGAGACAGGAAAAAAAAAAAAATCAATATACAAGAAAGCCAAAATCTGAAGAAGAAATTTTTATGTGTTTGAGCAATTGGTAGGATGCAACTCCTAATGTCTATGACCATAGTTAGGGCTGATTAAAGGTATTAAAATTTTCATTGAAAAAAATTAAAACTCTTCGATCTTTCTCTTGTTGTAGGAGGTTAGACAATCCTGGAGCTGCGGTTTTAGATTTGGCACGCTGGTCATAGGTGGGCTCTGATGAATTCGATGTATGCTTGATACCAGTCTTTTCACAGTATCAAAAGCAAAACCAAATGGAATTCAGATAAATGAGATTTGATCTGACTCCTGCCTCTTGATTTCATCAAAGCCGGAGAAAACTTTACCCCTCTGGCCCTTGGACTAGGGACTACCTACTCAAGCGATAAGAACCGGGAAAAAAAAAAAGAAAAAAAATACTTGACTTTATATCTCTTCAGAACTTCAAACAATTCTTACCATAAGCTGTATGCCGCATTTTGGGCCGCACAGATTATCATCTAGGATCCCCAATCTACTACTCTACTAAACCATATATACTGAAAGAGCTTGATCTAACCTACCCATTGTCCGCCATAAATGTGCCTATAGAGATCACCCATTCCCTCACACATACATACACACACAAGCTACATCTAGGCCATTAATTGATCCAAATTTCTGCAAGAGTCCCTGTAATGATGCAACACGCAAGATGGACAAATAGTTCAAAGGGTCAAGATAATGGTGCCGCCAACTCAGATCTCCCGAAAATCGCGGATCAGGCCTTATATCGACGATTTCACTCATCTCTGCCTTCTACAGGCAAAATGAGCGTTAACCAAGCCAGTCTAGTAGTGGGAAACATGAAAAATGTAGGAACAACACTAGTGGTCGGCCTGGCGAGACATACAAGCATTCCCCGCAGTGACCTGCCAAAGAATCTAGACCACAACAATAGACAATCTACCAGAAACCGCCGGCTTACGCACAGTAGGGGTGACAATGGTTTGGTTGAACAATCACAGGGACGGAACAGGTCGCAATCTCTAGATGCTGCTCATTTAACGGTGTGGTTTCACGAGTTAGGCTCGTATTCCGAAGATATCGTAATAGATTCCGCTGCTTTTGCTGGTCTCAGAGTGGGAAACGTCTACGAACTTCAGCCGGTACGAAAGAACGGCGACGTTCCAAAGCTTATATTCATGATTGGCCCAAAGAATCTACTCGACAAAGGTGTTAACTCTTCACCGGCGGTAACTGCAGCATCTAATACTGGCGCAAAGCCGAAAACCGCTTTCCAGATATCATTAATATCAAGCTTTCAAAAGCTATTAGACATTCCCCCTAGATCTGCCGTCCAAGTGAAGCAAGTCGTGGACATATCTACAGTCGAACTTGATACCATTGAGATCAATCTCAAAGATGTTAATTTTGGGCGTGATTCCCAATGGAGTTTAGCCTCCTCAATGGTCAACACATGCTGCTACGTTGACCAAAGAGTAACGTTTTTGGGCAATAGAATTGGATTCGTGAAATGCTTGTTCAAAAATGGTAAGCAGATTTCGAGTGGGTATATTGGTGCAAATACTAGCGTGGTCTTCCGCTCAGAAAGCGCTAAGTTGGTTTTTTTGGTTCAGTTATCCCGTGAGATGTGGCATTTCGAAGAGAATGGCGAGATATTGTTCCATCGACTTGTCAATACCCTATTTCCAATGATTTTTAAAAAGTGGCGTTCTAACAATTCTCACCATTCAATCACCATTGTTTTATTTACTAGTGTCGATTATACAAGGGCCCCTTGGGAGTCACTAGGGGGTGGAGAACGACCATCCCAGTGTCAAGATTATTATAGAGTTGTTGTCGATCAAGTCAGTGTATTCAATTGGGATAATATCATGGCAAATTTACGACTTGAGTTTGCGAATTTCAAGCGTGACATACTATTGCAAGTCTCTGGAGCCAAAGCAGAAATAAAAGGTGAACCTTGCCCGTCTGTGAAAGGCAACTTACTCGAGGCAATTAATCTCAGTCTCACCCTAGTTTGTGACAGATTTCGAAACACTGATCTCCGGCATTCAATCAATCACCTTGTGGTAGTATCACCGGGATCAGGTCTTTTCGATGTCGACTTCGATATGATGGTTGAGACTTCCAAGAAAATGTTTAGTCTTGATTGTGCTCTAGACATCATTTGTCTCAGTCAACCACCTCTTCACACAGTTCCGTTGTTTCGCTATAGAGACAACCATGGTGAGGTACGCCACTGTGTTCCGAAATGGTGTGATATGTCTTTCTACGCCGCTGCTACTGGTAGATTTTCTCAATGGATCCCGCGTTGCAAAATCTATGAACTACAGATGATGGGTTTAATGGGGAACGAGTCAAACAAATTCCATCTCGAAAGGCTACATTTTGAACTGAAGAATTCAATTGTGGAGGCAATGGACGAATATGATGAGAACATGTACCAGCCGGTGAACAGAAAACCTCTTGTTTCATTCTCAGCTAGTAAAAATCTCACGAAAGCTGCGAAGGACAGAAATCCTAATGTTGCCACACTACTGCTCATGGGTGCCCGAGATGCTCCTGGTTTACCTAAGCCTCCAACTGCTCCCAAACTGAATGCTTTCATGACTACTTCGTCTGCTCAGGGTCATGTCACCAATGTTTCGAACACCAGTTCTGCATTGTCTAGGCTATACAATCTCAATAAGACCGAAGAGGGAAAAAACAAATTTCCTGTTCGTTCTAGGATTGTCCTGGCTCCAGCGGGTCCTCGTAGTGTTCAAAGTCAAAAAAGCTTTAGTGACGCCTCGGTAATCAGTGCCAGATCGCCGCACATGTCATCGGAAGCATTCATCAAGAAAAAGTCTGCAATTGCAAAGCAATCAAGTTTGGGTACGAATCGTGGCTCGGCATCGAAACCCGAAAGAAATGATTCTGTTGTAGAGGCAGAGAAGGTTGAGAGGGAGGACAACAATCCTTACTTTAAATCTATTATGAATCCTTCCAAGGCACAAAGCTCCGAGATCGAAAAGTGTAGTAGATGGTCCGGAGTATTTCCTCGCAAAATCAAGCGCAAACTATTTAAATGGAGATCTTTGAAAGCTCCCGCCGCCCTACCCATAGCCACAACATTGTTCCCTACAAGTTCTGAACTTGAAACTGAATATTCCCTTCACAACTATGTTCTTTCACTCAGCTACGAGAATCGCCTTGAATTAAAGAAAACACGAGAACTCATGAGGGAAATGATCCGTCTCCGGCTTGCGATGGGGTTCCAGATTTGTTATGGTGATAGGGTGAAAAAAATAGAATCAGAGCGAAAGACTGGTGGATATTCAGAAAACATCATCAAGTACTATCCAAAAGCAGATTGCGTTGGTGCGATTATGTATCTATCCCTCAATGATGAGATACATAGAATTTTTTATGACTACAGCGGAACCATCAATGTCCAACTGTATCACAAGATAGAGGACAAACAACCAAACCGAATCCTTCTTGGATCCCGAAAAGGAACAAAAGAGGCGCCTCTAATTCGGACCAGATATGCAAATGAGTATATGATTTCGAAAGTGAACTGGAGACACACAAAACCACTGGCATTCAATTGGAATCAATTTGATCAGCTTCTCGCTGGTTATGAGGATGCTTTGACGGAGATCAAGAGCGATTTTCACAAAATGAAGTTCGTCATTATGCCTGCTGAAACACCTAGTAACACCATTCAGAGTTCGGGCGAAAGGTTGACGGACGAAGAAATCAGACTAGAGGGACTCCAAAAGCTCATCAATTTGATTGAAAAAGGCAGATTCGTCGATACAGAGGTACCGAACGCAAAATTAAAAGAAGATTTCCTGCCAGAAATTCATTTTTACACTGGTAATTTGTACGATTTTTTGCAAGGAGAGGCTGAAAATTTTGATATTAGCGGAACTAGACCAACAAACTCTCTTATGATGACTGATGGACTGCGTTTCAACACAAACATCAAGTTGCCACTATTGGCCCAACAACTTCAGGGAGAAGGAGGCCTCAAGTTGGTAGACCGAACTTGGCATTTCAAATTCCATCCCCATTGCTTTCTTGGAAGCGAGCTTGTGTCTTGGCTTATAAAATATTTCGAAGATATTAATACAAGAGAGGAGGCGGTGGAATATGGCCAATCGTTGAAGGACAGGAACTTATTCGACCATGTTGAGAGACGACATGGTTTCCTAGATGGTCATTACTTTTATGAGTTCACAGCCGAATATGCAGATAAAAATTATGTCGTCAAGCAAAACTCCACAGGTTGGTTCAAGAAGATCACCTCCCATGAAAAAGAGTCGCTCAAAGACAAAGATACTACTCAGGAGACCGAGGTTGAGCCACTGCTCGAGTCAAATTTCAATTCACCCTTATCAATTCCTCAATCTCAAACACCCACTCTTTCCAAAACCGAGTCTGAGCTTTTCAACGATGTTGACAAGATGCCCGAGCTAAAAACTGTCTTGTCTCATATTCAACGTGAAAGCGAATCGTCTTCTTTGACAGACTCTCAGAAGCTAAAGAGACCAAAGAAGTTTTTGATTAGTAAGAAAGTCAAGTACAATTGTGATCCTCTCCACAAATCGTTTAGACCTGAATTGATGGATGTACATTATGACACTGTTCACAACCCAGAACATTGTTTCCATATTCGTCTTCAATGGCTCAACACTACGACTAAATTCATTGACGAAGTGATCATTGCTTGGGGCAGGCTATGTGAAAGATACGGGCTTAAGTTGGTCGAAACTCCATGGCGTGAACTTTGCACTATTCCTGAGCTAAACCCTTTCCATTCTTTTGTTGATTTGAAATTGGCTTTGAACCCCCTCACAGATGAGGAGTTTAAATCAAACCCCGTCCTTCAATCGAACAAATTTTACTTCCACTTACACCTACTCAATGCAGTTGGTTTCCTTCTCGATAACAGAGGTACCAGTTTTTTTTCGAAAGAGAATATTGAAATTTGCTATAGTTGGGGCAAATCAACTTTCAAATTCGCTCAATTTATTCATAAGACAGGCGCTTATATCGTTGAATTGAGAGATAACGGCGATTTCTTCATGGCCCCCAACAATGTCCACATTTTGCGTGTCAACACCCTTATAAGCTCTCTTCCCGAGAAGGGTGCAAAGCTTAACATTTTTGACTCACAAAAAGTCATGTTGGATTTCCGAGAGAGATGCAAAGACGAAATATTCCTAAGAGAACTCTTTCGAGAGGCAGCTTCGTTTGCAAAAGAGAACTACGATCGAGAATTTGAGGTAAACTTTTGATAATTTTTATAGTTTATTATACGCAGACGAAGTGTTTATTTAGCAATTCTTTGAGCGATCTTGAGGGCATCGGCCAAAACACCGTGGGCGGTGATGTCGGCACCGGCACCAGCACCTTGGATGATCAATGGATTGGTGTATCTTTCGGTGGTGATAGAAATGACATTGTCAGAACCCTTCAAAGAGCTGAATGGGTGGTCAAAGCTGTACTTGGCAATACCAACAGAGAGGGTCTTGTTGTCCATGTCAACTTGACCGACGTATCTCAAAACCTTGCCCTCAGCGAGAGCCTCATCCTTACGCTTTTGGAAGTCAGCGTCGTACTGAGGCAATTTCTCCAAGAACTCGGCACCTGTAGCACAGGCCTCCAACTCCTTTGGAACCAAAGAGTCAACTGGGAAGGAAGATGGAGACTCGACTTGGAAACCGGCAATTCTGGCCAAAATGGTGACCTTTCTTGCGAAATCCATACCGTTCAAGTCATCTCTTGGATCTGGCTCGAGGAAGCCCAGTTCCTTTGCGACGTTGACAACATCAGAAAACTTGGTGGTGGATGGTTCGCTAGTGGAAAGAGAGTTGAAGATGTAAGACAAAGAGCCCGACAAGATACCCTCGATCTTCTTGATCTTGTCACCGGTGAGGACCAAGTCGTTCAATGGGCCAATGATTGGCAAAGCAGCACCAACTGTGGCTTCGTGGTAAACCAATCCACCACCTGGGGCGCTGGAGTTCGAGAAGATCTCTTCCCAGGTCTTCAAGTCAGAAGAGAAAGCCTTCTTGTTTGGAGTGGCAATGGAGACTCCTTGCTTGATGAACTCAGGGTAGTATGCAGCCAACTGAGGACTGGAGGTGTTGTCTACCAAAATTGGAGGGTATGCACCAGACTTCAAGAACTTGGCCAACTCTGGCAAGCTCAAGGTTGCCTTTGTTGGGGCGGTTTCATAGGTAGCCAAGTCGACTGGTTGGTAGTCGCTGGAGTAGAGGGCCTCTTGCGAGTTCTTGGCCAAATACACAACATTCAAGTTGATAGGGAACTTGATGTTCTTCAATTGCTTGATGAAGGCAGATCCAACGACACCAGAGCCGATGATGGCGATATTTACAGACATTATGGTTGAATAGTACTAGTACCAAAGTGAAATTGTGGACTCACACGTGATACATTTTGGACAATGTAAGAAAAGAGTTTAAAATGTGAATTGAGGTCGAAAACAGAAAATGGACTCAAATATTCTTGAATTCTTTCTTGTGTTGCGGTTGTGCGAATCATCTTTTTTTTGATCTTTCATTGTGCGGTTCGTTTTACTCTCTTTCAGTAATGAATCCTCTCTATCAGATATTCGACTAAAACTTGTGGGCCCTAAAAAACTCAAATACTCAAAAAATCACAAACTTTCATTTTTCACTAATCTAAAATAAAAATACTGCTAATAGCATAACCATCAAGACTGTAACAGAGTCTTTGGGCGTTAACCTCGCTGAGGCACCAGTTTCGGGTTTTGTGTCCACACCATCGACGATATATTGTCTTTTTGAAAATGGCTGAGGAAAGAGTTCATATTTGGCCAATTTCTTGAAGTCCCATTCTATGGAGTTCTCGGTCTTGTATGTCCAGAAGATCCAGCCGTTCATCTTGCTCTCGTATTGATCGAGTTGCATTTCGATGTATTTGCGAGTGAAACGTTTATGTTGCTTGGACCATGTATCCCAATTGTTGATATTTGCACATTTGCCAAGGTACTTATTGTTGATAGGTTTATTTGTGTAGGGGAACGTGCCCTCCCAACGAGTACCGAAGTGGACAGAATTGAGCCAAGGGGTGCAGTCGGTCAAAGCAGCGCTCCATTCTCCAACAACAGCAGGATGTGATTGTTCCTCTCTCTGGATGCCCATGGCATAATTGCGAATATTATTCAAGTGTGTTGAAATGGTCGAATTAAGCTCTCCCGCAGAAAACACCTCATAATGGTGGTGGTCTATAAGAATGTTATAGTTTTTCAAGCGGCCTGGTTCAGACCCAGTTGAGTTAAGGAATGGATCCCAATAGCCAGCTGGTTGGAATGCATCATGAAAGACAATGGTGTTGTTGGTGTCCGAGTACACACGGGCATCTTTGTACGACTTCTCGTAGAAATCTGCCACCTGAGTCATGTTAAGTTTGGGACCCATGGGCTCATTGACAACCTCAATACCGAGAATTGTGTCCCCATACTGGCTGTAGAACTCGCTACTGCCGTATCTAGTGTAGATTTTACGTAGCACTCTATGACTAAGGTCAATATTTTCAGTACTGTTCTGCCATCCTGGTGTGTTATTTAAAAAGCGGCCAGAGTTATCGAACCCATTTTGAGAACCAGGGACTCCATGTACATCAATCCACACCTTCAAATCGTATTTGTGCAGCCAGTTAATCACCTTGTCAAGATACTCTCTGGCGCCAGGAACATATGGATCATCAGGTAGCATTTCAAATGCCCAGTAGCCAATTGGAACCCGAACCATGTTAAATCCATAATTTTTAATATCTTGGATGTCTGATTCATTGTAAAACGTGGTCCAGTGATTGTGCAAGCGCTTGAGTGCCTCGTCTTTGCCCAAAACTTGACAGAAAGTGTATTCATCCACGGCCATCTCAGAAGTATTGCCGGAGGCAGGGATTGTAGCATTGAACAACAGGGGTGTGATCCATGGCTCTAGAAGCAACCAACCACCGAGTGCCACACCTCTATAATGGAAAGAGTTGGACGTATTACCATTGGTGTAGCCGAAAGGTGACGATACATTCGAGAACGAAGTTATATTCACGGTAGAATTGGATTGAACGCTTGAACCATTGTTGGAGAAAGCTAAAGTTGTTGTGATCCATAAAAGAAGACACCAGAAAGAAATCATCTTTGGTAATGATTGACAAAATTAGCTTATCATGAATCGATGGACGGAAAAATTGTGGCACTTTTGTAGGTCTCTTCGATCTCCACCAGTGGTGATCAATGCAACGATCAGTGGCTTAGTAGATCTTGGCTGAACAATGCGTGAAGTTGCACCAATTTCCTGTTCGAATTTCTCAAATGTTTCTTTCTAGTAACAAAGAGATTAAAGAACGGCGATCCGAAGAACTTTGGAGTGAACAATGGTTCTTCGATTTTTGTTCCTCTAGGTTTATGTTTATGATTGTTTGTCAATTGATTATGGTATTTGCAACGCGGCTACAAAAAAAAGGCTAATCACGAAATCATAACGTGTGTTCAATGGTATGTACCCTATCTACATTAGCATTTGTTATACATAAACTTCTCGCAACAACGGACTGAACTGTTTAGTCCAAATCAGTCTCGGATGGCTTCATCTCCTCAACAGCCTCAGCCTCGACAGCCTCAGCAGCCTCGGCAGCAGCAGCGGCAGCAGCAGCTGGAGCAGCAGAAGCAGCACCAGAAATACCACCAGGTCCTCCAATGATGTTGGTAATGGCGGCAGGTGGTTGGAGGGCAATCATCATGACCAACAACTCGTAGACATCCTCTGGCAAAGTCTTGTGGTAGATACCCATAATGTCAGTAGGGTTAGGGTAGACAGCCAAGGCCTTGTAGAACTTCAATGCAGCCTCGATCTTGCTGTTAGGGTCGTTGGCCAATTGTTCACCGATGGCAACGTTCTCCAAGAAGAATTCCTCCTTCTTGGACAAGTCAGTAGGAAGTGGGTTTTGAGCCAAGTCTTCGGTCAATGCCTTCTTGACAGCCAACATCTTAGACTTTTTGCTCTCCTCCTGTGCTTTGGCAGCTTGTTTCTGCTCCTTCTGTTGTCTCTTCTTCAATTGCCTTCTGAACTCAGGGCTGTTTCTACGGTTGTAGTCGAAGTATACGGCGTATGCCACAGCACCGGCAGCAGCGATAGATGCAAAGGTCAATGCGGTCCTCATAGTGATGTTATGTTCTAAGTTGTGTGCTTTGCTGAAAATTTTCGGGGATAAACCTCCCACCTGCATAAGGACTGGGGGCACGTAATACACAAGGGAAACTTGATCTAGCAATAATCGAGTTTCAAGATATTTCTAATCGAGAGGCGTGATATTTTTTCTAGAGGTAGGCCGTTTATCTCTAACTGATTATATTGTGTTCTGTGTCACCATCATTCTTGAAGAGTCATGTTAAAGAGAAGATCAGTACTCAATAGTTCTCCACATGAATTACATTTCGAAAACATCAGGTAGTGGTATGATAATTGTCCAACAAATGAGCCTTACCTCAAACTACCGGTTGCTTCAAAGAAATTATTTTCTTTATTTCACCTGGACATCGTCAAGCCTGTTCAACCTCAATGTGATTTGCAGCCACCGACCTCATGAATGGCATCATGAATTGCGTTTTGCGGCAACGATTAAGACTACCGTGAACCGAAAAGAAATAAGAGAAAATTTAAATGATATTGTGAGAACTATTTTGGTTCAAAATGAGTCGAATCCCTGTTCCTTTCAACAAGTTAGTGTCTGAGTCTCATGTACACATCGTATTCCCAATGCAAGTCTACATAGCCAGAAAAAATCTCATTTTTAAACCAAAATCTCAATTAATTGCTTGTCAATACAAAACCTAATTATGCTCTTTTAGCCAATTGTTCACCTAGTTGCATTCACTTCTGATCCACCTTCTCGTCCTCCTACTACTGGGTGTACGGAGGTACTGCAAACAATGCTCACCTTTTCACTTGTCTTTATTGGCTCCCTCAACTGAACCACACCCAACTTAGGTCCAACCCCATCACATACACCATGGCCGAAGAAGCGCGTGCTAGTCTCCCTAACGCCACCAACAAGTGGCCAAACCCATTTGTCAACTTCAGCAATGCCAGCGCTTACCCCAAGTGGGAACCTGTTGACACCCCAAAGAGAACACTCCAAGTGTTGAGACTCGGAGCCTACACAACTTTCGGTGCATACGCATGGTTGTACATTTGGAGAAGAGCTACTTTCAAGCTCAGCTTGCCTTTGACCTTCACTGCTTTTGCTACCGTCGCTGTCGCAGCCAAAGGCATGATCACCAACTTGAGAGAGAAAAACGATGGCTGGAACACATTCTGGGCTGTTGGTGCAGCCAACATGACTGTTTTGTCTACTGGCTTCAAGCAAATGCCAGCTAAGCACAAGGTCCTTTCTGGTTTCTCCGGTGCTCTCCTTGCTGCAGGTATAAGTCACTTCTGGTGGGCTCAGTCGACCTCTTTCGTGGGTAGAGACGTCAAGTACATGACTGCTAACTCTGACGAGCCTGTTGAAAACAAGCAAGAGTTCTGGGATGTCATGAAGAGAAGACCAATGTCGCAGACCATCGACATTTTGGGTGCTGGAAGAGGTGTCTTCAAGAACTAGTGGTGAAAGCATTTTGGGGGTAGAGAAACGCATATTCGAGTTGACTTATAATCATGTATACGTACCATTGCTCCTCGGAGCACAATAAACAGTAAAAGCATTTTGAAGTAACACTATCATGGTATACGCATTGTAAATGAATAATACAACTTCTTAAGGGAATGTAAAGAATCCCAGAGACCTATTTACTTACAGTTGTGAAGGCTGCAACTGTTACAAACTAACTTGCCTTGTATGGGTACTCAAACGAGTTAACCTTCAACTTCCAAAGTTTCTTCTTCTTCTTTGTGACAACGTGCTCTGCGAACATCTCATCACAATGTGATTTTTTGAACTTACGGATGAACACGGGATCCCACAACTCACTGGCAATTCCCAAATCTTTGCAGCATCTCATGAGCGCGTTACTCTTGCAACCCTCCAAAGCGGTGGTCAATTTCTCTTCTCCGCCAAAATAATCCTGCTCTCCTCTAGCGACAGACACCAAGCGGCCATTGCAAACCAACGCGTATTCTCTGCTCACTTGTTTGGGAGTCACAAGCGTTTCGGTTCTAGGAGCCAACCCCCAGCCACCAGGACCGAACGCACGATTGAGAATACGTCTATATTTAATTTCAGGCAAATACAAGAGTCCATCGGGCTTGATCTCGATATCTTCAGATGCCAAAGGCGCCAAAAGTGTATCGACAGCTTCTTTGCTAAAGGCCTGTTGTCCCAAACCATGGAAAGAGTCAGACCAGTCAATTCCATGAGCCCCCAGGTATTCGACCGAAGCAGCATCTTTGAGAGGAAATTTACTGGATACCAGACTCAGTTCCGATGAGCCAAATGCATTTCCTTTTGGAGCTGACACTGGCTCTTGTTCTGTGGCCTTTAATGGAGGCAAAGGCGAGGCGGCAGTTTGGGGAGCAGCAGCTTGGGAACTAGGGGTAATTTTTCTTGCAGGCGATACCCTACGCACAGACGAAAAGGATCTGGAGCAATTAACCCTCAACAACGAGAGTCTTTGTAGCGTGGCCATTATCTAAAGTGTAGCTGGTGATAAAGTGAGTGTGGAGTAGATTGTGAGATCAGTGCTTCTTGATATAGAATTGAGAAGGGAAGATGAGAAGATCAGAAATAATCACCCATTCATAATCTGCGCAGGAGATCAAAAAAAAAAAAAATGCAAGCTTTGAGATTTGCCAATAGGGTAGTTTTGTTCTGTCTAGTTTAGCTCTTTTAGTACTGTTCAGTTGGTTTTCGAATTTGCCGAATTCTAAATAATTCAAGCCAACAAAATAAGATCAAAATTAATTCTTAAACTGTTGGCACGATTAATATCATTGACGATTGAATTTCTGTTCCACTAAGAAGCATTGGTATTACGGGCTAATCGGAAGCGATCAATACTGTACAAACTACTGCCTTCACTGATCAGTTACTGAATCACATACATGTTTCGGCCAAGCCTGATTTCTTCCTAATTTTTTAAGTTCCACGATCTACAGAATGAATTTTTGGAATCCTCAAAAAATTTTCACGACAAGAAAACTCCATGTGAAAACTATCTAGGCCAAGCCTTGAAACACTGTTGTTCAAGGGTCGAGGTTCCTGTGCCTGTCTATAGAAGTAGTATAATTAGCAACATTCACCTTAAACCAAATATCGAGCTCAAGTCATCGTAAATTACATGTTCAGTTAGATCGATTATATTCCAAAAGCATTTCTCAATTATTTATCCAATCAGAAGTTTATTGTATCTTCCAAATATTGCAAGAAACCCTTATCATTCACCGAAGCACTGTGCTACAAGTACACCGCTCCTACCTAAATATTTCGAATAAAAATCTCATATACTCATTCTGTACCATTCGATGAATCAAAACCATGACCCGATTAAATCAAAACCTCGACCCTTTGTCCCAATTATGCTGTTCATCGACATAAGTGGCTGAAACACGGTACACATGTCCTGCAGCTTACTGCACCTGCCACTTTTCCTCACAGTCCGGCCTCTTCGTCTCTTCAACTACTACTCACACAGACTCTGTCTCCGTTTGCAACACTCTTTATCGCTCCGGGGCTTTAATCTCTGGCAACTTCAGTAGAGTATCCTTCTGCTTCACTTCTGCTTCGTTTTCTTCTACTTGTATCTCCTGTCGTGCGTCCCATTCGATCTTCTCTCAGGTAGCACTTTCAACACAACACAACACAACGCACATTCCATCAAAATGCATATTCACAGCCTCTATACGCTTTTACTTCTACTTGTGTCTGTTGTGGCTGATGTCTCCATCACTAAGCCCACCGCGGGCCAGAGTTTCTCTGGTCTGGGAGGAACCACCATCACAGTCCTGTGGATCGATGACACTAGTGATTCAGATTCGAAGCTTTCTTTATCAAAGGTGACCAAGTACTCCATTGTTTTGTGTACCGGTTCCAACAATAATATCAATGCAGTGAAGTCATACACAACGACGTTGCCTGCTGATTCACTCACCTATGATATGAAAATTCAAAGCAGTGATGTGCCAAACGGTATCTATTTCGTTCAAGTCTATGCTCAGTTTGCCGACGGCTTTACTATTCATTACACCCCACGTTTCACACTTACTGGAATGTCTGGTCTGGCCAACACCTTAACTTTCCCCACCGCCCTTCTTACTGCCACGGGTGACGTTCCTCAAGCACAGTTGCAAGTTGGAGGCACCCAGGTTTCCGTGGACTCTCACTCTTTTACCGTGCCATACACTTTGCAGACTGGTAAGACAAGATATGCACCAATGCAAACGCAACCAGGTACCCAAGTGACCTACACTATGTATTCCACCAGATTGCCTACTTCGGCATACACTCCATACTCGAGTTTGAGTCCCTCTCCAAACGTTTATTCCACTATCACTCCTGGTTGGAGTTACGCTGTGACCTCTTTGTTCAACACCGCCGCCATTGCTGCATACCCTACTTACTGGTACCCAGCATCAGAGAGAGTACTGCAGGCGTCGTTGTCCTCAGCCAAGCTGAAGAGATGGCTCTAAGTCAGACAGTTTAGATATTTGGGAATGGTTTAAGATAGTCTTGAAATCTGCGCGGTGTCAATAGCTTGTAACAGTTACCTTCTATAGTAATGTGTAAGATTGAGATTGTTGATGTTCTGTAGAATTACATAGCTTCTAGTCGGGCCTTCTGGAAACGCTTCACTGCTTTCCACTCATGTTGCAGTATCTAGCCTTTGTAGTTCAATATAGATCCTTTCGAAGATTCAGAACGAATTGTCAAATCGATTTGTTTTTTTGTTTGTGAATCAACCCATAATCTCTCTGCCGATTCTAACAAATGCAAGTCTTGCGGAGAATTTGGGATCTTCATTTATGCACAGACGCGCCTAGACTAAACATCCTCTAAAAATAAAACGGAATCCAGACATCTCTCCAAATTTCAATTTGAAAGAAGAAAAGATTACAATTTATACAAATACACCTTCAGTGGAAAATATTCATATCATTTACGTTCCGATTTCTATGCTGACACTCTGAAACGTTTATGTCAACAGATTCGATCCCTGCCTGCAGTAGTACACCTACACACTCACTTCAAATTCCAACTCAAACACCGACAACTCCCACAGTCGTCCTGGTATCAACGTCTTTCTACTAAGCAAAATGGCCGACTACAACACCTCTTCTTCTGCCTTGAGAAAGCGCAAGACTGTCAAGAAAACCATCAACTTCTCCTTCATGATTGTAGGTGAAAGTGGTCTGGGCAGATCAACCTTCATCAACTCCTTATGTGGAGGGAATACCATTGTTCCCACATCACTGACTGCAACTCAAGATCCATATTCGAGAAAGCTTACATTGAGACACGAGAATGTGGAGTTGGAGGACAACGATGGTCACAAGATCTCCTTGAACATTATAGATACCCCTAACTTCGCCAATGCCGTGAACTGTGAGGACGACTTCAAGATTGTAGTGGACTTCATTAGACACCAGTACGATGAGGTTTTGTTGGAAGAAAGTAGGGTCAAAAGAAATCCTAGATTCAAGGACGGAAGAATCCATGTCCTTCTCTACTTGGTCAATGCCACAGGCCATGGTTTGTCCGAGATCGACGTGAAATTCATGCAACACGTCAGTGATTTGGTAAATATAATCCCGGTCATTGCTAAAGCAGACACATTAACTCCAGAAGAGTTGAAGCTCAATAAGCAGTTGGTTTTGGAGGACTTGAACACTTATAAAATCAACTACTACAAGTTCAACGAATACGAGTACGAAGAGGATTACATGGATGACGAAATCATTGCGTACAACAAATACTTGAACCTGTTAATTCCATTCGCCGTAATTGGTGCTAACACTTACCAAGAACTGAAGGACGACGATGAGATGTTGAAGTTGAGAGTTTTGAACCCTGCATGGGCACTCCCTATCAACATTGAATTGCCCGAGTTCAATGATTTCACAATCTTGAAGAATATTCTTTTAATCACGCACTTGAATGAGTTCAAGGAACTTACCCACAATGTTATCTATGAAAACTACAGAACTGAGGCTTTGTCTGGTAAACAGTTCCACTACAACTCTGACCAACGAACCCTCCGTGAAGACTCAAAGGACAATGCAAGTCTGGAGGCTCCTGGCAACTACTTGGAGAAGGAGGAGCAAATGAAGTTGGAAGAAGAACGTTTGAAGAAGTTTGAGGAGAGAGTACACCAAGATTTACTCAATAAGAGAAACGAACTCTTAGAAAGAGAGAAGGAATTGAGGGAAATTGAGCAGAGATTGATGGCGGAGGGCTTGAGCTTGACAGACTCCAATGAGGTGAAGCCAGTAGATGCTGAAGCTTAAAAAACTTTATACCAAATCTTTTCGACATGCGACTCTATCGAGAGGCCATTTAGATACCAAGCCCTTTTTTATTCATAAAATTACGATACAGAAGAACGGTGGCTCCGAATGTAGACTATGCTGTCAGTTTTTATACCCAAAAATTTTGTATTGAAGAAGGAAGTTATGTTTGATTACAATGCTGGCTGATATTTCTCCACGATGGCATCGAACTTTTCGTTCTTTTCTTTATAATCCGCCAAAAGCTCGTGCTCTGGGTTAAGTTGAGCCAATTGCTTCAATAACGGAAGCACGTTTTCACCACCCTTTGTGAGGTATTCGAAAGTGATTTTGTTTGCAAGCAAGTCACCAGAAACATCACCTTTGAAGTTGAGAGCATCGATTTGCTCCAAGAAGTCCTGAGCTTCTGGGAAGCGTTTCAACTGAACAGTTAAAGCGAACAACACACTCAAGATATGATATTTGCCTTGAGCATCCTCCTCGAAGTCGTTCGCCATAATCTCGTCGTAGAAACAAGACGAGTTGTTGACATTGTCGAATCCACCCTTGATTGCCATAATCCAGCTCTCAGTCACATGGTAAACAATGTCATCTCTAGCAGAATATGGTAATTCGTGGAATTTCTGGAACACTCTGTTTGCCTCAGCGTACTTACCATTGATCAAGTTGAGCTGCACCAAAAGCAAGTAAGGTTCCAACTCGTGGACATTTATGTATACGCTGTTGATGTATTTGGACAAAACCTCAATGGCTTGTTCATAGCCTTTGTGGACTCTGATGAAGTAGAGAGCAGTCAAACAAGCCTGGGTTTCAAACTCAGCTTCTTCGATAGCATCGAAGTAAGTGGAGTCCTCGGTACCAAACGCGTTCAAATCATTCCAGGCTTGTAAGAGATCAAAGTGGTCGCCCTGGTCAGCAAACAAGGAACGGCCCTCATCAATCAATTGCGAGGCATCCTCAGATAATGCTACATGAGATCTGATTTGAAATTCCATAACTTTGGGTTGAGCCTCGGCAGAAAACTGGTCCAAATTGTAGGCAGTGACCTTTTGGTGCTGGCCAGTGTAGAACTGGTTACGAATGGTGAATAATTCACCGGAATCGTTGATGTCGTTCATGGTTGATGTGTGTTTAGTATTGTTGGAGTGCAGCTTAGAGGATTCACACGTATTGTTCAGGATGCACTGGTCTTGGAACTAAGTGCCAGAGAATGTCGACTAAGAATGAACCCAGGCTTATTTCAACAAGTCCATGAATTGTAAGAACGATCTGAGAGAGACTTTTTCGTTTGCATGAATCATTTATTTTCTTATCTAAATTGTTCGTGATAACACTAGAGTAGAACTCTCATTGCAAGACGTAAAGATATGAACAAGTGCAAGATTTCGGGATTCTTCGTAGAAACCAAATTTATAAGATTAGAAGACACAGAGCAAAATAAGGCTCCTAATGAGTAGCAGTAGTATTATAATGTACTCATTGAAGGATATTAGGTCACACCAGGAGGAGCTGGAGACCAGTCTAAAGAAGGATACTTTAAAACACCAGTCTGAGTATAGTCGCCATATTTTCTCTGCTTGTTAGAATATCTTGCAAGTCTCACAAACAAAGTGATATCTTCTGAGTCCTCTGAGCGGCCATCCATAGCCATTGAAACTAATTTTCTCAAATGCTCATTCTTGTCAATAATATCGGTGATGTTAACATTTCCGATATCTAATCCTCTGAATCGTTCGATATCATTCACAAGAAGAGAAACCTCGGTGTATCGGTCGACATCCTCTAAAGCCTCATTGTATGAAGAGTTGTCGGGACGCCGCCAGTAGAGTACACCTTTATCATTTTCAACCACCAAGGGTGCCAAAATCTGTCCAATTGGCTCACCTCGCAATAGCGAGAAGTCAGTCTCGGCTATTGAGGCATATCCCCATCTGGCAACACCAGATAAGAATAGGCCAAGAAGCAATCCTTGAAACACATAAGCTGTCCAGCCTCGTGTTGAACATCCAGGTATAAGGAGAAGTGCGAATATATAATGATGAATTCGGAGCGTGAGTCCAGGTAATGACCCAAGAATTATCAATAGTCCACTGAGAATGGCATATACCTTTAAGAATCGCCACAAGCGGCCCAGGAGCCAGAGATAATATGCCTGGGCGGCTATGCAAACCAACGTAATGGTTCCCAATACATACATAACAAGCAATGCGCCGGGCATGTTTTGAAGGTCGTGGAGAGTGAGTCGATCAATTGGTAGTCTATCGTAAGTCATGTTATTGAGGACGCCCAGCCAAAACAACGGATACCATAGGATTAATCTTAGCACTGGAGAACACTCTGGAATATCTTTAGCTTGATTCAATTCTAAGTTTTCTTCAGTGGTGTTATGGCTTTCAGTTGTTGTAGCTCTCTCCTCTGTTAAAAATGTTCGTTTAACACTGATCACCCAAAGAACATAAAGCACGAAGCAGGTTGGCAAAAATCTCTCAAGACTTACAGAGATGAGATCGTATAGAGTTTCTGGGTCTTGCGGATCAACAAGAACTGGAGGGTCCGTGGCTAACGAAATTGTCCAATAGCCAACAACAGACATGATCCAGTAAAATGCTGCACCCGAAGCAAAAAAAACGACAGGAATTCCCATGCAAATATTGAATATCATCACAACAATACGTGGGTCCTTACATGGACCAACAATTTCCGGTAGTTTGGTGAAAATGAAAGATTTGGGAAAGAACGAGCTGAAGCCAATCGAGTCGAATACGCCATACCGACCAGTTGCAGGTTCAAAAGAGTTCTGAGGCCCACTCAGATACGATGCTTTTGCACACCCACCATAAAATGGTGAAACTATTCCAGCATGTACAGCTGCGCCGCAAGGGAAAGAGTCTGCTCTATAGGGCCGTGACAACACATCTGGATTCTCGTCATCATCAACACCGCCACCACCGATATAAAACCCCCTGTATTTAAGGATTTGATCGCCAACAGGTCTCAGTGAGTAAAGCCACAGACCACGATCGCATAGCGCAGGGCAACGGAAGATGACATCCAGGTCCTGACCGAACGTGGGACAGAAACGAGCATCCATGCCACAAGCTGCATTTTTTCCTTTCCAAAAATCGCTCACTTGCCCGCAAGTAAGCGAGATCACTGGCACTCCCTCAACTTTGGGAGGCATTGTGAAGTATGGAATCATGGCTCTGGTCCAGATGTAGATCCATGCCATCATATACAAGGAGAGAATGAGTACTCGGTAGGGCCGCGAAATAACTTTTCGAAGTTTCTTTGGAAGCATCTCAATACCAATCAACCATTTGATTGGTTTTGGCGCCGGATCCTGTTCTGTCTCAGGCCCAGTCCAAATGGCAACCGCAAAGCGTCTGCAACGCATCAGCAACAGTAGTAGAACCTTAGAAGCATCTTGAGAGAGGGCAAACCGCTGCGAATTTTTTCCAGCTGAGTTCAGTTCCAAATTCGCATTATCCTCAGAATCCAAAATTTGCGCTCCCTCGTACTCGCCAGGACTTGAAGTATTTTCGTCCCCGGGTATGTCATTTAGGTCACTTGAACTGCCATTAGGAAGCAATGGCTGTGAAAAGCTAGTTGTAGAGGATATCGCACTATCAAATGGTGACTCAGACTCATCCCGGCTCATATTGTACCTCAGCAGTGCTCTGTAGAAGAAAAAATCAGGGTCTGTCATAGTGAAACATTCGGTTAGACTTAATAAGCATCCGGATGGTGTGCACAAGGGCTAATGTGAATTCTGGAAAAGAGCCGATCCGGTGCGATAAGCATGTTGTATGCAGATTAGCGCAGGTCTGACAGAGTGCACTAAAGCCAAGAGAATTGGGAAACACAATATGCCTAAGGGGAGACATACATACGGAAATAAGACCTATTTCTCTGGTTTTTTGTTCAAATTATTTTCGAATCCGGGTGATTCATTAGCATCTCAAATTACACTCTTTGTGTTTTGGTTTAATTTTCCGCAGTGTAGCCGGAATACTACCCGATTGAACCAAAAGCCGCTTGCTGATGGCGCTGTGAAATCGCGGTAAATAATTGCACCGGTTTTCAAAGAAGATTTTTCTTTTCTTCGCTCTAATTAGACAAAGCTACTCAAATGCCAAACAATTTATAATCTATAGAATCTATATGTTCGGACATAGTGTGATTGACTAAAACCAAAAGTGCAAGAAAATACATTGTATCGGCAATAGTATTGCTTTCAAAAATTTGATCGTTGATTCGTGATATTAAACAATTTGAGCATTTACATAAACTATTCACAGGTGCCCACATACATTACCAAGTGCTTGGTCCAAAGGATTGTCCCTCTTGTAAGACATATGACCAGGTCTCGATGTTCGTGTCAAGAGTTGAGTTCACGACATCATTTCCCCACCAAGCTGGGAAGTTGGTGTTGGTCAACTGCAAACACAAGAAAATAATCAAAGTGGAATAAGCAAGACCGATGTCCAAACCGGCAGAAAGGGAGTAGTTATACTTAAAGTACCAGTGAGTCCACTTTCTCTTAACAAACCAGCCGAAGAACAAGCCAACTGCGCAATAGTTGGCGTAGTTGTATGGTGTTGCTGGTGGGATGTATCCGGTACCAGAGAAGAAAACAGGCCAGTTCAACCATCTGATTTTGGAGTTTGGCCACTTTTTCAAAATAGCCCAATTGACGACTGGCAAAAGGCCTAAGAGAAAGAAATAAAGGGTGGAATTATACAAGGAACCATGACTGAACATTCTTGATGGGCCAATAGCTCCCCAAATCAAGGAGGCACTGAAGAAAACTCTACCATTAGGACAAGTGTAACCAGAGCTTTGATGAGGTGAACAAAGGTTGTCGATGGCACCGTAGGCCCATCTCATGACACCAATCTGCACCAAACTTCCCCAGATTGTTGCAAGCATCTGAGCCCAGAAAAGAAGACGAGGGTCAATCTTCATGTAGTGGCCCAACTTCATGTCTTGGGCAAACGAAACGGCTTGACTGTTAGTGATGTAACCAAATGTCTTGAAGAACATCATAGCCAAAGGCTTACCTGGAACCATGTAACCAATGATAAACTCAGTGACAACATTCAATCCGACGGAAATATTAGTCAAAGAGAAAATGATACCGACAGGTAACAAAAAGATGATTGCAATTGCGAGCGCAACAAACAAAGACCAAACGGGCATCTCTGTGCTCCATACTCTGATAGTCACGATCGACAATGCCAAAGAAACGAGGAAGACAACTCCGTACCACCATTCTGGGATGTTTTTATAGTTTTGTCTCATCAAGCGCAAGTGCACATCTGGTTTCTCCTTTTGCATCACCTGTTGATAGATGTCCTTACTATGGAAGCAAATAGTGTGGGCCAAAGTGGCAATGATTGCGGCAAAAGACAATCCATAAGAGATAGCAAATGTTGAAGAAATGAACAAAGGCGAGTACTCTTTGTATGCCTGTTCATCGAAGGTCAAGGTCTTTTTGTTGACGATCTTGGAGACATTGTAACTCTGTTGGTATCTGTCATATGATCCACTGGCTGAAAATGGCAAGTACTTCGAATACCAAGTGTTGGTCCAGTACACTGCAGGAACAACACCCCAAAAGATGACAATAATCGATACAGCGATGGTTGCAATGGCCGATGCAGGTGGAATCAAAGGCGAACCGATGTAACCTGCGATTTGGTTCCAGTCAAAGGTGATTGGCATGAGTCCCATACCGGATGAAGCACCAAAGATTTGATTCACCACGGTGTTGTTGGGTGCAATCCAAGTTGGCCATGCGAAGTAAGACAAGGCGGTGAAGATATAGTTTGGAAAGAAGTTCCAGCAGAAGTAAGAGATAGCCACTATGCCGAAGAAAGCAAATCTGGAGATTTTCCAGTTTCCGACTTTATGGTTCTCATTGATGTGAATATTGGTCAAGAAAGTTGCAGTGACCAAGTTAGCTGGCCAAATGGCAGATGGCGCATCGACCAAAACCTTACGTGCCAAGCCAGCAAGTGAGAAACCAATGACTTGGGTAGATAAGATGGCGCAGATAGCAAATCCAACTCCAAAATCGGAGTTGTAGAATCTGTTCTGAGCTGTGAGAATATCGGTGGCATAAGCAGCTCCACCTCCGAAAGACACAGATCCCATAATGGTGATGATGGTGTGCTCCTTCAAGTTGAATGGACCGGGATTCAAAGGCAATCCGAAGATACTGACATTGGGGACAGCAAATTCCCATGCCTTACCGAGGGGGTATGCGATGATGGAGGTGACATAAGTTGTGATCGAGAAGGATGGGGAATGGAAACTGAACAAAGTGTTCATACCACAGCCCAACGTGGTCAAAATGAAACCCAAGACCCACATACGAATGGTGTTCTGTGGAATTTCTGGGTCATCGGTGGGCGGAACCGAAGCTCTAACCTCTGGATATGGGGAGTCATCTTCGACTAGGATACCAGCATAGTCGTCATGAGTGATCTTGGCGGCTATTGCCTCATCGACTGGGTCAAACTCTTGCGACTGCACTACCGAAAGCCCTTCGACGACATCGTCTCCGGAGTTTTTCTTTTCAAGATCGGATTCCCGAAAAAAACTTTTTATCTTGGACATTTTGTGAAATTCAAGTTATGATAATAGCCGCTGAGGAGCCAAGAACACTACCAAATAAATAAAGTGGATTGGGATCTATGGAGTCTTTGGGCTCGAGGGTCGAAATTTTTACAATAGATTTTTCCTCGATAACGGCAACAAGATCATTTATATACATTTCATCGGGTGCCATTTGTGGAGCTTCATCAGGTCATTAGGTGCCCTGGCCAAACAGAACGACAATGTATGTGCACTTCTCCACCAGTGCAGGATGCATGGTTACAACCTGGGATATTTGGTTCCAAAAAGCGGAGAACGACCAAAAGAGACTAAAAGTGGCCCTAAGATAGAACTGCGTTCTGATAACTTCAAACAAAAAACTGCTTTCTCCAACAATTCTATCTTCTATTGTCCTACTGTCGATGTGGTGCGCAAAAGATCAAGCCAGACTCAACCTGAGTCATCTAGGTCATGGAACTCGAGCGGCGGCACTCTTTTACTCATCGATATGGAAACCATTGGCTAAATGGACATGCGGCTCCATATTCTGACATGGAGCTCTTATCAATTTACCGAAGACTGTGTGTCGCAAGCAATGCACAGAGGGCTAATGGGCTATCCCGTCTTCGTTCTCAGGGCCAAATGCCGGATACTACGTTTCTCCTGCAGAAGTGAGAAATGCATCCCTAACGCTAACGACTTTAGATGTACGCTTCTATCTTCTATTCTGAACTCCATCAATTGTGTTGCAGGCGATACCTCAGTATCTCGTGAGGTGAGGAATGTCATAATTTGCGTTGCAGAAAGCCTCCGGTTTCGGGATTCCTTCTACGCCCTTTGGTTGTGCGGCACCCCGACCTGTCAGAGCTACACACAGGCACCTACTTAGTTTAGCCCGACTAGTGTCTCTGTCACCCTAACGGCTCAGGAACGAAGCTGCGCGCCGCAAACTCCCCTCATCAGGATAATCAAAGAGACCTAGAAAAGTTTTAAGGGGGGCTTGATTACTCGAAGCGACTAATTTCACTTGAGCCTCAAGCCGCAACGAAAATCTGAGGCGCGATATCGGCTAATTTGCGCAACCTCTACAAAATACCCGAACCGAGCCTCATGCGCAGGGATGTTCTCAATTTTTCAGAGTTCGAAAGAGAGACACTTGCTCCATTGGGGTAATTAATGGTCGATGTTCGATTTGATGGATAACGGAAAATCTTGACTATTCTAAAGCGAAATTTTGTTTCTACGGTGAAGTATTTCCTCCTTCTTCTATCATGATTTAGGTCACAAGAGTGAGTCTCGGAAGCTTCAATTTTCCGCTTCGAAGGCGCACATCCCCAAATGTACAAAGAATTATTGCCTTGATCATGTGTTTGGTAGAATCTTTTTCTAACCAGGCGCCGTACGGGTTTAAATGCCCCTTCGGCGTGTGGCATTCATGTGTCGAGTATTTCTTGTTTTGTATGCGTTAGGTCCGAGGTGCAGCAGCGGTATACAGTTTCCACACCTGGGTTGTACGGCAACAACCGATGCCTTCACTTCTGATTTAAAATCTGGAATCAAGATTGGTCTCATATGCCTATCTGACATTCCCAAATAGTATTGATCTTCGATAATGTCACATGAATAGATAAGGGGAAGCCTATGTTGCAATGAAATAGTTCTGAAGACCTCCTCCTCCTCTCAATTGTGACATTGTTGGTAGGAGATAAGATTCAAGATGAGGTATATCTTGATTTCTCACTTCGTTAAAAAATTGCTCACTGTTCAAAATTTGAGCTTGAACCTACTCAATTTTCTCAATTTTCCAAAGGTAACGGCTAATTCATGAATGAAGTATGCACCAATTTTTTTTACAGTTTGTAATCAATTTCTGCGAAGTTGCAACTCAGTATGTTCAAGAATGACTACATGCTCGTCCTTCACGATTTTCGCTACTGAGCTGAGGCCAGATTATCGAGAGACATGTGAACATTCGAAACATTGATGAAGTTACACAACTACATTTCTCTTTCTTTTTCACTTAAATTACTATTTCTTTAACATTATATAAAAACCGATCCTTAACAAAAATGAAGAACAGCCGTCAACCACTTAACCGGAACACATAGTGCACGATTCGGGATTGTTAATGGCGCATGCAATCGCTGCGGAGCTGAAAATGTCACCGTCTTTTTGCTCACCTTCCTTGTTCTCAGAAAGCTGCAATTCGTTCAAAGAACTCTCCAAAGAGGTTGGATCAGTAGACAATGCTCTTGCCTCAACTTGAGGCGAAGCATAGTTTGGCGACGAAGTCCCGCTTCTGGTCGACGTTTTGGCCACGTACTTTCTTTGGATGAGTTTGTCAAGAGATGCTATGCTCTTTCCTGCTGCGTCGACAGAGTTTTGGTCAACAGTGAACTGGATGGCGGCAGCGGCGGCCTGTGTTCTTAAATAGTACATACCAGTCTTCAATCCCTTCTTCCATCCATAGAAATGCATGGAGGTCAATTTACCCATTGTAGGATCCTTGATGTGGATGTTCAATGATTGGGACTGGTCGATGAAGGCGGCTCTGTCAGCGGCCATGTCAATGATATGCTTTTGAGAAATCTCCCAAACGGTCTTGTACAATGCCTTGATCTCATCTGGAACATTTGGCAAAGATTGAATGGAGCCATTGTTGGCAATGATGTTGTTCTTCATGGCGTCGTTCCAAATACCCAAGTCAACCAAATCCTTCAACATGTGAGGGTTGACGATTTGGAACTCACCAGCAAGAACTCTTCTAGAGTAGATGTTAGAAGTGTAAGGCTCGAAACATTCGTTGTTACCCAAGATTTGGGAAGTAGAGGCAGTGGGCATTGGAGCCACAAGCAAAGAGTTTCTAAGACCATGCTTAGCCAAGTTTTGCTTCAAGGTGTCCCAGTCCCACAATTCAGATGGCTTTCTGTCCCACAAGTCGTATTGCAACAAACCCTGAGAAGCTGGAGAACCTTCGTAAGACTCATAAGGTCCTTCCTCAGCGGCGAGCTCAATGGAAGACTCGACAGCAGCATGATAAATGGTCTCGAAAATTTGAATGTTCAATTCCTTAGCTTCTTGGGAGTCAAATGGTAATCTTAATGCCATGAAAGTGTCGGCAAGACCTTGCACACCAAGGGCAATTGGTCTGTTACGCATGTTGGATCTCTTTGCCTCTGGAACGGGATAGAAGTTACGGTCAATGATTCTGTTCAAGTTTCTAGTAACGACTTTGGTAACCTCGTGCAATTTCTCAAAGTCATACGAGGAAGTAGTAGCAGTCTTTTCGAGGAAAGATGGCAAAGCAATGGAAGCCAAGTTACAAACAGCAACTTCATCAGGAGAAGAGTATTCGACAATTTCACAACACAAGTTAGAGGACTTGATGATACCCAAGTTCTTCTGGTTTGTCTTTTTGTTACAAGCATCCTTGTACAACATGAAAGGAGTACCAGTCTCGGTTTGTGCCTCCAAAATAGCATACCAAAGCTTTTGAGCCTTGACAACAGTGACACCCTTACCCTCTCTCTCGTACTTTTCGTATAACTCCTCAAACTCGTCACCGTAACAATCACTCAAACCAGGAACCTCGTTAGGAGAGAACAAAGTCCAGTCAGCATTTTGCTCGACTCTCTTCATGAACAAATCGGCAATCCAAAGAGCTGGGAACAAGTCTCTTGCTCTGATTTCTTCTTTACCGTGGTTCTTTCTGATGTCAATGAAGTCGAAAATGTCAGCGTGCCATGGTTCCAAGTAGAGAGCAAAAGCACCAGGTCTCTTATTACCACCTTGGTCAACGTAACGAGCGGTGTTGTTGAACACACGCACCATTGGGATAATACCATTGGAGGTACCATTAGTACCAGCAATGTAAGAACCAGTAGCTCTGATATTGTGGATGTGTAAACCGATACCACCAGCACTCTTGGAGATCAAAGCACAGGTCTTCAAAGTGTCATAGATACCTTCAATGGAGTCATCTTTCATGGCCACGAGGAAACAAGAAGACATCTGTGGAGAAGGAGTACCAGCGTTGAACAAGGTTGGGGAACCGTGAGTGAAGTATCTTTGCGACATCAAGTTGTATGTTTCAATGACGCGCTCAATGTCACTGCCATGAATACCAACGGCAACTCTCATGAGCAAATGTTGAGGTCTCTCGGCGACTTTGCCATTGACACGAAGTAAGTAAGATCTCTCCAAGGTCTTGAAACCGAAGTAATTGTAGTTGAAGTCACGGTCGTAGACAATAGCAGAGTTCAACTCGTCAGCGTTCTTACAGATGATGTCGTAAGTTTCCTGAGAGATCATGGGGGCGTGGTTGCCGGTCTTTGGGTTGATGTACTCAAACAAGATTTTAGCAACCTGGGAGAATTGCTTGGTGGTCTGTTTGTGCAAGTTAGACACAGCAATTCTGGCAGCCAAAATTGCGTAGTCGGGGTGGATGGTAGTCATGTAGGCAGCAGTTTCAGCGGCCAAGTTGTCCAACTCGATGGTGTTCACACCCTGGTAGACACCAGAGATAACTCTTTGAGTAACCGCCACACAATCAACGTGGTCACTGTCGAGACCGTAGCACAATCGCTGGATTCTGGCAGTGATTTTGTCGAACCGCACTGGCTCTTTGCGGCCATCTCTTTTAAACACGAACATCACGGATATGAGAAAGCTTGTACCGTTTCGAGGAAAAAAGAGGAGAGAGAAAAATTGGCGCGTGTCCCTCTTATATAACTAAGCGAAGACCATAACAACGCGCGTTCATTGATCCGCCACACACGCGAGCTTTCCGCCATAGACGCGAGCTTTCCGTCACACACGCGCTCGCGGTGCAGGAGACGCGTCCAAAACCTGTGAGTTAGCACGACTTTGCTCCCGATCTCGCACTGAATGTTAGGGTTTGGGGCCAGCTTATTAATAAAATGCGTTTATAGAAAATGCACTAGATGAAGGATATCCATATTGGGTATATTCATAACAGATTTAATATGTTTTGAGATAAATAAAGGCTTTTGCAACTAAGAATTGTACAATGTCATTGTAGCTAAAACAAGAGAGGTGGACGTCACTACATCATTGTTGCCCATTATCGCTGCATGATTGCCTCTTGGTCAGATGTAAGAAGTAGCAATTGCTAGATGCATCTCTCTTATTCAATTAAATTACTTGGGGGTGATGGAGTCTTTACAATAGAATAGCCAATCGGTGACTATAGTTGAAGTTTGAACTGTTTATGTTTATATGTGAATGATGTTTTTTTGACAATTGGAAATGCTCGTTTTTATTCATGTACATTTGTCAAGCTTTCAACTATATTCAAACAGTTCATGGGCAAATAGAAGATGTTTCTGCTGTATATCACGCAAACTGATTTTAAGATTAATTCACGTAAGCGATTCTTTGTTTTTCACTCCATAGAGATTTACTCTTCACCAAGATTTATAAACCTACGGTTAATTTAAGTTTGATATCTCAACTGTCAAAATCGGGCAGTTTTCCAAATCGATGGTGAGTCTTGAGGAACATGCGGGCATGAAACGATACCAAGACCTCGCTAATAGAAGAATTTAATGAATGAAGTATCATCAGTGATTAGTTCACCTCACTAATCACTATATCAAATTTCTATACCTAGATAAACAGTTAAGCATTATATAGGGTCCTTCAGATTGGTAATAATGGAGCATAAGCTAAAAGATAGTTGAGAACTAGTTCCATAAAAGAGATCAAATTGAGCTAATTTTTTTCTTACTTATTTTATTTGAATTGTTCAACACCCCGAATTACCCCAGCATGTTTTGCTGCATTTGACGGAGCACAAACCAAATCCTACTGCGAGAAATCATTGCATAATTGAAGAATTGCGAGATTCGAAGCATCTTTGATATAGAAGCGGATTTTTTTGAGTGTCCGTATTTTATTAATTTACATTTCTTCACTAATTATTTTACTCTTTTTTTTCACATTGAATACCCTCGGGGCGGGTAACAGCCATCTCACGAACATATTTAAAGAGACAAATTCGCTTCGCTTACAACCACATTGAAACCTTCGCGACTGTCTGGAGATGGTCCCGTAGATTTTAAATAGTATGTGCCTACCAAAATTACTGTGATGACCACTGTCGCCCCAGACGGAGGCTCCTCTTCAGGACTATGACCGATTCGACTTAGCCAAACACTGAAAATTCTGATAGTAATATTTATTCTCTCTTTTGAGCTTCAACTAACATCAGCAGAACATTGAGTTGATTCTCTAGTGGCTAGTGATGTTTTCCATGCTAATCATGATCACCTATGATTAAAAAACTTACACGATCTTCGTGTCTGAAGCCTTATCTCTCTCTGTAATCGTAAAATTTGTAAATCGCTGAAAATTATCACGTATTAGCGGATGTTCCACCTTATCAATATTCCGCTGGTATGTCTTAGCTTTAAGTGTTGATCTATTATCTATTCAGATGGCCCACCGCCGTTTGAATGCAAAAAGATTCACCACCGGAGTATTTTTTGATGTATCATGTTCGTTCAGACGAAGTATAGTCAAAACACCTGCTCTATGTGTGCTGACGTATCTACCTTACAAGAGACGACAATGTTGAGGTATACGATGAGTGGTTCAATTTTTGAACCTCGTCTCTCTGTAGTATAATTCGCAGCCATTGATTCCTTATCTGTATTTGCTTGGTGTACATTCCACTTTTCGCCGAGACTACCTTCTTTGTATACGTGTGTTCTGCACCCCATCAACTACCCTACCATAATGGCCAAACTCGCCGAAACATCGCTAAACGAGGTGCTACCTTTGCCCTTTCGGGTGGCTCTTCTATTTCAATTGGGAGTCCATCTTTGGTATGCCATGGTCTGGGTATGCTATCGTGTGTATGATGTCAACTGTCTAGCCCTTTTAGACCTCTCATACTCGAGCCACAACTATGCCCTAGACGGACAAAACACAGGCCTTGTGTATGGTGAGCTGGCGACCATCATTCCTGCTGAACTCAAGGAAAACCTGTCTCTTCTACTAGGCATCAAGGCGACCGGATCGAAACTATTCTCTGCACTTGCATTCTCATTGGTGTGCTATTGGCTATGCAAGGCAGTGATTTCTCCTGATTTCTTTTTATTCGCGCCAATTGTGAACCTTCTTTTCCTTTTCATTACCGTGTATTCGTTTTATGTCGTGTTTCGTCCCGGAAAGACCATTGGACAGCAAAGAGTTCACAGCTCTATCAAGCGTATCTTGATTGGCAACATCAACTCGGCTACGATGCGCACAAATGACATTTTCTTCTCTGATACACTCACATCTTACGCTAAAGTGCTCAATGATCTAATGTGCTTTATTTGGATCACTTTTGTCACATCAGATTCGCTGTACAATACCCGTGTTGAAGCGCTTGTGTTGGCCTTTCCACAGCTCGTGAGAATGAAGCAGTGTTACTATGAATACAAAGTTTGCAATCAAAGGCAACAATTATTTAACTTTTTCAAGTACGCCGCACTGCTTGGACCCATTTTGGTGAACATGTTGATCAAATTGAATATGCTGAGACTTGCATCCACGGGTGAGACAACCACAGACAGTCTCGACAGGCTAAACAATTGGTGGTATATTTCATCGACAGTCAGCTCTCTATATCTGTTCGTCTGGGACGTCCGTATGGACTGGGGCTACGGCTTGTTTGAATTTTACAAGTCTAGAAGACATTACGAACCTCTTCGTGCGGGACGTCTTGTATTTGGACGCCGTGCCATTTACTTCTTTATCATTTTCATTGACTTCGTGTTGCGGTTCATTTGGTTCTTCAAGATGTTTGTCATTGTTGAAACAGAGATCGAGCTCGGGCTTAGACATCGTGTGGGAAATTTTCTTTTCGGATACAACTTCCTACTGCTTGGGTATCTAATTTTAGAGACTTTGGAAATTTTCCGGAGATGGCTCTGGTGCTTCTTGAAATGGGAGCACGACTTATCGAAACTTCAGCCAAAGGACGCAGAAGCCATACAATTAAGTGATTTGAAGTCGGGGTAAAATAATTTATAGATTCAATGTAGACATTCAATTCTCAAACTGAGTGTCACGTAACAGGCTTGAGACGATTGTCTAGCCGAAGAGTGTTCAAGTAGATACTAATGACAAGCAATAAATTGTCTAGAAATGTTAAAAATAATGGAAGGTCACAGGGTTATAGCAGTTTCAGTTGTAAATCCATGATCATTTGCTCATTCAGATATTTGTGGAAAGATGCCCATTGCATTCCCAAATCGTCTCCATTCAAGTGACAACCAGGGCATATCATTGTCGCGATCCAAACCTGAATCATGAGGTTGACTCGATCAACTTGCTGAAAGCTTTCGGCCAACAAAAAGCCTAGTTCAGACCAACCGTAGCACTCCCTGCGCTGAAGTTGACTGAGCCCACCTAATACTGAATTAAGTCAGAATCTACGGTACTTTTTCTACAAAGGTATTCGAATATGCGTTTATTTTATAATGTAGTATGAATTTGCTAGTTCTTGTCCAACCATTGTTGGGCACCCTCTCTCCAGGCCAAGTCAGCCTTAGGACTGATTCTATTCTCAGAAGCCCACTTGTACTTGATGGGGGATTTGAGCCATGCGTAGATGAGCACGACGGAGCCCATCGCACTCATCGCGTAGATGTTGATCTTTGGGGCGTGTGCCATTTTGTTGTTGACAGTAGTGACAAAAGCTGAAGATGTGGTTGGTGGAGTAAGGCTCTGGGTGCAGGCCTAGGCTAGACATCGAGAGCACGAATAAAATGAAAGTGACAAACCAATAAGTGATTTTTTTGTAAATATGTCAAAACGAAAACCTTTCAAATTATTTCTTGACTTTTGAATAGAGATGGAGGCTGCCATTTGCGCTTCTATTACGAGATAGTTTTTAAGTCAGACAGGGGTATCATAGTGATATGAGCAAAATTCAAATCAGCTATGTAATACAATCTGGAAATTGCAAAGATCTGTCCTGAAAGTGACTACACTTTCTTCATACAACGGATTTGTTCTATTTGTACATTAAGTCTACAATACAGCTACCTTCTAAAGCCAATACGATTGCCTCGTATATAAATTAATCAGAGTCCGAAATGAACTTTGAAATCGAGCCTTTGAAAGTCTCAAGAGCAAGTGCCGCGTTTCCAGAGACAATAGACTCGCGTGCAAGTTCGACACCCTCCTCCCATGTCTCACAGAGGCCCGCCACGACTGCCACTGCAGCCGAGTTCATGAGGATGTAGTCAATTAATGGGTGCAGATCCTTCTTTTTCACCTCATACAACGGAAGGTCTTGGTGCAAGATATGAAGCAATACCTCGGCGTTTTCTTGTGGAGTGCCACTTCTGACAGCATCCAAGCTATGTTGGCCTAATTTAAAATCGCTAGGACTAATCGTAAACTTAGTGATCTCACCCTCTGGTGAAATGTTCCAACATTTGGTGGAACCAATGGGAGAGATCTCGTCAAGCCCCACCTCTCCAAATACAACCATTGTTCTTACAGGCACCGGAGAGGTTTTAGCCAACTCTGCAGAAGCTTTTGCGTAAGACTCTCCCAATTCTTCGGAGTAGACACCGAGAATACGGGCTCTAATTGGAATTGGGTTCAAAAGCGGTCCGAGGATGTTGAAAATGGTAGGCACACCTAGTTGGGCTCTAATGGCCGCCACTTTAGCCATGCCGGGGTGAAATGCTGGTGCGAAGAGAAAGCAGAATGGCGAAGAGGCTACGATTTCGGGAGTAGTGGTCTTGTTGACCACAGACAAGTCAAGGCCAAGACACTTGAGCAAATCGCCCGAACCCGACTTGGACGTAGACGCTTTTCCTCCGTGCTTGCAGACTTTGAGGCCCATACCTGCGGCAACAATGGCAGCAGTAGTGCTCACGTTAAAGGTATCTTGACCATCACCTCCAGTGCCGACTATATCAATATATCCCTTTGGGTCCACAAGAGCGGGAGGGATAATATCAGAGAACTCCAAGATGGTTTGGGCAGCAGCAGCAATGAATTCAGGCTGATGATCCAAGCCTCTGAGTCTCAACGCAGTAAGAAATGCTGCTGTCTGAACGTCCAGCGGTATGTCTCTGAAGATCGCTCTAAGAACAAGAGATAAATCATTCGGGGTGAGGTTTGGGCGCTGTAGGAAAAGCGACTTGATGTATGGTGTTAGAACATTTTTCTTCTCCATGGTGAGTAGTGGGTAAGTGAGTAATTGACGGGCTAATTTGAGATCGGGTTACAGGTGAGTCAATGTTGGTATAATTCTTGGGCCAAAAAGAAGACACTTCTAGTGAAATTTGGAAATATTCAGATTGGATAGGGCATAAATTTTTGATCTTTGATATTTCTAAATTTGTTTCTTGAACTGCGTCTTATACTTCCTTCCTTTTCTCTAGGTCTAGGGGACTTCTATGAGGCCGCAGACCCTGAATCAGTGAAGATTAACCTTGGATTGATTAGTTATTTTCAATTTTTTGAATATGCTCCAAGTGAATTCAATGATGGCTGACGATCAACATCAGCGATTACAGCACTCATGGTTGGCAGGGCTATCGAATGCTCCATCCCCCGATCTTGCACAATCTAAATTTCTACATTTTTGGTAGTACTAAACTTCCAACTAAAGCGATTGGTACTGCGTGATAGGCTTTTTGCCTAGTGGGCCAGGTCTTTATGGACAACCATTCGTACGCCTCCCTATCATTCGTGGCATAAAACCTTTACCTGTTTTGAACCAAAAAAAGAATAGAATATGACTGTTTAAACCGATGCCAATCTAAAGTGCAATATTTTTGGTACCAGAGCAGAATTCGTTCTCTCGCTTAATGTTTTGAGCATTCATGCCCAAAGCAAAAGCAATAGAATTCGGGTTCCAAACAATTAATATACAATAAAACTCTCACTTATAAAAATATCTTTACTCTATATCAATGATTTCATACATCAATTACTTCGTTTCATACACCAATACTCCAGGGTCGTGCCGAACCCCAAACCTCAGGAAAGTTTTTCAGATACAGACACTCCAAAAGCTAGAAATCCGCAGTTTCCCCTTCACAACACCCAACATAGCACCGGTAATGTTGCGGCTATTACTTAGAAACTCGCGTCTCGCCCCAAGAAGGCTTCCAGCCACAACACGTATTACCGTGGCTTCATATAACACTGCCCAACTCGATACCTCTCTTGGTCCAAAATACGATAGTATTACCGACTATGGCTCCTACAGAAACAGTGTTTTCACGCATAGATTGCCTGAATCTACCGCACTGCAGTCGCCTCAGTTGGCAGCCTTGCATTCTCGTTTGAGATTGCCCCAAGAGTACACATTCTCCACGTTATCCCAGGCGCTTAACATGGATAAGTTCGGTGGGTTGGCTAACAACTTCGGTCTCAGCACTTTGGGTAAAACTTTCCTTTCATACTATATCTCGGAGCACTTGCTCTTGAAATACCCACGTCTTCCCATGCCAGTGCACAATGCTGCCGTGGATGCCTACATGGGAGTCGAGGTCTTAGCTGAAATCGGTAGATCGTGGGGAATTGAGGTGGACCGCTCTTCCAAATTGGACAAGGCATTGGCTAAGGAACCAGAGTTCTTGCAGTATGGCCGCTTGAGATATCTTTCCGAGAGATCGAAGGAGCTCAAGGCCGAGGAGACTGGCGTGCACGAGTTGTCTGCCGAAGAGCTCCAAACCATGAACAACAGTACTCATCAGTTCGTGCACAGAGAGACCGAGGCATTTGCTTCTTCTGTGAGAGCTATCATCGGTGGTATTTACACCCACTGCGGCGAAGAGGCCACCAAGACTTTTATTCACAGCCACATTTTGTCGCGCAAGGTGCCTTTGCAAGAGATGTTCCAATTCAGCAGACCTACCATGGAGTTGGCTAGAGTTTGTGAGAAGTTGGGTCTTGAAGACCCCCTTGAAATACGACTCATAGCCGAGACCGGTCGTTTGTCATCGCATGCCATCTTCATGGCTGGAGCTTTCGTAGGCAAGGAGAAGTTGGGCGAGGGTGTTGGGTCTTCCTTAGGCGAAGCCAAGACCAGAGCCGTGGTGAATGCATTGATTTCATACTACATGTACTCTCCAATCAGCGCCGAGGGTACTGAGATCAAGTTGCCCAGCGAGGAGAAGTACCAATTCGAGGGTATTGTGGGAACCGGTGACGTTGCTATATAATCTTGTACATAATACGATAATTCATGTGGTTGGAGCGTTATTGGTGTTTGCGTTGATATGTATCACTTCGAGCTAGATCCTCGAGGTAAGTTAAATTTTTTTACTTTCATCAAAAACAGAACCCCTAAGCTTTGTTTGGCTTGATGCATTCTGGAATTGAATCAAAGTCGGTGCCATTTCTGTCGGCATCTTCTACTTCTATCATGTTGTACAGTCTAATAGACTCACAATAGACAAGCTCAACAACACAACAATGCACTTACAAAACAGAATCTATAACAATTGCTAACAACTAAAAAGAACAAATGCTAAGCAGAAAAAATATTACCGAAAAAGCTCACTTCTCCTAATTAATTACCTCCATGTGTTAAGCACCATCTATCACCTTATCGACCTGTATCAAGCACCCTCGCATCTCATCGAAAAAATTAACTACGGTTATCCGAGTCACAATCACACAAACCACAACTATGTCTGGCTTAAACATTCTCGTCGTCGGCAATGGAGGCAGAGAGCATGCCATTGCTTGGAGATTGGCCCAGTCTGCCAGCGTTTCTCAAATTTACGTGGCTCCCGGTAACGGAGGTACCTCTACGTTGGGTTCCAAGGTGGTCAATGTTCCTGAGCTCTCCGCCAACCCTGAGGACTTTGGCAAGTTGCAAAAGTTCGCCGTCGACCACAATGTTGGCTTGGTTGTTCCTGGCCCCGAGCAGCCTCTTGTGGACGGCATCACTTCCGTCTTCACTAGTGTAGGTATTCCAGTCTTTGGCCCCAGCGCCAAGGCCGCCGTCATGGAGGGCTCGAAGGCTTTCTCCAAGGCTTTCATGGACAAGCACAACATTCCTACGGCCAAGTTCAAGAACTTCACCAGCGTCGATGAGGCCAGAAAACACATCCAAGAGGTTGACTACAAGATCGTGTTGAAGGCCGACGGTATCGCCGCCGGTAAGGGTGTCTTGATTCCGCAGACCACCGAGGAGGCTTTGGCCGGCTTGGACGAGATCATGGTTGCCAAGAACTTCGGTGCTGCTGGTGATGAGATTGTCATCGAGGAGTTCTTGGAGGGTGACGAGTTGTCTATCTTGACCATCACCGATGGTTACTCTTTCTTCAACTTGCCTGCCGCCCAGGACCACAAGCGTGTTGGTGATGGCGATTCCGGACTTAACACCGGTGGTATGGGTGCTTACGCCCCAGCACCAATCGCTACTCCAGAAATCTTGTCCAAGATCGACGAGCAGATTATCAAACCAACCATTGATGGTATGAGAAAGGATGGTATGCCAATGTGCGGTGTTTTGTTCACTGGTATCATGTTGAGCCCTACCAAGGAGCCAAAGGTCTTGGAGTACAACGTCAGATTCGGTGACCCAGAGACCCAAACCGTTTTGCCATTGTTGACCGACGACACTGACTTGGCCCAGGTCATGTTGGCTGCTGCTGAGCACAGATTGGACTCTGTCTCGCTTAGTACTAAGGAGAACACTTACTCTACCACTGTTGTCATGGCCGCTGGTGGCTACCCAGAGGCTTACGGCAAGGGTGACGAGATCACCATTGTCGATGCTCCAAAGGACACCTACATTTTCCACGCCGGAACTGCCGAGAAGGACGGCCGTATTGTCACTGCTGGTGGCAGAGTCATCGCTTCTACTGCTACCGCTTCTACTTTGAAGGAGTCCGTCAGCAAAGCTTACGTCGGTGTTGACCATGTCTCCTTCAACAAGAAGTACAACAGATCAGACATTGCCCACAGAGCCTTCCGTGACTCCGAAAAACTCGTCGGTGGTACTACCTACGCTGAGGCTGGTGTTTCCGTTGATAACGGTAACTTGTTGGTTGAGCAGATTAAAGCCAAGGTGAAGTCCACCGCTAGAACTGGTGCCGACTCCGACATTGGTGGTTTCGGTGGTTTGTTCGACTTGAAGGCCGCTGGATACGATGGTGCTGACACCTTGTTGGTTGCCGCCACTGATGGTGTTGGTACCAAGTTGAGAATTGCTCAAATCATGGACATTCACGACACTGTTGGTATTGACTTGGTCGCCATGAACGTCAACGACTTGGTTGTTCAAGGTGCTGAGCCATTGATTTTCCTTGATTACTTCGCTACCGGAAAACTTGACGTCAACATCGCTGCTAAGTTCGTGACTGGTGTCGCTGATGGATGTATCACTGCCGGCTGTGCTTTGGTTGGTGGTGAGACCTCTGAGATGCCAGGTATGTACGATGAGGGCCACTATGACACCAACGGTACCGCTGTCGGTGCTGTCTCCAAGACCGGTATCTTGCCAAAGATTGAGAACATGAAGGAGGGTGACGTCTTGATTGGTTTGAAGTCTGATGGTGTTCACTCCAACGGTTTCTCCTTGGTTCGTCACATCATTACCAAGTCTGGTCTTGACTACAAATCCACTGCTCCATGGACTAGCAGTGGTAAGAGCATTGGTGAGGAGCTTTTGGTCCCTACTAAGATCTACGTGAAGCAATTGCTTCCAGCTGTCAAGAAGGGATTGTTGCTCGGAATGGCCCACATCACCGGTGGAGGTTTGGTCGAGAACATTCCACGTGCTTTGCCAAAGCATTTGCAGGCACAAGTTGACTTGAGCAAATGGGAGGTTCCTGAGATTTTCAAGTGGTTTGGAAAGCAAGGCCAAGTCCCAGTTGCTGACTGGTTGAAGACCTTCAACGTTGGTATCGGTATGGTTGTCATCGTTGACAAGTCAAACGCTGATGCTGCTCTTGCTGAGCTTAAGGCAGCCGGCGAGGATGCTGTTGTCATTGGTCAATTGGTGGCCAGAAACGGAGGTGAGGGCTGTGTTGTCAGCAACGCCGAGGGAGTCTATTAATCGTCAGATTCTCCATATTAACTAAACAAACAATTAAGGTAGTATCATGTAGGATTGTAAAGTGAAAGGTTGCTGCAGCTAACTTCACATCGTCTGGATTCTGCAGATACAACCGCCTTATGGGGACGGGTACATCTACCATACCCAAGAATTAAGAACGAGCGCTTGTTCCATATATTCCAAAATTTCATGGATTTATATATCAAGAAAACCCTGCCTCAATTCCTTTGTGGTGCTTCCGAGTCTTTTTTCCACTCTCCAATTTGTGTTTCCCCAGCATTGTATTCTGCAGGTGCCAGACGAATGGCAAATCCACCCCAGTCCATACTACTCATTACCTAACAACACACTACACGCAATGAGTGGCTACGATAGTGCATTGTCGATCTTCTCGTATGTATTCATATATTGCTGTCCATTAAATTTGCTCGTTCAACTGCGAATTTGCAGCAGTGGCCGAATTCAATTCTCAGCCTTTCCCACCTAATTGTACAATCAACTAACAATCAGACCTGATGGACACGTTTTCCGTATGTAATTCGAAGAATGAGTGCTTTGCTTAAATGATATCGGCAGTAGAGATCCGATAGTAGGTTCAATTACGGAATTGAAGAGATACCCAAGAATCAAAGAAACACACCTGAAGAATCCCGAATACGTATACTAACAAAACAGAAGTCGAATATGCCTCCGAGGCCGTCAAAAGAGGTACTTGTGCTGTTGGTGTGAAAGGAACCAAATGCATAGTGCTTGGATGTGAAAAGAGAACTACATTGAAACTACAAGACCCTAGGATTACGCCATCCAAGATCTGTAAGGTCGACAACCATGTTTTGTTGACGTTTGCTGGTTTGAACGCCGATGCTCGTATTTTGGTCGACAAGGCGCGTGTAGAGGCTCAATCGCACAGGTTGAACTTGGAAGATGCCGTGTCCATTGAATATTTGACCAAATATGTCGCTGGTGTCCAACAAAGATACACCCAGTCTGGAGGTGTTAGGCCTTTTGGAATTGCCACTATGATCGCCGGTTTCGACTCAAATGATGACGTTCCTAAGTTGTATCAAACAGAGCCAAGTGGAGTATACAATGCCTGGAAGGCTCACGCGATTGGTAGATCCGCTAAAACTGTCAAGGAGTTCTTGGAGAAGAACTATGAGGAGAACTTATCGGAGGAGCATACCATTAAGTTGACTGTCAAGTCGCTTTTGGAAGTGGTCCAGACCGGAGCCAAGAACATCGAGATCTCAATCATGAGACCTGACAATGTCATCTCCTTGTTGTCAGTTGAGGAGATTTCTAAGTACGTGGACGAGATTGAGGCAGAGAAGCAAGCCGAGGCCGAGAAGAAAAAGAAGAAGCAGTCGAAGGATTAGAAGAGATGCTTGTATTTAAGATACATACCTCGCAATGAAATACACAATATTGATACATCAGTCTTCGACTTCTAATTGTCGAATCACTTTCATTGATATAGCTCTTTTACTGTATTCACCTCGTAGTCGGGATCTATTTAAGACTATTCAAGAGAGAAACTGATCGGTGATGGAGAGTTCTATCATTATTAAGAAGATACTTGATGGTCATAATATACATTGTTTGTCGTGCTTACCATTGAGCAGATCATTTTTTACCTCTTTTCTTGCCGCCCTTCTTGTCTTTTTCATCAGCCTTTCTCTTTGCTGGCGTCAGTTTAACAACCGTAAAGAATCCATCTAGACGACCTTGAACACCGCCTTTAAGACCTTTCTTGAGTTTGTCAGCACCGCTTCGTATTCTTTCCTCATTGAAGCCCTTTTGCTTGACCATGAAATCTACGAGACCTTCTGTGTTAGGCTCAGACCATTTGAAATCAAGATCATCGGCTTTTGTTATCTCAGGGTTCATGAACAATTCTTTCGCTTCTTTGTAAGGCCAGTTTTCAGGAAGCTTGTACTTGGTCTTTTCAGGATTCTTCTCGATCCACTCCACGATTTTGTCTAAAGAACCGTGCTCTTTGATAAGCTTAAAAGCGGTAACTGGACCAACACCCTTAATGGTCTCACAGTAGTCACAACCTAATAATATACACATATCCACAAAGGTCAGGCGGTCCATGTTGAGGCCCTTCAAAACCTCACTATACTCTATCTGGTCAATCGGAAGCTTTCTGGCCTCTGCGACTGTCAAGTGACGCAACAAGAATTTAGGCTCATAACATAGAGTGTCCATATCCTCAGAAGCAGCTGCAAAAACCTTACCACTACGGGCCAACTCCGCGCATTGAGCCTCGGCTTCAGAAGGAGCGTCGACGTATGGAATACCCATGAGCGTGAGAAGCTCTTTGGCCTCTGCATTTTGTTCTTTCGATGCACGCACGGTTCTTTTCTCGAACTTCATAAGCTCCTCTACCGTTCCAGTCTCCTTCAATTCCTCCATCTGTTTATTGGCAGCCTCTCTCTTAAGCAAACGCTTCTCAAGCTCGCCTCCCTTCAACACCGGTGGTTTTCCGTCAAAGACGTACAACGGCTTCAATCCGTTTTCCACCATGCGGATTGTTCTATAGAACATACCCAGCAAATGGGACGTTGTTTCGCCATCTTCATTGGTCAATTGTTGACCGTCCAGCTGTCTCACTGCGATAAGATATTGATACAAACACATGGATGCGTCAATGGCCACTTTACGGCCAAAGAGGTTTTTCATCAGGTGTTCTTTGAAGGCATTGGGAGCGTGCTCCTTGATGAGCGAGTTGAGACCTGGCAATTAGTAGCTGAAAAGAAGATGATTGATATTTCTTATTTTTCAAATGGGTTTAGTGACATACCTTTGACACCCATCGTTTGATATCTTTGTGAAGTATATGGAATTAAGTATGGAGCGCGATAGTAGATACAGACGCGTTATCCACAGGATAGAAGATGCACATCAAGCTGCGATGGCCCTTGATTTAGTTGTTGCAACAAATATAAAAATGAAGTTAATGGGAGTTATGACTTTTATTCGAAGTATTTGTTGTGAAATTTGAAAAAATTTCGGAAATTATTGGAAAGCTGGACTTATACATGGTCAATGTCAAAGGTCCAGTCTCCAGAGGGTGGATCGTACTTGACAAAATGAACATCCGGCAAAGATTTCAATTGCTGGATATGCTGCTTCACCATCTCATCCTCGGGGTCGAGAATAGCCAATTTGGTTTTCTTGTTTGTAGGATAACAACCCTCCAAAGTAACCCGGGCAGGAATATTCAATCCCTCTCCCTCTCTTGGAGGATCGTCATCGGGATAGATCACCACATTCTTGGACCCAAACAAAACGATGTTCCCGCAGATGTCGTCCAAGTTGAATGAGCTCAAGTCGACTGGCTTTGTAAAACGCAATTTTCCATAGTACTTGCGGCCCACTGTGAAGTCACTGACCTTCCGTAAGTCAGCAGGCGACATTTTTCTGAGCTCTGTCATTGTTGGTGAGGTCCAGTAACCATCATCATCCACTTCATCCTCTGGCGCAGAATCCTTAATCACCTCCTTGACAGCCGGAGTATCGTTGTTTGTAGCCAAAGCAAAGGATACACGCTTAGGTGGTTCTGATTTGGCCTCAATGAGATTGTGAGATGACGACTCCTTAACAGAGTTCAACACAAGTTGTTTGTAATCCTTTTTAGGTGCGAATAAGTCGCTGGACTGAATTGCCTTATCGATAGCAGCGTTGGCGGATATTTGATTACTGGACAAGGAGTTTTCTGGCGCAAAAATGTCAATCTTCTTGCTTTCGGTAGAAGCAAAGGCCTTTTTAGGCGTAAATAGAGGCTCCAATCTATGAACGCTAGACAAGCTATACGGTTTCTTTGGGCGCGAAGTCACCGCTACAGCTAATGGTGCATTTGGATTGTTACCATTCACACCCGTGATGGATTGGAACAATTGCTCGTTTCCATATGGATCACGGGTAAGAAGGCTAGGCATTGGTCCACAGATCAAAGGTTGCAGAGCTTGTCCCAATTGCAGTATCAGCAGTTGACCTTGTTGAGATTGAAGTTGTTGTTGTGGTTGCTGATTTTGCTGTTGTCCAAACAAAGAGCTACCTCCAAACATACCGTTGCTAGCCGTATTGGTGTTGTTTGCAGTATTCTGGTTTCCACCAAAGAGACCACCTCCAACAGCTCCTCCAGTTGCAGGCTTGGCGCCGAAGAGACCTCCACCAGTAGTACTAGTCCCTGCTGCGTTGTTCAGGTTACCGAAGAGACCTCCACCGGTTGAATTATTATTGTTTGCGCCAAATAATCCTCCGGTGGTTCCTGCGGTATTATTATTAGCACTACCACCAAAAAGGCCACCACTTGTGTTTGTTGCTGCTGGCTTACCAAACAAACCACCAGCGGAAGTGTTTGATTGCCCAGCACCAAAACCGGTAGTACCCGTATTGGTATTAGAGGCGCCAAACATTCCACCTGTGGTTCCTGCTGGTTTCGAGCCAAAAAGACCTCCACCAGTATTGTTATTTGTATTGTTGTTCTGGCCAAATAAACCTCCAGTAGTATTATTCATGGAGTTAGTGTTATTGTTTTGTCCGAACAAACCGCTAGTAGAACCAGCTTGGGTTGTATTGTTATTTTGACCAAAAAGACCTCCAGAGTTAGTGTTGTTGCTTTGACCGAACAATCCACCAGTATTGGCGTTAGCATTGTTGTTGCTTTGTCCAAACAACCCGCCACCTGTGTTATTTTGTCCAAATGAGCTTTGTTGTGCATTATTACTGGCACCAAAAAGGCCACCAGACGCAGGCTTTGCGCCGAACCCAGAGTTGGCAGAGTTACCGAAGAGACCTCCCGAAGAATTGCCACCTGCATTATTATTGTTTCCAAACGCAGATGAACCGCCCATGAATCCGCTGCCTGTATTTCCAGCATTGTTGTTGCCGAATGCGGAAGCGTTGTTGTTGTTGTTAGCGTTTCCGAAAAGACCACCCAGGTTATTGTTTGCTGCGCCGAATGGAGAACCACTGTTTGCTGCTCCAAAAGCGTTGTTGGTGGTGTTCAGAGAAAAGGGGGAGTTGCCGGTACTGTTGTTGAGAGCAGAACCAAAAGCACCTGATGCGGTGTTGGACGAGTTATTATTGTTGAGGGAACCAAATCCACCAGTGTTACCTAAAGTCGAACCAAAAGCCGAAGTTTTGTTAGCCCCAAAAGCAGAGGTGTTGTTGGAGCCAAAAGCTCCGCCGAAGCCACCACCTGTGTTATTGCTAGCGCCGAATGCAGAGCCACCAGCAGTTGCATTGTTTGCACCAAAGGCCCCAGAACCTCCACTGAAAGCATTTGTTCCAGCGTTGTTAGTTTGGCCAAACCCGCCAGTGTTGTTGTTTTGGCCAAAGGCCGAGGTGGTCGAGGCGCCGAAAGCTGAACTGTTATTGTTAGCGTTACCACCAAATAAGTTATTTCCGCCAGTAGGTGTAGTGCCAAAGCCACCACCAACAGCTGCTCCTGTTCCGTATCGTCTGTTTTGATCATAATCAGCCTTTCTCAATTCCTCTACGGAGAAGTTCTTGTACTGAGGCATGATCGAAATGGTCTGGAATTTATTAGTTCCAGAACTGTCTTTCTCAACGGTTTCAGTGAAAGGAGTGGCCGCAGTACCGTTGTTTACATTGGGATCAACACCGGAACCAAAGGCAGAGGAAGCAGCACCTGCCCCTCCAAAAGGAGTGATGGAGTTGTTTTGAGGCGTGCCAAAAGTTGATCCAAAGGGCTTGGCAGCACCGCCTCCAAAGATACCACCTCCAGTGTTTGCATTGTTGGTGGAAGCGCCAAAGGCAGAGCCGGTGTTTGTTTGGTTGTTCAGTCCAAACATGGACCCGTTGGTCAGACCGAAACCAGAGTTACTTGGCTGGCCGAATGCAGAAGTGGTACCAGCATTGTTCAGGCCGAAGGCGCTGTTGCCAGTGGAGGTGCCGAAAGCACTGCCGGCGTTGGAGTTTTGGCCAAAGATGTTGTTGGAGGTAGATGAGCCAAAGCCGGTGTTGTTCGACGCCGAGAATGCGGAATTGGTGGCTCCAGAAGCACCTCCACCGAATGGGGAGTTGGAGGTGCCTCCACTGTTGAAGCCACCGAACCCGGAGGTTTGGTTGCCGAACATGTTGTTGTGGGTGTGGGTTGAAAATCTTTGTAGGAAGGTTTGAGGTAGTTGAGGAATGAGAACATATGGGGTACTATCGAGGGTAATAATCCTAGGGAACAAAAAGGGAGAAAAGAAGTTCTGGGTGAATTGAGTTGTTTTATAAGTTTTTTTTCGAGAGCTTGGTTCAAATGGCTCAATTGCGGTGATGTGTGGTTTTGGTGTTGAAGCCGTGTCTCCAAAAAACGTGGCATAGAGACAAGATCAGCTACAAGAATCCGATAACAATTAAAAGAAACATCCGTGTTTGATTTTATGAGCTACGTGTTTGACACTCTTCGTTAGCAAAGCGGGATTCTTAACCAAAAGTGATTAGTATCTTGCCCAAAACACAACCATCATACATCTTCGCGAAAAAAAACATTGAGTTCTTGTCTAATGAAATTTAATCGAGCATCAAAACACACCGTGTCGGTATCTGCGTTCCTCATTACATTACTCTACATGCAAAGGTACTCTCATGACTCGGTCTTTGGTTTCTTTGCCAAAAGCGACAGGATATCACTTCCGTTCTTTTTTCTCTTTGGAGCTTTTGTAGCCTTCTCCTTTTTGGTTTGCTGCTTTTTGAGTTGCTCAGCCCGGTCTTTCGAGCCAAGGCTCTGCAACTCAGCGGCCTTTTCAACAAAGTCAGCATCATCCGCCTTCTTGTCTTTCAACCACTCCAAGAGCTTAATTTCTTCACCATAAATCAGGTCGTCTTTCCCAACCGGGGTTTCTAGGATTATGGGGATGTTTTGAAGGCGCTCGTCGTTGGCAATGATTCTAAATACTTCGAGTCCTAGGAACCCTTGCCCCAAGCTTTGATGCAAATCTCTGTTGGCACCAAGAGGCGCTTTTGAATCATTGAGATGAATGGCGCTGAGATGCTCCCATCCAACAATGTCCTCGAACTGTTTCCAGAACGCCTCCCACTTCTCAGTATCAGCAATATCGTACCCAGCAGCAAAAGTATGGCAGGTGTCAATACACACACCAACACGGGACTTGTCTTCGACCATGTCGATCACGTCGCGAATATCCTGTAGATCTGAGCCAATGAGATTACCATGGCCAGCCATGTTTTCAATCACGATCTTAACAAATTTGGTTTCTGAAATAGCTCTATTGATGTTCTTAGCAAGCTGCTTGATAGCAACTTTATGATCACCATCGAGACTGGATCCGGGATGGAAGTTGTATAGTCCAATGTCGAGCTTCTCACAACGGTGAAGGTCATCGATGAACCCTCCATAAGCCTTTTCCTCCTTCTCGGCGTCTGGAGTAGCTAAATTTATGAAATATGAGCCATGTGGCAATACATCAGTTCTTGGATTGTATCCGTATTTTTCACACAACCGCTTGAATTCTACAGCCTCCTCTTCTTTGATAGGTGGCGACTCCCACCTACGAGGAGATTTCAAAAAGAGAGCAAAACTGTTTGCTCCAATGTCCATTGCATTTAAAACTGCTTTGCTGACTCCTCCTGCCATGGCTACATGTGCTCCGAATTTGAGATTGGAGGGAACTCGGGGGTACTTGAAGACAGGTTCTGCCTTGGCTTTGGCAGACTTGATGGTCTTCGAGACTGCGGTTTTGCTACATAGTTAGATCAGAATCCTGGGCGCCGAAATTGAGCTGTGGTCACATACGTTGCAGCCATATTGTGTTGCTGTGGTGGTAGTTGTATTAGAAGGACTGTACAATGGGTTGGAGATGGAGATGCTGTGAAATACGCAAAGACACGAAATCACATTATGGAAAGTTCATGTTTGTGGAAATTCAGGAAAAGAGCCGGGATTGTTTATCTCACATGGCAATGAAATCTGACGCAGACGGCGCCTCTTTCATGCCACACACCGTGACTTCATCCGAGAACTTGGCCTTAAATTTCTCACGCTTTGTCAACGTCGGAAGCTCTTCCGTATCAACAGAGTCAAGTTCAGAGCGTCTTCTCTGTTCTGGGTCGCAGATGCTCAACGCTGCGAGAAGTGTGTAGTATGCATCGTTGGCTGCGTTGTGGAGATTGGCATGGGGAATGTTCATACGGCGCAAGATTTTCCGAAGCGACCCATTCTGTCGGGTGGTCAATTGGTAAATCTTGAGAGTGTCCACCGTGGGCGTGTTTGGGGCAACCTGGATACCCAATTTGCTCAACCACTTGATGTCTCCCTTGACATCATGGCCCACGAGAATACCGCTTCTTTCCTTCAAGTAATGACTGAAAATCAGATCCAAGAGCGTCTGCAGCTCCCGGGCCGTCATGGAGTACGATGTGCCACCATTGAAGTAGTATTTCCGATCTGGAACGTACGTCCCGTTGTGTAACCTGATGTTTTCCTTCGATAGGATGTGGAGAGTCTTGATCTGTGGTGTCGGCAGGAGCCACTGGCCCTGTGGATCATAGACCGCCACTCCGATTTCCGTTACTTTCAGCTGTGCGCGCTCATATGCTTCGACATCGATTGCCACCAAGGGAGCGGTTCTTAAGTAGACGGGACTGATTTGGTCTCGAAGAAGCTTCACTTGCGTTTTGTCGACGAAGTCAAACTCGGTGCGGGCAAAATAACTTTCGAGGTTTTTCGCGAGTTCCAGCTGAACTGCTGCGGCTATAGAATTCATTTTGCGGCCAAAGATCAGACGTATTAGAGTCATGGATATGTATGTAGTGCGTGTAGGTTGGCGTCATAAATGAAATTAGCGAGAGATTGTGAATAAATACGAGTTTCAGCGGGAAAGGATTTTTCTAAGTGTTGAACGAAAATGACTTGAATTTGGAATATTTTGTTTTTTCTTTCCTCTTTCACTGCAAAGGGTATTGTATGGTCTGTATCTCTAACCGATCTGAATGTAGACTGTATGAGAAAGGTGCAAAAGAGGAAGAGCATTGGTTAGAAATATCTCCAGGTTGTATTTTTCTCGACAATTTATTTTTTTATTTTGTAATTTTGAATTCCCAGAAGAGTCTTGATTATCTCCATCAACAATTTCAATGAGTTCCAATTCATAGAGATAGACTTCGCTTCGTAGCACAGTCAGACTCCACATCCTTCTGGATCTAATTCATACATCAAATCTCCTAGAGCACGCAGCACAAGCTCTCGAACTGCAATTGCTGCTGCCTTTCAATTGAGTTTATCTCGCCCATGCAACATCCCCTCACAACTACTCGATGCTTGACATTCTAAAGAATAAACCTGATCCAGAATCAATAGAAGAATGTATTCTATCGGTAGACTCAGCCTCTCAGGTCGAAAGTCTTCGATTGGTTTCGCTCCTTCTACAATATACCATCCCGGAGGTATTCCGTGAGCTCCCAAGCTCTACAAGAGAACATATCATCGTCTTGTTCCGAACTGCTCTGGGCCTCGGAAACCTCGTTGGTCGCATTGCAATGTGCATTAGATCAAAACCATCTGCAGCGAATGAACAGACCCTACTTGCGTATCTAGATTTGCTTGACCATGTCTTTCTGGCTGAATTGGTGTATACTGCTTTGAAAGTTGATCTTAGTAGAAAAGCAATCTACACTAGAGAGCTAGAAAAACTTCTCTTCAGGGGTAAGGCATTCTCTGTAATAGGCGAGTTGAGTCTGGTCTACCCAAATATCCAAGTTCCAGCTGTTTTTCGTCACATGGATGCTTACAGCAGATACTTGGCAAAGGAGCTTCTATTTCTTGATGATCCGACTCCATTTGTCTCTCCTCTTTTTTCTTTGGGTAGTGGCCTGCTGAATCAGTTCATTGATGTCATGTTCACTCCCGAGAATATTCCTAATTTAATCACCATGCGCTCGAGTATGAAGAGATACGAGCGAAAGGCCTTCATCGCTAAGTTCTTCGATTACTCAACTACACTCATACCTAAAGATTTCATTCATAAAGAGAAAATCATTGCACTCTATCAACTTTCCTCTCAATTCCTAGACGGATCGGTATGGGACGAGCTTACAATAGAAAACCTATTAGCAAGATGTGATTATTCTCTCAATCTATTGGCAGCCCTTCTTATAGATGATAGTATGGGCATGTCCCGAATTCTCATTCGTTCATGGGGAAACAAGAATCTTATGGAAAAAGAACCAATTCCAATGCAACAATTCCGCACCCATTTGCTAGCTTGTGTATGCTCTCAATTACCAAAGGATTCTCTCAAATCAATGCTCAGGAGCTCGGAATTCTTGACGGCCATGTCAAACAGACTTCAGTCGTTCTCCAACAAGGTCAAAGCTCTAGGTATTCTATTTGCAGATGAGCTAAGTAGAGTCTCGGAAGAGAAAACAATCTTTTCCATAGATGTCTCGGATGAAATAAGTATTCCCGCCGTCAGAATACTCAAGTCAGAAAGTACTGGAGTCGCTGATGAAGCTTGGGCAAAACTCCAACAACCAATAATATCAGAGGTGGCGTCAGTAGAAATGGGCGAGGTCCAGGCCCTTATGAAGCCCATGAAACTTGCTGATTCTGTTGCGGAGAATCTTTCTGATGACGAGGATGATCCAACAATGGCTACATCGTCTAAGAAAGTCTCAAATCCTATTTATATTAGAGATATTCTATCATACCTCTCTGTTGATACTAAAGACCCTCAGGCCTATGAAAAGAGAAAAATCGCACTTCAAACAGCCCCTCGGCTTCTTCTTCAAAGAAAAGGGTTTGGTTCGGAAGTGGCATTTTACGCAGAGAGTCTATTAACTCAGTTGACAGCACTCACAAATTTCTATGAGGAAGATGATTTTGAAGCTCAGAGGTTGAACGCCATGATAGCAGTTGTTGAATCAAGTCCTCAATCAACTACACACATATGTCATTTGCTCCTCACTGGTGACTACTCTCTCCAACAGAGAATGTGTTTGCTTTCAACTATGGTTCTCAGTGCAAGAGAACTCCGTGGATTTAAGAGAGATGGACTCGTGAAAAAGGAGCCGCAATTTCCTACGAAGATGCTTCCAAACAGGCTCCATAGCATGTATCTTAGCATGGATGACGAGACTTCTCGAGTTCAGCAATTGATACAAGACGAGGTTATGTCAGAACCCGCAGAAGAGGCTAAAGATCAACTTGCCGGAGGTAAAATACTCCGAATCTCCTCAGGTTTGAAAAGAAAGGCTCAAAACAACGACCTGCTTATTTCAAAAGACCAATTGCGGGCATATGGGTCAATTGTCGGAAAGAACTTTTTCTTTCCCTTGGTCGCCGTTTGGTACGAGAGTGGTGGAATCGATATTGGCCATTATTCGCCAATATTAATTGGACATTTCATCAAGTCACTCTCTTTGATACTTCATAGTGCCTTCCCAGTTGCAGCAGAGATCAACGATATGGTTCGCGAATTCTTGGGAATTGTTGTTCCGGTTTTACAGAGGACTACAGCAGATCAGTTACAAATTATTGAAAGTTCAGTTACAGGGCTAATGGTTGTATTGGATGTGGTGGACGATTCGATTCTAGTTTCTAATTTTGATCACATGGTATCTGCAGCAGCCAATGCCATCCAGCAATGTTTCGAATTAATCATTGACGACCGTATCAAGAGCTTGTGCGCTGGGTTTCTCTACCGAGTTGCAACACTCCGCCAAACTCTCGAGAGATCACTTATGGACCAAATGAATGGGTCATTCTATTCGTAAATACTACTTGCTCTGCAAGGTATATTGATGCAAGAGTCCTCAGACACAAAATTGGTTATTCACCTTAGAGAAGGTGGAGACCTAATGTTGAGAGGGCAATGGCTCCAACAAAGGCAACGTTCTTCCAGCTAATTGGCTCAACGTGCATGCGAATCGGCGAAGACCCAGAAGTCTTGGTTGACAGAGATGACAGATGCGAGGACAGAGACGACAGCCCCGACAGTTGAGAAGACAGAGCCATAGTCTCGCCCCACCTTGATTGAGAACCTGTGAATCCGAAATTATTGAATGATTGAGACCCGGTTGTTCCCGTTGTTGTTCCGGTAGTGGCACCGGTAGTGGCACCAGTTGTCCTTGCTCCTGTGTTCGTTGTATCACTTTTAGCAGTGGCTGCTTCACTTTTCACGGTCTGTCCTGTGGTCTGAAGTGTACCAGTGGTGGCCGCAATTGTTTGAGAAGCCTTCAGCTCTCCTGTAGCTGTTTTTTGTGCTGCTGATGTGGCTGCCTCGCTTGTTGCAATATCGCTGGTGGAGGCTGCCACAGTAGGGACATTACCCAAACCGCCATTGTTGTCTGCAGCAAAAGCCAATTCGAGATGAAAAGCAGCTGCGGCTGCGACAATTGGAAGGAGAGACATTGTTGTTATCTTTATGCGGAACTGTTCTTATCGTGTTTGAGTACGTAGATCATTTTTCAGGGATGGCATGCGCATCTATTTACCTTTCCTAATTTGGAATATGTACTAAGGGGTAGAAATGATCCACCTGAGTATGGAAACAGTACATCAATAAAATGAATAGGATGAAATTATTGATTGAGCGTTTAGTTTCTGGATCGTGTTATTTTGTATTGTTTTGTGTTAATTTCGTGTTATTTTTGTGTCATAATATTCGAATAGCTTGTGGTTATGAGTGTAGGAGAAACACATAATAATCAGCCATAATAGTCCAACGCAAAGTGAGCTCTCTTAGCAGCATGCTTGGCAATATCAAGCCATTTTACGGTCCGCTTGATGTCGCCATCTTCAACTGCTTCTCCGATCCCCGGCCAGGTTTGACCAGCATACCCGGTGTATCGGCCCGAGGCAAAAACGATATGCTTAAACCACGGGCGCTTATGAAGTCCCCTGTGGTACAAAAAGTTTCTTTCAAAGTATTTGAGAACCAAGTTTCTGTTCGCAATTTTTATCAGTAGCCAGATTCTGTCAAATACGTGCAATTGCTTTCTTTTGTCGTATTGTTCTTGCAAGAGTGTAGTTTCGTCGTCGAATAAAGCTGCTCTAGAGCTCAATTCTTGCAACGAATGTCTGGTTTTGTCCAATATTTTCCCCAATGTTGGTGTGTGTCGGTGTTTATGTTGTACTTGGTGTTTATGGTGCTTGCTTCTGTGGTCTAAAGACTCCTTGCGAAATTGGTAGGATCCAAACACCGATTGCGATGCGTCCAGAACGAACCGATCATTCTTGTCTTTAGATTTGCGAAGTTTTCTCGCAGTATGATGAGAAATAGGCAATTGTAGCCATTCATGTGGGATCTTCGCCTCTATCTGGCTAAAATACGATACAAGGGCACAAGTGTAATCTTCAACTGAAAAATCCAACAATTTCTTCCGACTTAGTTCCAAAGCCAATAGAGATAAGTACTTGGCTGCTGCATTATGAAAAACAAAGCCCTTGTCGCCAAAGTTTGACATCCACCAGAAAGAGTCGTAATTCGAGTGATAATGATAAATACCATCACCACGGCCAGGTCGAAACCCAATGTCTGCTGATGGAATACCCAAATGCTCCAAGAACACGGTATAATCAGAGCCTGAACCTAGATTGCTTATTCTGTCCCCTGATTCCTCGAGAAAATGATCATACAAGGATAATCCGCGACCATCAGGGTAAGGAACCCAAGAAGCCACCTTTCTCAATAATCTATTGAGGATTGGTGAGGCACCAAGTCTTAAATGCCTGCCCTCGACAGCAGCGTCCATATTAAAGTATGCTATGACTTTTCTCTTTAAATCTTGGGCTTGGTACTCGCCAAATTCTGTTGAGCCAAGAAGACCGTACTCCTCGCCGTCAAAGCTTTGCAAAATTATCGTTCTTTTAAATTGATACCCGGCTTTTTTCAAGTCTCCCAAGGCTCTTGCGACCTCGATCAAGGCTGCTGAACCAGAATTGGGGTCGCCCGCGCCACCTTTGATCCATGCGTCACGATGATTTCCAATTATTATGACTTCATCTTTTCTTTTTCCCTCAATCTCGGCGTAGACATTCCAGATCGGAGTAATATTGAAGGTCTGGTTGGAATACATATTCAAAAGGTTACCATCACTGGGACCTATATTATAATTGAAGCCCACGAGTTCTCCCATCCAATCCCTGGGACCCATGGGACCTTTATCATTCAATTTTTCCAAGATGGGAGTAACTTCTCGGTAAGAAATTGGAAGGACCGGAATCTTACCGATGCTAGCATGAGGGTCGACTCGAGGAACATCACCTTTTGAGGCATAACCGGGTGTCGTCGGATCGCCTGGAGCTGCTCCAACTCCGCCCAAAAATTGCACACTGCCTCGCTGGATAGACGAATCTTGTCTGGCAGGTCCGTGTGGGTATTGTTTATACCCGTTCGCTGGAGTTAATCCGAGATCATCTCCGGGGTCGGAATATATGAGCACACCTACGGCACCTTCATCTTGAGCGAATTTTACGTTCAAGCCTCGAAATATTTTTCCGTACCTTACTATGACAATTTTGTCATTGACATCAACGCCCAACTTTTTTAAGAGCGCAAAATCCTCCATTCTTCCGTAGTTCGCATAGACATACTGGGCAGTGACATTTCCGTTGGCAGCGTATGACAAGAACGTGGGCACTGTATCATTCCCCCTTGTAGATGGATCCTCGGAAATCTCGTCCTCTTTTAAAGAAGCACTATAAACCACCTGGCCATCAGAATCGAGCAAATTCAAAGAGTTACTCTCCGGGTGACTCATATAAACATCATATGTATCGATGGTTGTCTTCCATCCATACTCTTCAAACTTGTCTCTGGTCCATTCCACTAGGCCGTAATTTGTCCCAGCCAAATGTGTTTCTGCAGTGTACTTCTTAGACCACTGTTCGGCGTAGTTTTGCTCTAACAGATTAAGAATATGTTCTACTGGGTCAAGAATTGGTTTTGCTTCGTCCAAGTAACACAATAAAAGGAATGTCAATACGAAACCCGTTATCGCAGAATAGTACCAGAAGCGCCCTGGTTTTCTGCGATGCACCTCATGACGTTTTGTTTCATAAGTCATGATCTGTTCGTAAAACCCTCAGGGGTAGAAGAAGCAGAGTACTATGATTAGAATCAGCCGTGGAGTATGAACGGGTCTATCGTAGTATGCCTGACGAGCCTTGTGTGCCGGTTTTTGCAGCCATAGCTCCGATAAGCGGAATGAACAAAACAAATGTAGTCTATTTTTTATTTCTTGAAAGTACGTCTTAAATTGGAAAGGATATCATGGTTGAATGGAATTCTAGATGCTTTTGCTCTCTTGAAGTCAAGGATCTTTCATTAGAAAGTAAAAGGGGTGAACACTCAGTAAGGCATCATGAGTCGCAAAGCGAACTTTGGTTCAGCTTTAGGTGATCGATCGTTTCGTTCGAAATTTTCGAAATAAACTCCCTAATTAGTGTGATGGTCTGATGATATACTGAAAACCACGCATTTTGTTGTTGACATCTTTGCATGCGGTGAGAATCATTTGCTCACAATTGTCAAAGGTGCACATGGACGCCTCACTGTTACTTATCCTTAAAATAGACTGAGGCCATCAAAACCTTTTTCTCTTTTTTTTTTTTTGGAAAAACTACATATTGAGGGTAATGAAGTATTAGAAAATTGTTGCAGTGAGACCCACTTATTTTTACAATATTACGCCCGATCCATGTTTTCACTTACCATTCCTCAGGTGACACAGTTCCAACAGTATTGGGGCCTCACAAACGAACGCTGAACAGTACATACATAGATTTACACTATTGTTTATTTCAATTATTTAACTAGGCTACATAGGGAAGTGCAGTGACATTCAAAATCCAGATGCAATGTAAATTTTCTGCTATGTTGCCGAAAGATCGAATATATAAAATCCCTTTTTATACTTACAACACTCTTTAACCAACAACCAAGGTCTCGTCGTCAGCAAACTCGTAAGCTGGAATCTCCAAGTTCAAAGGAGCAGGACCTCTTCTAATTCTACCAGAGATATCGTAGTGAGAACCGTGACATGGACAGAACCAGCCACCGAAATCACCAGCCTCACCGATAGGAACACAACCCAAGTGAGTACAGATACCCAACATGATCAACCACTCTGGCTTCTTGACACGCTGGTCATCGGTCTCTGGGTCTCTCAAGGAGTTGACGTCAACAGAGTTGGCCTCAGCAATCTCCTCAGCAGTTCTGTGTCTGATGAAGACTGGCTTACCTTGCCACTTGACAATAACGTTGTTACCCTCTGGAATAGCACCCAACTTGACCTCGACCTTAGCCATGGCCAAAACATCGGCGGAGGCGGACATGGAGGAGAGGAAGGCCTCAACGGTGGACTTGGCACCAGCTGCAGACAACAAACCCATGGATCCGACCATGAAGTAGGTGAAGTTCTTGTTAGACTTTTCACTTCTGTTGTTGAGGTAGCTAGAGAAGTCTGGTTGGTTGTAGGACGAAAGAGCAGAGGTGGTAGAGGACAAAGCTCTAACAGAGCCTGAAAGTTAGTATTTACATTGGCGATTGGCTATATGGCAAGATTTAAGAGATCTGTGATAGTGTCGGACATCCTACGGTCCATGGTCCTTCCGATGGTTCTGTAATAATATACCTGAGCTTCTTGTGGGTCGTTCACAGAAAGCAAGATGGCTATCAGGGATTGGGGTTATCATTGACGTATCATAGAGTGCCAGTGATATACTTGATGGTCTTATGTGTATCTTTGAGGAGTTTTCTCTAGTTTCCTCCGATTGCTTGCGTGTAACGATACATCATCAAGTACGCCTTGAAGGATGGGGAAATGCACAAATATTATGGGGCCAAGCAGGAATGGCGGAGTTGCCGGATTCGTTGAACATACCTCTCAAGCCCAAACTGCTTCTCAATGTTCTGAATGCAAGGGACATGTCTGAGTAGTGGAGAGTAAGTGTGCCAAAATCATCAGATACATATTTCGCACTGTATTCGTCCCGCGTTCATTGGATGGATGCGAGGGCGGGTAACCCCATGCAAAACATCGATTACGGTGTACACTGATCTATAAATGAAGCTATTAGAGTATTCAGCTTTATTCATTTTTAGTTTATTTACTCTTTTTGTTGATTGAACCAGTGATTAGAGGTAAATGTGGAAGACAAATATGGTCACGTGACACTCGACTCATTGAGCTTTGTAGAGAAGGAAAGAGGAAAATAAAGAAGACCGTTATGTTCGGAAATTTCCAGAATTCTAAAATACTATTGCTGTGTTTTATTATATAAAATGAAATTGATAAAATGTATTCTCACCTCAACGGGACTCCTTTATTTGATCCCAAACCCAGACAGCATAGTCACGGCCTGCGTGAACTTTTCAATAAATTTGGTTTCGGTTTCATATTCATAGATCGCTAGCTCGTTGAAGCAAGTATGAGCAACCGGTAGACGATCACTATCCCTGCCATTATTCAACCGGACAATTCTCAACGTAAGGTTCTCTATTCCTGTAGCTGGAATACGATCAGAACCGGTGATAAAAATTAAAACTCTCTTCTGATCTGATCTTGAAAGACTTTGTAGATGGTTCCAGAACCATTTGACAACTTGTGACTCGGCGGCTTCCTCTTTTGTCTTCCATCCGCCATATTGAGTAACCGACTTGAGAACATCGATATCAATTTTGGCTTGGTCATTTCCACAGAGAAGCAACTGGATTTCTTCTGGCAGGAATAATGAAAAAGCGTTTCCATCGACAATACTTGCAAAGCCATTCTTAAAAGCCTGAAGCTGTTCGCAAATGCCATCGTTCACAAAATAATGCGCGTACTTGTCAATATAAATCTCACGGTTCTCGACAGTAACAGGAACGTTTTGCCCATTATCAATCAAACTACATTGGTGTGTAACTCCATTGAAGTCTTGAAATGAAATTTCAAAAGCAAGATCTAATTGAGCCAAGTCTTCAGCGCTGTACTCTCTCAACTTAAATAGGTTCTTGGCTGCAACAGGGAAGATTTCCTTGTAGTCAGCGAGTCCAAGAGGAATGCCTAGTAAAACTTTGTATAAAGCCAATGGAAACGACAAATCGAGAATAGTCGAATTGTATATAGCAAGTCCCAAAACAGCTCCGAATAAGTAGTAGTTCTCTGAATTTTTGATTGGCACAATACTGAACCACAAAAAGTTCGAATCTTCAACTTCACAGAGCATTCTCGTTAACGGAGAAAAGAGGGAGCGTGTGAGTAGGAGAAACCATTCTTTCTTTAACCCACCTGCATCTATTCCTGGTTCGTCCAAGAATTTAACGATAATACCCTTTTTGAGATTACCCTGATTTTGCCGAATGCATTCGAGCGAGTCTTGTACAATATTGTCCCTTCTAACTCTAACTCTGAAATAAACATCTTGGGCAATCCGCTTATCCAAAGAAGTGATGAATGCCTCCTCCGCCTTTCTTTCCATCTGCCGTTTAGCCTCGTATTGAAGTATAGATATTTTTCCTCCCAATGAGATTAAGTATGGGTACTGACAAAAGAAGAAACCCGAGAATTTTCCTGTGCCATTGATTTCCAATAGACTAGAAGTGCCTTTTATGTAATCAATGACTGTCTCCATTGCTGGCTCGGCGGTTGGTTTCTTGTTCACCACTCTTTTTTTGCTCAGCCAGCTGTCGAAATCATGCTTCAAATTTATGTAGTCAACTAGCGAGTTGTAAAAAGCATAGACTGGCACTTTGTCATGTTGACTGCGTATATAGTTTGCTTTGACAAATGTTCCTAGAGCGGCAGTCGCAGTCCGTAGATGGTAGTTCAGTGTGTAGTGAAATGTGCGAATTTTCGAGTATTCCTCTTTCTGTTTAATGATATTGGATCCTTGAATGCGAAGTTGGGGCCAAGTGGGCGCACCATCTTTGTTCTCGGTCAATTCATCTTTGAGATAGCTGAACCTGGCATATTCGTCGTCTTCTGGCTGACTGAATCTGCGTTGACGATCATGTGCAATAGAGTGAGGGTTTCCAAGAGACATGGGTTCCGCAGCGCTACTCCTCCGCGCCAACTCTGGATTGTTCAGATAGTAATAACACTTTTTCAAGTGAAACGTTATGTACAAATTGATGAGGTCAATTTTACGTATGAAGTCCTCGTATGGCAACTTCAGAAACCAGCTTGCGAGATAATTTCCTGCGTTTGAAAGCTCGGATTGGGAAAGAATTCCCAAGACTCGTTTCAAGATGTCATAGCAAAGCGATCTGATTTCTGAAGTTTCCGTCATCAATGTGGATTCATTGCACGATTTTGTATCACCGATCGTGAAGGCTTTGTGCAAAAATGGAATCTCGAAGACCAACACTACCCAATACAAATGTTTGGCATTATCCACCAAATGTAACGGTAAGCGTTTCATTGAGTTCAGGATAGCCAGTAATGCACAGAAAAGTGGTCTTTTAGAAGGGAGCAGGGTCAAGAATTGAAAGATTCTGCGAAAGTCCGCAAGGTTCAAATTGCTGTTTGAGTACCGAGCACGCGAGCTGGACTTCTTCACTTTGCAGCATCCATTGATATCTCGTAGACTACTTAACGCTGACAGCAAATACATAACTAGGGGCTTCAATTTCATATGAAGTTCATGTGAGTTCTTGGCTCTTGGACCAGCCAAGCATTGGTCTGTCAAAGACTTTACGTATGCAAAAGAAAGAGGCGGCCCGTCAAAGAGCGGGTCCATGGCGTCGAAATCAACCAACACATTCGTTGTGTGACATTGCAGGCATTTGAATTTCCCGGAGCCCTCTTGGAAGGTGACCACTAGTCCACAGCAGGAACACTTAAACACGTCCCTCGCTTCTGATGCCAAATCCACCAGCGAAGAATTCCGCGATTGTTTTGGCGAGGATTGGGTCTTGAGAAGATCTAGAACACGCCATGACAGCGGTGGCTTGGGTAAGCCCATGGATGTCTGGCAACGGCGTGAAAGCCGGGCGAACTAACTATCGTTTGGTCTCAATTGAAGAACCCAGGACAGATTGAGAAGCAAGCACCAGTAAAAGCAAACCAGATATGGTATAATTCAGCGAGCAATACAGTAGTATGTGTGTATTTGGTCAGATCTGTGCACTATATAAATAGATATGCGCATCGGTTCACAAAACCAGAAAGGGGTAAAAGAGCTGGTGGCTGTGGGCGAAAAAAAATCTTTCAATCAAGTATCCCGATTAATGTCGCATTGTTTTCCTACATCTGTGCATGATGTTTTGCACCTTTCAAAGTGCCAGCAGTCTCCTGATGGTCTAGCCTCTTTTCGTATGGAAGACTGGATCGTCGGTCCCAACAGAGCCAAAATGAAAAACAAGTGATTTTAAATAAAATTCATCAACATCTCAATTCTCCTCTAATAATCGTGGCATTTCAATTATGAGGACGGTGACGTTAGCTGAAAAGTACAGAACTCTACTGATTCGTGCTGGTGTACTTAGTAGATGTAGTCAAAGACTTGGGGACTGACGTTGAATTGTCATGCAAAATTTAGCAATTCATTGCCATCGATTTGTTTACAATTTTGAAACTCTTGTTTTATTTGTTGTGGCCCGCCTTCTATGCCCTCTTATGCTACGATCTCTCAAGTATCCAGCTTTACTCGCATTGAATGAATGAATGAATGAATGAGGGCACTAGTATCAGATTACATACCCCTGGCCTCTTGCAAGTTCGCAAAGCGTGCTAGAATTGCTTCACATGATAACTGCGTAGTGGGAGCAGATTTCGAGACTTTGAAGGTGTGGATCTTCGAAAATGAACTGCCATATCTAAGCTTGAAACATGAAATCAATTGCGGCGAGCCGATTCTTCAATTGGCTATTCTACATGGAGATGAATGCGATCTAGTTGTGTGTCTTTTGGAAGATTCAGTGACTGTAGTTGAAATTCACGAAGGGTCAAGTCATTCCATCACAACCATCCCTATCGACTACGTTCTGGGCCACCAGAAACGTATTGAATCTGATCCATATATGGAAATTTATAAACACGATGATATTGATTATCTACTTATCTATCGCTTTTCTGGTTTCGTAACTCTCGTGAACCTATCTCTGAAGCTAGAAACGGCACCTATAGTCTTACGCGGCAAACGAAAAGCTCCTAGCAGAAAAGAAAGAACATTCTGCATGGGAGAAATTACTGTTGTTCTGATGGCTATGCTTCAGACACAGACGCCAGTCTTAGCTGTGTTGTACAGAGACGTCGATTTCTATTATTCATTGCGGTACTACGACGTCTCAATGTCAGCCATTATTTTGGAAATTTCCAGACAGATGGAAATCTTTAAGGGTGCTCCTACACATGTATATGCTGCTCTGGGTGGTGTTGTTGTAATGAGTGATTCGAAAGTCTGGTATTTTCCACCTCCACACTTATCTGCTTCCGTTGAGAATGAAGCTGGCGATTCAATCCATCCAGTTTCAATCAATTATAAAGAGAACGTTGTAACTTTGAATTATTCTGCTCTATCAGCCCGATTCTTGGGATCGAAAATCACTTGCTCCACCTCAATTGACAAGTATCGTCAATTGGTCGTGACTGACAAAGGCGACTCCATCTTATTATACTTGCAAACCAGGCGTTCTTTCTCTACAATTGAAGTTGGGGCGTTTAAAGTGGTACCATTGCTGAGATGTACCATCGCTTCTACGATAACACATATAGATGAAAATGTGTTTTTCGCATCCTCTGCAGTGTCTCGTTCAATATTGTTTCGTATTATTCCAAGGGCTCCCTTCATTGATATTTTACAAACGTTGACGAACAACTCTCCAATCTTGAGTGTTGATGCATTTTCCGCCGGATATTCTACGAGCACTGTGGTAGCTCGAGGAGGCTTTAACTCGGGAGAAATTCATGTATTACCGAGCCCTTGCATTACAGCGTCCCACTGTGAGTCAGTTCAGGTTCGTTCAGATATTGATAGTCTTGAGCTAGAGGAGGGCGACACGGTTACCGTTGTTAAAATGTTTGCAGGCAAAACTCACACTCAGAATCAGCACTTTCCTACGCATGCTCATTTACATGTAGATGCGAGTCAAGAATTTGCTTCTGAAAAAGTGAAGGCTGATCGTTGGGAGATAAATGAGCAAGAAAGTCTTACCTTGGTGGATCGGACTCCGGTCACCTTGCAATATAAAGGAACAAGCACCCATTCCATTGAATTGCCGGGATTCGATCAGATATCAGATCTTCTATGGCAGTCAGGTGACATGTTAGACATTTTTGCTTGTCTGTGGAATGGTAAGATGGTTCAAATTAGAATCAGCAGCACAGCTGCTGAGATTGTGCATCTGTTAGATCTTCCCTATGATGGCAAAACCCACCTTGGCAAAGTTGATACAGAAAAGGATTCATACATAATTATGGCCTTGAATAGCAACGGTGCTTTATTTCAAGCCATCTACACTAGTTCTGAGTTCACTGGTTCAACCTGTCGCAAGACTAAAACTGCCGACGGATCATTCAGATTGTCAGTCAACAGAGAAATAGGCTATAGTTCCATCCTTGTTTTTGATCGCTGTAACATCTTCCAATTGGTGAAGCCTGAACTGTGTGCTTTTTTGGAGCCTCGTCAAATTCTATCTACCAAAGAGCCAATCCTTGATTGCAAGTACAATTCGAAACAGCGCAATCTTTTTGTTCTCTTTTCCAACGGAGTATTGAGTCATTTCCACATTGATCTCAAACAGCATCCAGTCTCCTACTTCTCAGACAAACTCGTTAAGTCCGTGATACGTGTCACTAAGAGGTACTTCGTTTGTCTCGAAATTGATCATAAAGCCAATGAAGCAACTGGAAGTATAGATCTCAGATCTCAACTCAAGGTTTTAGATGCCGCTACGCTTTCCGTTCTTGATGTTTATGAGGCAAAAGACACAGAAAATTTTATTGATGTATTCCGCTTACCGAATCCAGATTCAGAGGACGATATTTTACGAATAGTTGCAATTAATTCGGGCTCGTCAACAGACCAGTTGCTACTGGTTTTCCGAATTGAAGAGGGGAGATTTCTGGCTCCGCATTATTATCCAATGAATGGATTTTTCCCTGTATCAACCTCAATCTTGAGTGCAACTCGGTTCAAAGACCGTTTCGTATTAGTTGGTACCTCGACTATCGACCTAAGATTGATAAAAACTGCTGACTCTTTTGCATGGGAAGGTGCCTCAATGAATGATTTCGAGGGTTTGTTCATAGGCGTTGATGCCGGCATCAATAGCGAAATAACAGTACTTGCAGATGCTAATAGAGGCATTCATCTCGTCAAGATAGCAGAAAAGACTCACGGGCTTCTTCAACTACAATATCCGCCAGCATTATTATCAAGCTTGAAAGTTTTCAAAAAAAAGAATATTATAGTTTATGGAGACTCAATAGGTAACGTTGGTGCAATTCGAATTGCTCAAGGAGAATCTGCTGCGTCCCTGCCATTTGACCATTGCAAAAGCGTCGAGCAACTTTTCGCAGCAAACATCGATGAACCGGTCAATACTATCACGGTTATCTGTGAACTGCCCATCAGTCTTTTAGTTGGTACTTCTAGCGGCCGAATTTTGAAGTTTCAACAAGTTTCCGGGACTTTTCGAAACAAATCACATCGACTGTCAGACCTGAGGTTAAGGCCATGGGTAGCGCTGTGTGCGGATGATCCACAAGGTAATCAAGCACCATTTAATTGTTATGATGCAAAATTTCTCGATACCCAGGAATCAAGCTTCAAATTCAAGAGAACATTCTCTGAATTTCATCGTCAATTCTAATACTGTAGCAGGATTGATTGTATCAAATAAAGATATTTCATTGGTGTAGAAATTCCAATGTGTAGAAAAAATTTCCCCATACTCCAACAGAATCTTTAACGTTCTTGGAAACATCCTAGCTAGTATGTAGACCCGTGCACCTGCAAAGTACTGAATTCACAGCACCTTCACAACACAACAAACACCAACAATGCAATTCGAGGACATAGTGATGCTCGACATTCCAGATGACTCGGTCAGTGGTCTGGATGTCGAGGCTTCGGAATCTCCCAAGAGCTCGGATTCTCTGCCTGTCCCAGTCAAGAAAGAATATCCCAAACTTCAACAATGGTTGATGAACGAAGCAGATCTTGAATTCCAGTTCGATAAAGCATCCTACTCGAACTCGGTTGGATACGACAATGATGTGGTCGAAGCCCAGAGAGCATATGTCACCCTGATATATAAGATAGTTGCAGACTTGGCCAAAAAAGGCTTGAATACCGTCATCAAAGCCGAAAATGAAGACTACATAGGCGTGGTCTCGGCCACTTCAAGAGACATGGGTGCCAGCAAGGAATTGGGCTATAAGCATATGCTCGTGAATGATGCATTCTCTCATATTTGCGGTGAGTTCAATAACTTCTACGAGCGTGTCACTCAAAACATTTCCGAAGACAATGATCTCGCATATGAAGATCTCCATTGTATTCTCAGCTGTCTAGAAGCACACTGTTTCGTACCTTCTGAAAGGCAACGTCCTGAATTGGTGATGCGCTGGATCAATGAGTACGATCCCAAGCCAGAAAACGAGTATATCAACTCCATCATGTACAACACTCCGGTCCCTTACAAGCATCTGCAATTTTGGACTATGTATCTAGGAACTCTTCTTCTGCGAGGCATGTTTGAAAGAGCTGAGGAGTCACTCAACCACTCGCAATACGAGGAGCTCGCCGAGACCTGTCCTGGTTTGCATGCCATTATTGAGGACTTCATAACAATAATTAGTACCTACACCTCAATGGCTCTCAAAGGAGAATTTGCTAAGTGGAAATACACAGTTTGTGACTTCCGAGACAATTTCAAGTCAATGAGAACTGGAATTTCTGATCCACAGCATGTCACAATAGCCTCGAACATTCATGATTTGCTCGGCCTTATGAGTGGTTTGCCTAAGACTACTGCATCTTTTGTTTCGACTTGGTACGAGATGTACGGTGCGTTGTCGTTGTTTCAAGTAAGAGATGACCCAGATGTTCACCAAGACTACTTCGAATTATCTCTTCATGAAAAGGGTATTGACATTGACTCACCTTTGGATGAAGCTTTCCGTGATATCATTCAAAAGAAATACTTAAAAGTCGTTCTTCTGATTTACGATCTCGATTCTGCCACTGCTGCCTATGTTGGAAAGCTCTTTGACTTGAAAGGGTTCTTCAATACATATTACGAAGACATTACGGATCAGATTATAGCCAAGCTGAAAAAAGCGACCCGCCGGTATGTCTCAGACTATCTTCTCACTATACATGCTTTCGAGTGCTTTGAAATTCATGGATTGGTGCCTGTGGCTATGGGAATTCTCCTAACGCCTCTAATTTCAAGTGAGGATGAATTTCAAAAGAAGGAAATTGTAGAAAAATTCCTTCCAAACTATCAATGTCTCACTAATGATGACCTTGAGTGGGCTCTCACCATATGCACAAAACTCCAATTGCCGGGAGTTGTTCAGAGTCTATTGTTGAAACAGAGTGACAAGTCTTTGGATGATGGTCATATATATGAGGCACTTAATTCGTTAGTGGGTTGTTTGGCTGGAAAATCTGGAACAGAGCAGTCAAAACTTGCCATGGAGAAGGTTCACTACATTGTTTGGAAACTATTATTTGAGGACTTGTTATTGAATAGCTCTCCCGTTCCTGACGAGCTTTTGACCAACTTAATAACTGACCAAGTCGACTCTGACTTCCCCGTTAACCCGGTCATTAGACAATGCTTGTCGCCTGTGGCTGTTTTAACCGAATTTTTTCTTTCATTGAACAACAGTGAGCAGGATCTGAAGAATGTGTCGCGCTTGTTTCATCTTCTCAAATTCAAGTATTTGCCTGCGAAATATTTTCCCCTACTCTTGGCACAGTTTTTGCCTTTGCTTTCGCATTCGAGTTTTGAATACCAGCATTACATCATCATGATTGACCTCATAGACTCATACGAGATTCAGCAAAAACTGAGTCAGAACAAAGAAGAAGCTGAAGATCTATACAAATATGCAGCAACGACTCTCCCGGACAAAAATGATCTTGATTGGAGAGTTCAGCTCAACAAGACTGGACAGAGTATACCACAAAATATTGAAGACCTTACTAGAGAATTGAGGGAGAGAATCATGGAAAAGATTGGCTTGGTTTATATGGGAGCCTAGATGCATACACATTTAATTATTTACTAGTTCCGTAGGCTTTTTTTCTAGATCTGTATTGTCGAGACTAATTTCTATTTGTCCCTTGAAGATAAAGAGATCACAATGATTTAAGCTACATAAGGTTTCGCAACATGAGGCGAAGCTCGACGCGGCGAATTAGCCCAATTCTCAGACGAAAGCATGCTTAACAGGTGACGTCTTGAGAAGCTCTGGAGTTCAACAACAAAGCAACAATCAAACCGTACAAACCCAAGACTTCAGCGAAAATCAAGATAAGAAGCATACCAACGAACAATCTTGGTTGCTGGGCAGTACCTCTGACACCAGCGTCACCAACAATACCGATGGCAAAACCAGCTGCCAAACCGGACAAACCGACCGACAAACCGGCACCCAATTGGATGAAACCGGTGTACAAAGCTTGAGTTTGCTTCAAGGAGTCAGAGACCAAGACGGCCACGACCAAACCATAAATGGCAATAATACCGGCCAAGACAACTGGAACAATGTTCTTGAACAACAAGTCTGGTCTCAAAACACAGGTAGCACACACACCGACACCAGACTTGGCAGTACCGTAAGAGGCACCGAAACAAGTGAAAACGATGGCGGCGGTACAGCCGATGGCACCAAAGAAGGGAGCGTAGACTGGGCTAGAAGAGTTAGTACATGTGTACGTAGCAAAAGAGGATGTCAATAAAGCAAGCGAGAGTGGTCTGCAAGGTATCAATCGAGAAAACCCTCTAGATCAATGGTTACATTAAGCTTCAAGGATTTGCTGACTGTTGTGCCTGATACTCCTAGACCACGTTCGACATGACTGGCATCTATAAAAGGCACACTCGACGAATGGACGAAAAAAGTGCGGGATAACGCCGCTCTTGCTGCCGCTCGACGAATTCATATGTATCGGTATGCCAATGCCCATAAATACACCATTGATCACCTCCACAACGTCTCGACGTCGAGAGGCGAAGCTAGTGTTGCGGAACATTCGAATGCAAATCAACCGACGACAAGAACAATTTTCATCAAAGCGGTCTCTTTATCGTGTTGACATGAGCACATAGTCTATACATACCACAAATCAGACATTTCAACGACTACTAATGGGATTGATTGAGAGGAAGTCAGATAACAAAGATTAGTGGTGGGTAATTTTTTCCGTGGGAGGTCGCTCTCCGAGATATGCAGGACAATTATTAGCCTTAATCTCCTTCTTGGTGATAGATAAACTTCAGCGAGTATTTTTGTTGGAGAATGAAACTAAAATGTTTTGAAAAAAATATTTGGGATTATTGGTTGGTTTTGTGGCTCATATTTATCATAGACGCTTGTTTGGTTGTAGGGAAGTTGTAAGCGAATGGGAAGGTGGCTAAAATTAGTCTTTGAATTCAACGAACAAACTTGACATTAATTTTTGATTGTGTAAGATGTATTATTGATGTGGAAATGAGGCTCTCTTTCTTTCATTACCTGAAGTACAAAGACCAGTAAAACCAATATGAACGGAACCTAAAGTGAGAAGGTTTACATTTTCTACAATGCTTGGCTGATTCTCTTCTTTAAATTTTCTAGAAGGTCCATTAAGAAATCCTTTCTTGTTTTATTATGTGATGGTCACATTTTGATTTCGTCGCCCATCCCTCATAAATTGTGCAAACAGGAGACGCTCTCCCCGATTTCAGATATTTCCAGGATCTTTTTTACAGAGACAATACACACAGCATATTCAATGTTCGATGGTTTGTATTGCTTACGTTAAAAGATTAGGGAATGCAGAATATTGATATCATGACCTCATTCACAGCACGTACACATATAGACTTGGAATAGACCATGACAAAGCTATCAGAGTTCAAGAGAAAATTACTGTCTTATTTGCCTCGATGCTTTGCTATCAGAACGATTGCTTAAAGTCCTTTGAATTTAAAATTGTGTGAGAGGCTCTTTACAGTCGATTCAGTCCATTCAATACCAAAATAGCATACCTGTGAATCCAAAACAATTTCAACAACAAAATAAAACAAAATCTCCGAGCGACAATATACTCCAGCCGTTCTCGATCTATCAATTTTTTTTCAATTATTTCAAATTAATCCAAATACTAATTTGCTGCCTGCACTCCGCCTACATCCATCCTCTTCCTCATCGCACCTCGTCTGAAAAATTCAACTACACCGGTGAGCTAATACTGCAAGGAGCCTCTAAACACTATGTCTAACCCTAAAGCTTTCCCATTGGCCGACTCGGCCTTGACCCAACAAATCCTCGACGTTGTCCAGCAATCTCAAAGCTTGAGACAGTTGAAGAAGGGTGCCAACGAGGCTACCAAGACCTTGAACAGAGGTATCTCTGAGTTCATCATCATGGCCGCCGACACCGAGCCAATCGAGATCTTGTTGCACTTGCCATTGTTGTGCGAGGACAAGAACGTTCCATATGTCTTTGTTCCATCCAAGACCGCTTTGGGTAGAGCCTGTGGTGTTTCCAGACCAGTCATCGCTGCCTCTGTCACCACTAACGACGCTTCCACCATCAAGAACCAAATCTATGGTATCAAGGACAAGATCGAGACCTTGTTGATCTAAGATGTTGGTTCATTTATAGTCATACACTTTTTTGTTTCATTGTGTTCGTAGCTGTAGTATCACTTGGATTGAGAACCCAATCCAACTCTAGTAGATTAATTGATGATAGGCTGTTGAAATGAACTGGCCCCATTTCATGCCATTTGAAAAATTTAGTTCCTGGTGCCGTTTTATCCTACTGCTCCCCATCTATTTCACCTCATCGCGAACAGACTCTCTACAACATCTGACAATGGACACAATGACGTCCGCCGAGAAGGTCACAAAGCTTCTCAGAGCAAAAAATGCGACAGCTGAATCTGTGGTCCCTATTGCCTCTGATCTTCTATTGGGTTCTGTCTCCGTGTATTTGCCCAATGCCTCACAGTTTGTGTTCGACCTCATATGTGATCGAATGAATGATCTCCAGGGAAAAGCTTTCAAGAATTGGAAGTATAGCGCTGATTTGTGGCAGCTCTGGAAATCTTGCTGGATAGAATTGGGGAAGACAGACGCAAATCTCGAGGTCAGAGCCAGGTCTTTTGCCAACGTCAAAATCTTACAGGTGATCCTGGATGTCATGGACAAGGCAACACAGGACTCGGCCCAAATTGAAAGCACTCCAAAATCTTCTAAAAAGCATACAAAAGGGCAGGCGCTTGCGGACACTCAGGCTGTACCTGCTCACCATTCTCTACTACCAGACAGTCACCAACAATTGTCATCCATGTTCGATTGTCTCGATACCTTCATGAAAACAGGCTATATTCTGGTTGACGAGTTTTCCACAATGGGTCTTTTAAAGAGTTACTTCAAGTTGTTATCGCTTCTCGACGACTCCAACAAGGAGTATGAACATTGGACAGAAATAGTTGGCAATCTCTATCTGATCCCACGTCAATCAGTCATCTACAAGCCTTCCAAAAAGGCTTATGCAAAATACTATAGTGAGGTTCTCCCTGTATCCCTTGCAATTCTTGCCGATTCATCGAAAACAATTTTGCAGATTGGTCTCGAGTTCTGCCATTCCATTATGTGTCAGATTTTGTTTGAAGAAAATTCTCCATCAATCATTTCTCATGTGAAGACTCAAGAGGAATTCATTGGAAAGCTCTCCGATAGCGAGATTGAATACTTATACAAAGAGGCGCTTCAAAGTCTAGCACCCAACGATGTCACGCATTGTGAGACTTTGTATTCAGCATTTACGAAAAATAGGCTGCGTGATTTATGCACCTCCCTTCTTAGCTCCCTTTCCAAGCTCAATCGCGTTTTGTCTCCAAAAGTATGCAAGGAGCTTTTCGATAACGAGCTCAAGAACGCAAACGTCAACTGGTTACTAATTGCCCAATTAATGAGCATCGACGCTACTCTAGCTCTCAATTCCTGGAGAGTTGTGGTAGACAAGGCATCGCTGTGTCAAGACTTCGACAAGATCGCCCGCAACGTTGCTTTGGGATTCGTGAGAGCCCGTGAGTATCTGAAATTTCTCTCTCAGGTTTTTCCTTATGCCATTCAAAAATCATCTGCATGGAACACAGAAGACAATATCAATGTACTCTCCTCCTACGTGGATGAATTATCGGGAAATCAGATTAACCAACTTCTCGTGGATTTCATAGAGAAAGAGCTCGTATCCCCTCTATTTTTAGTGGTGAACGGTCTCCTCTCTTGTTCTTTGTCTAAACAAGATGCCGTCAAGCTGTCTCTCTTAGTTCCAAAGTTGCGTGCGTTTGATGATCCGAGACTAACATACTATGTATTATGTCTTTATGGCGAGGAAGCAGTCATTGATCAGTCTCAAGGCTCGAAAAACAAGAAGAAATCCAACAATTACTTTGATCTTTGTCTTACATTCAGGATAGCGGAGCTTACAGGCGACATTGCATTAATCCAAGAGAAGAGCACAAAGAGCCTGATAAAGGCGCTCAAGGGAGCTGAATTTTCATCGTTTCTCAATAGATGGATTGTCATGATTGAGCAAATTCCAGAAATTCATCCAGAAGTGCTTAAGGCTCTATTCACTCTGTCACCCGACATTGTCGCCCAATTCTTCACATCTCAAGCTATAAACGTTTTTGAACTTCCAACTGTTCTTGAGAACTTGCTGAAACATTTCACATCCAATCCAGGTCTTTTTGACAAATACGCAGATTTGTTTCCTAATGTTGTCATCAGGAAATACTTTGCAGATCAAGTCGCTCGGTTATGCGCGGACTTAAAAAAGAAGCCAAGTTCGCTCGCAATACTCAGAATACTCAGTTATATTCTCAAAGAGCCAACGCTCACATACGCTATCGAGACTGATGTTGACTTTTTATTGGCGATTGTGAGATCGTCCAACTCAGAATCACTCAGCTTGGCACTAGACATCGCTTCCAATGTTTGGAAAGCCCACGTAAAAAGCATTAAAACCCCTAGATCAGAGGCCTACTTGTCGAAGCTCACAGCGATACTCATCGAGAGTCTCTCCAACTCCAAGTCTAAAGATCTAGAATTGACCAAATGTGTACTCTCTCAAAGAACACCCGAAATCTCAGGAGATTTGGAAAAACTAGCCGAAGAATATGTGATTTTTGTGGAGAAAAACTTCAAGAAGAAAGACTTCGGCCTTCAAGTTGAAGCCTTGCTGGGTATCCCCTTCCTTAGTCAAAAAGCCCGCAAAGTGGGACGCAGTATTCTTAAATCCGGAGGAAACCTTGAGGTACCAAAGAACTTGACTCCAAAAATCTTTGATTTGGCGACCAAGACGCATGAAAGTTCTAGCGCAACGTATTTATCGAGTTTGTTCGTCGCCATCTATCAAGACTTAGATCCCGAAGGGCAACTCTCATTGATCCATAGCTTTACCAAGTTCACTATGGCCCTCTCTCCTGATAACTTGCATGTCCTACACTTCGAAATCCTCCAGTCTTTCGAAGATTCCACAGACTCCTCCTTGCATCTGCTTTTAGATCTTCTCGTGATCATGTTGTCTGGCTTAAAGAAAGCAGACGAGAAGAGCAACTCCACTCAAATTGCGCTTTTAAAGACATCTCTATCTGCAATTTCGACCGCCCTACCAAGATGCAAAAGCCACGATACTCTCATTAGAGTCATCGGAGGTCTTTCAACTGCGGCATCTAGGAATGGTTGGGCCTTCGAACAGTATGTTGTTGAGTTATATTTGGAACTCATGAATAGTATTTTCAACAACTTAACAGGGACCAGCGCCGAAGAAATCTTTACTCTTACAGCTTCTGCTTTCTCCAACTTATTTTTGAACCAGCGTTTCAAGTTCGCGGCCAGGTATCATTTGGTCTGCTCAATCATGACAAAGTCAATGGAGCTCTTATGCGGAAGTGGAATTTTACTGAGATCCGTCATGGCAGCAACGGAATACAAAAGAATTCTTGTCTCTCTTTGTGAGCCACAGACTTTCTTCCAGACTTCTGATCCTTCGCAATTGACATCCCAAGCTGCTCTTCTCAAAACTGCTTTTAGAAAGCACGCTCATATTATTCTTGCTAATTTTGTTTCTATTCATCTCTCAAACCCATTCGTTGGAGAGGTGTATGATATTGTCATCGATGGAGTTTACAGTTTATGTGGGCTTTTAGGTTCCGAGGAGCTCAAACTAGTCAGACAGTACCTTGACTCTCAAGGCAGAACTTACTTCCAAACATTGTACAACGAGTTCAAAAATGGTCGCCTCCAACGCAAAATTTAATAGCTAAATACTAGATAGACAAGAGCTCCTATGTAAACACCTTGATTACACCTTAGTTGTAAGAAACAAAGCCGCATTAATTAGTCTTGTTAAATGCAAAAATTGCCCCCAATTGCTTGAATTTATCCCAAATAAGAGCGTCTAAACCATCTTGCATTACTGGATGCTCAAGTTCATGCTTTGTCCTCTCATAACGTAGAATGTCCTTCCGTGTTATTGTTCCGGCGAGACACCCATTATCATGGACTAGAATATTTCTCGGACCTAAACGAACAAAAACGTCCATGAGATATTCCAATCTTGTGTCAATGCTAACAATCATTGGAGAAGGATTCAATATAGACATTAAATTCACAACATTCTCGCCTGACGTTCCAGACAAGTCAAATTTGCAGAAAGAAGGCAGATCGTCTCTACCAAGAGCGTCTTTTAGATCAGAAGCCATCACATACCCAACTATTTGAGCCTGCGTTTCTGAAGAAACGACTGGATATCCACGGAACGACCGATTTTCGATTGTTGCCATAATGTCATCAACCGAGTAGACTTTATCTGCGACGAACGCCGTTGTGACAGTAGACATTGCTTCTTCAACAGTTGCGTCGAAGACGAATTCATCTTTGGGATCTATATGGGGGAGTCCGTTAAACAAGATCATTTGGTCCGCAATACCGCCTTGACCCCATTTGTCATTAATTGCTTTGGTGATTGCAATAGATATCATCGTCGGTATGATGTACTTGACAGCACCAGTTAATTCGAACATAATGATCGCAACAGTCACGGTTAAATGCGTTATCCCACTCAAAGCAGCGCCAGCACCGATAAATGCGTAGGTTCCAGGGATGACACAAGGGCCATCTTTCGGGCAACCTGAAAAGATTGACAGTTCAGGAAACGATTCATGAAACTTTTGAACAACAAGTCCGACTGCTCGGCCAAAAGTTGCCCCAGCAGCCATGGAAGGCACGAAAATACCTGCCGGAACCTTACACCCATATGTAATTATAGTCAAAAACATGCGCATGACTGTGGAAAAAAGTAAAGAGAAAATTGTCTTTCCTTTATGCAAATTCTTGTCACATAGCCATTCATCATCGTCCGATCCACATTCGGTGAACAAAGCTTGCATCGTCTCAGCCATATCAAGCTTTAAAAACCCATTGAAATAAGAGATACTTGCAGTGAATGTAGCAAGTATGACAGCCTCACGAACCGGGAACAAGGCCAAGTACTTCTTCCTGAAGCCCGCTACTCTCTTGTTGAGTCTTGAAACAACTATACCGTATACACCGCCAAAAACACCTAGGAGAGCATAGAAGGGAAGCTCATAATAATGCCAAGACGAATCATAAGTGACCTCAAACAAGACTAACTGCCCCGTGCGAAAAGGATTGAACGCATATAAAGTGGCCACTGCAATCAAGGCACAAACATAAGACTTCCAGAGAGTCAGCAATTGGAAAACAGCAGAGATTTCTTCCATCGCAAAAAGAACACCACCCATAGGTGACCCGAAAGCGACGGCAACTCCAGCAGCTGCCGTGGCCGTGAGGAATTCACGGCCCTTTGATGCAGAATGTCTATAACTGTAGAATAGCTTTGCCATACTATTACCAACACACACGGCATAATGGACAGAAGGACCCTCTTTTCCTAATGAAAGTCCTGATGCAATGGCAAGGGGAAGACCTACACTCTTGATGACCAACGTTGACCAGCCAAGAAAGCCCCGCATGATGAAGCCTGACACAATACACTTGATCTCGGAGATTCCCGACCCAGCAGCGGTCGGAGCATACAATTTGACTAATAGAGCCGCTGTTGTCAGGAACACCGCCAGAACCAAGACATACATAATATAATTGAGCACAGAATAGTCCAGCCAACTGGTCCAGTTTCCGCAATGCTCTTCGTCCCAGCAGCAGTATCTTTCGCTCAAATAAAAATTACTCTTACAATAGCCAATCCTCAACGAGGCTAGCCACGACGTGATGACGTTCAAAGACGCAGCGATGGATCCAATGACAATGCCCATGGCACCCAAGACTAGCCATGTGCGCATTGAACGGAAGGCCAGCTCCCAGAATGTATTGGCGTTTTTCCTGTTTGATATGTGTCTTCTGTGTTCTTCTAGTTCGTCATCTAGCCAATCTATAGTGACAAAGGATTCGAATTTTTGCACCGAGCGAACGGAATCCTGATGTAGCCAATCGCCGTTTTCTGCAGATCGGAGGGCTACCATATTGTATGGAGGCAGGGAATGTATTTGCTTATTGGCTTCGAAGAACCGTCTATTATGGAATGGTGTTGCAGCCAAGTATCTTAGATGCATGAACGAGGTTGGAGACTTTAGACAATAGATAACTACAAATGTGGGCTTTGAAAGCAGATTACAGGGATTCATCGTAATGCAAGAACGTTTTTTTTATGTCGATTACTTATTTATCATTGTACTATAGGATTTTGGACTTGCCTATTTCTGCATATGTTTTTGATCCATGACAACCAAAGAACGAGAATCAAGTTGAATTGAATGCAGTTGAAGACATTCATGCTTAATTGACCGATGTACCATTACTTGAATGGTAGACCGGATTGGCCGCTCACTAAGAAGCATTCTTCAATAATGCTTCTTTGAGCAAGATCGGATATTCGTCAAAATTCTGATGATCGGAGTCTTCAAAACTGTGATCAAAATAAGAAAGAACTATGTTGAGGCCACCGTTCTGCGAGGAAACCATATTTAAAACGAATTCAGATGCATTGGGTGCCAAATCTTGCGCAAAGACAATGTCGTTGACGGTCCAGCCATTCTCGTGATTTGTGAACCTTCCTGCTCCGATGTTTGACAATTTCAAAGAGTCTGCTTTATTCTTTGACAATGCCTTCTCAAATAGGTGACTATTGTCACTGAAGTCTTCAAGGCTGTCATAGATTGGCTTGCGCATGTTTAAGAGTTTATTATTGACAACTGATAAAGACAAGTTGCGTTGAAACTCTTTTACCCTCTCCCATGTAAATTCAGTCAATGGAGTAAAGAACTGGGGCACTCCCATGTGAGCATAATTACCTAATAATTTGTACGATGGCTCAAGCACGTTCCGATACTCAACGTCTAATTTTTCTGGCAGAATGAATCTGCGCAATGTCATGGCAACAACACACAGGGTATGATGTTGAGAACCGTAAATAGGTTGCAAGACCAAGGCTTGGTTACATGCAATGTATGACGTAAGCAGAACTCCATGCTCCTTGCATTTTTGTAATATTACTTTCAAATCAGTGGGTGCTATATTAATCAACTTGAAAGCAGTGGTAAACTCTAAAGAGGTGGGAAATCTACCTGGCCACTTTTCTGGGTGGCTGGGCGGGGCCACCTTAGAGAAGTGCTTCTCGTCACCATCCGAGTAATCGAGACTTGGATCTTCCATGAACATATCGACAGGAGGTGGCAAAGAGTGCTTGATGTACTGGAGATCAGTTTCAAGATCAAAGACAGTTGTATTCTCGTCGATTACGTCCGGAATTGGCCCATACTTAGCGACGTAGGAGTCCAAATTTTGGGAATCAGCACAGTACGCGAGATTGTCTAGGAATATTTCGTGAAAAGACAAAGCAACGACTCCATCTGCAAGGGTGTGCTCTACTGTAAACGCCAAATCATGTGTTCCGTAAACAATGAGCTTAAACAATGGCTTTTCCACATACAACGAAAAGTAAAGAGTACGACAGATTTTTGATAACAACCATTCTGGAACTTTCTTACCTTCCGTAGAGAACAGCTCTTCTGCAAACTCGACCAAGTCTCCAAATGAAGCATGCTTGATGGGCCTCATCTCAGTGAACCCTGCTTCGCGATTGTGAAAAACATTGCATATGAGGATATGATAGTCTAGAATTGTTTTCCTTAATGCGCGAAACAACAATTGGGGATCGGAGAGGTCCTTTGAGTAGGCTGCGACAGAACCAAAATTACGATACCAGTCAACAGCAGTTCTGCACCTGAAGAAGTTCTCCTCTGGACACAATGGTCTGGAAATCACAATATCATTAGTCATTGCTGATACCGAACAAGTGAAAGTTCTAAACAGAACAACATTCTCTCCTTATTAATCATTTGAAGGATCGATTGAGTGAGTAATCGTGATTCAGAGTTGTATACAGGTGAGCTCGATAAGCGCTGCCGCAGATCGCTCAAAAGAGTATGCGTAGGCGACTTTTACCGATGAAACATCGGAAATAGGGGGCCGCTGTGTCAATAATGCGTGTCGGCAGCAGTGGGTGATAGGGATTCAGGCTTTGCAACATCAATGATTCATCACTCATTAGGGACAGAATATTAGAGATAGACCAGAAAGGTTCAACTAATGACGGTGAGAACCACAATTAATACAACAATACAGAGAGCCACGAGAAAAATACATGTCCATTTACCCTTTCTCTTCTGGTACTCATGCGCTTTCGTTAGTTCTCGCGCTGCTTGTTGAGTGTTTCCCAGCATCTGCATGATATTTTCCTCAACGGTGTCAAGCTGTTCACCCTGTTGAGTGACAAGTTCACCTAAGTCCTTGAATATCGAGTTCACTTCGCGGATTCCCTGTGCAACCTCCTCTATCTGACGGTTCCGCTCTTCGGTAAGAAGCATGTGGTATTGTAGCTCTGTCTGTTGGATTTCGTCCTCTGTCATTTGTGTTTGCTGTTGTTGTTGATTGTTTTGTTCTAGGTCTTGAACGAGAGGTGTTCTTTCGTCGACGCTTGTCGGCTGCGGCTTAAGAACATATGCCTGCTTCCTCTCCTCGTACATCTTATGAGCAGTTTGAAACTCACTATGTAGGCCGTTAAAATCCGAAACCAAGCGGTCTTTCATCATCATTTGTCTGTTTGAAACCTCGAACTTTCCACTTGATGTCGTAGATTTGTTCATTACAGTGTTTATTCTAGCCATCAATGTTCTTATTGCAGCCCAAAGCAGCGATATTTCTTCCACCAGGGTGTCAATTTTCCCCCGGAGAACGGGGCTGTCTCTGCGGCTACCAACTAGCTTCATTTGTGTTTTGAATTCGGAGATGAGCATCCCGTACTTCTCTATTTGAGCAGAGGTCTTTGTAATTGCGGAATCCAAGTCCACATCTCCGCTCGTTTCGTTCGACTCAGTACTTTTGGTTGGGCGTGGTAGCTGCGCCTCGTAGTCATAGTTGGCGAAAGACATGTTCCATGGATGCTTCACTTAGTGTTGGTGGCTGGCAAGCATACTGGATTGTGGGGCTCCTGCAGATTGCAGTTCTTTTGCAACCAAAAGGTCGGTTCTGGAAAAGCTTAATCTCTATATGCAAAAATCATTTTGCCTTGAAGTTCTGATAATAGAAAAGAGATTTTTATTGATTCGTTTTTGAGTTCGCGTAGTGCGAGGGATTCTTCAAAGGGTGTTTGAAACACTGCCGAACCACAGACAATTGAAACGTTCCAAGCCATAATAAGTTCACTTCATGGTCACCATGTTCCATTTTAACATTGCACACAATACCTTTTCATCAAGAATTTCAATTCAATATGTCATGATTCTTAGATTTTCAGCACTACCATTGTCTTGAAGAAACACAAGGTATGCCAAAAGTGGCCAAAGCAGAAAAAACAAGATGATTAGCTTGAATTGTGCTTGTTAAAATTTCGTTTGAAATTTTGTTTTGATCAATTTATTTAATAAACTTCCTAACACTCAATGATGTAATTTAGTCCCAACGCGGTTCGATGCGCGTCGCGTTAGCCTATCTACACTTTTCAGCTCTACTAGATCAGACCTCTCCAATCAACTCAAGCGTACCACCATAATAAGAGCTTGATCCACAGTAAATCAAGACACGGAATAATTCATAACTCATTGCCATGTCTAGAGCTTCAAAACAGGATAAATTCAAGAAGCTCCTAGAAGCCAGAAGAACGGGTACCATTGCCGCAGATTCCTCTGAGGATGAGGATGGGGGAGCTATTTACGACGAAGTCGACGAAGAAACGTTTCGTAAGCACAAAAGAGACCAGCTTTTGAAAGATGACTTCATCGTTGATGATACCGGTGAAGGATATGTAGACAATGGAGCCGATGAATGGGATGATTCAACACGTCCTAACTACTATTCAGACGAGGAAGAGACCACAACAAAATCTAAGTCCAAAAAGCCAGCGAAGAGAGTGACCAAAGTGGCCAACACTGCGTCAATCAATAACTTTTTCGCGCCTGTCTCCTCTGCGCCAAAGGAACAAGCCTCTGCTGAAGTAGACGCAAGCATTGACGATATTTTAGATGATTACCAAGGTCCACAGTCAAACAAAAGAAAGGCTTTTGGAATCACGACGTCAAAATCCAAGACTGCCTCGGGCTCGAAGTTTGCTTTCTCTACTACCTCAAGAAAAACGAAAAAACCAAAGCTTTCAGCTAAGAGCGAAATCTCTCTAGATAATGATTTGGATGACGACAAAGAATCCATCATGGAAATTGATGACACGGGGATAGATGTTGAAGGCAAGAGCCCAGAGCTCGAGGCTTCCACCACGCCGATCCACTCGGAAATTGTCAAAGAGGAATCAAAGGAACCAGAAGATGACAGCGAAGATGATGAGTTGGTTGTGAGAAGGAGACCAAAAGGAGCAGTGGCTGCGCCACAGACTACTTCTGCAACTATATCTGCTGTTAAGGCTTCTGAAATCTTGTCAAGGGCCCTGAACTCTCTTCCACCCACACAAAAGATCGAAAGTTCAAGTGTGCTCGAGGAAGACTCGATGAAAATGTTTTGGCTTGACTATGCTGAAGTTGATAGTACACTTTTGTTGTTCGGAAAAGTGCTCACGAAAGAAGGCAATTGTGTCTCCGGTGTAGTACAGATCAACGGCATGGAGAGAGAACTCTTTGCTTTGCCCAGAAAGCATAAAATGATAGACGGCGAAGAGTCAACTGAAGAAGTTACTACCAAAGACGTGCATGAAGAGATTGCTCCTCTCTTGATAGAAAACTACGGGCTTGATCTCCTTCGAGCAAAGCCTGAAAGAATGCGGTATGCATTCGAGCTCCCCGGCGTCCCTAAAGAAGCCGAGTTTTTGAAGATTTTACTTCCGTTTAAAACAAAGAAAAAGAGAGGTGTTGTGATGCCAGCGGAGATCGAGGGTGCCACCTTCCAGCGCATTTTCGGTTGCAATGCCAACATGTTTGAGAGTTTTGTGTTGCAGCGTAATGTTATGGGACCATGCTGGTTGGAAATTAAAAACGCAGACTTCAATGCCATCAAAAATGCTTCGCATTGTCAAGTTGAAGTCGCAGTGCCATCTGCAAGTTGTATTACCCCTATCGTCAACGCAACAATGCCCCCACCTAATCTTACAATTACGGCACTCTCAGTCCAGACAATCATGGATCCTAAACAAAACAAACAAGAAGTTGCTTGTATCAGTCTTGCTACATATAAAGACCTCCCACAAGACGCTCCAATCGATGAAAACACAAAGCCAGACGATCTTGTCACTCTCGTAAGACCGGTCGGTGCCTCCGGATTTCCTCCAGGACTTGCGCAAGCCGCTAAAAAGCAAGATATCAATTTGCGAACCTTGCCGAATGAAGCTTCAATGCTCAGTTGTTTTGCAGCGATAGTGAAGACCGCCGACCCTGATGTATTTGTAGGACACAGACTAGAAAACATCTCCTTGGATGTCTTGGTGCATAGAATGCATGATCTCAGGACTCCAACTTGGTCTGCGATCGGAAAGAGAAACAGAAAAACATGGCCCGACAAGTTTGGTAGAGGAAATGGTTTCAACAACAACCTTTTGATCAGGGAAGTCTTTCAAGGCCGTCTTTTATGTGATATTGCCAACGAGTTGGGTCAGTCTCTTACTCCAAAATGTCAGTCATGGGATTTGCCGGAAATGTTTAAAGTTGTTTGCAATCAACAACTCAGTCTGGTGGAAATTAATTTTTCAAACCCCAAATACGCAGAAGATGCTAACTTCTTGTTAATGCCTCTCAAAGAAAATATCAATCAAGTCCTTGTTATGGGAAGAATCTCGTTTGCTTTGCAAATCCTTTCCCTTTCAAAGCAATTGACAAATCTCGCCGGTAATGCTTGGTCTCATACGCTTTCGGGTACGAGAGCTGGTAGAAATGAGTACATTTTGCTTCACGAATTCAAGAGAAATAATTACATTGTTCCTGACAAAGAGGACAAATATCATAAGAACACTAACCACCAGCAAGAAGCACAATTGGAAAATACTGAAGATGATGCTACTACCGTCACTTCAAACAAAAAACCGAAGTTTCAAGGTGGTTTAGTGTTTGAGCCCGAAAAAGGTCTTCACAAGAATTACATTTTGGTTATGGACTTCAATTCCTTGTATCCTAGTATTATTCAAGAGTTCAACATCTGTTTTACAACTGTCGACAGAGATGCATACAACATCACACACGATGAAGAGAGAGATCTCCCAAGCATTCCAGAGCGCGACAGCGATTCGGGAGTCCTTCCAAGACTTCTTAACACATTAGTTTCGAGACGTCGCGAGGTCAAAAAATTGCTTAAGGATTCGAGAATCTCTGCTTCCGAAAGAGCTCAATATGATATTAAGCAACAAGCCCTCAAATTGACTGCAAATTCTATGTATGGTTGTTTGGGATATGTTGCATCTCGTTTCTACGCCAAGCCCTTGGCCATGTTAGTTACAAACAAAGGAAGAGAAATTTTGATGGACACTAGACAATTAGCGGAGTCCATTGGTTTGAGAGTCGTTTATGGAGATACTGATTCTGTAATGATAGACACCGGTGCACTGACTTTACAAGAAGCTTTAAAGATCGGAGATGACTTCAAAGTGCAAGTTAATGACAAGTATAAATTATTGGAGATCGATACCGACAATGTTTTCAAAAGATTGCTTCTTCATGCAAAAAAGAAGTATGCCGCGATGAATGTCAGCATTGACAAAAAGACTGGCAAAGAGGTAAGCTCCTTGGAAGTCAAGGGTCTTGACATGAGAAGACGTGAGTACTGTCCTCTTTCGAAGGAAATTTCTACGTATGTGCTTGAGAAATTACTTTCAGATATGGATCCTGAAGAAGCCCTTTCGACTGTGTACGAGTATCTCGAGCAGATGGGTGAAAAGATCAAGAAAAACGAATTCAAAGTTGACAAATATCTGATCAATACCCGTCTCTCCAAGGATCCTAACAATTATCCAAATGGTAAATCCATGCCTGCTGTGCAGGTTGGCCTTCGCTTGAGGCTGCAAGGTAAAGTCATCAAAGCAGGAAGTGTTATAACCTTCGTGATAACTGCCCCCACCGAAAATGATACCAGTTCAGTCGCAGAGAGAGCTCGTGCAATCCAAGAAGTCATAGTCAAAAAAGACACGTTTGTGCCAGATAGTGAATATTACTTGGAAAAGCAGATTTACAACCCAGTGGAGAGATTGGTAAGTAGGATTGAGGGAATTGATTTGATCAGGGTTGCATCTTGTTTGGGTATCGACACTAGAAAGTATGCCATGAGACTTCGGAATAGCGATAATCTCGATGCCGACATCGCACCATTGGAGTCGAAGGTTTCAGATGTTGAAAGATTTAGGAGCTCGAGTTATTTTGTGCTTAAATGCAGATGTGGACACTTATTCCGTTTTGGTGGTATTCTTAGCTCGAAAGATTACAAATTAACTTTCAATGGTATCAACTGCAGCAAATGTGACTATACCTTCAGTACGATCAAACTCACTGCTCAATTGGAGGTAGAAATCAGGAGACATCTAGCCCTTTACTACGCTGGATGGCTTGTGTGTGATGACTCTGCTTGTGGTATTAAAACTAGACAAATCTCAGTTTATGGAAAACGGTGCATTGGAGCTTCAGGAAAAGCACATGGCTGCAAGGGTGTAATGAGATACAAGTATAGCGATAAAGCTCTATACAATCAACTCCTATATTTCGATGCTATTTTTGATGTGGAGAAAGCCAAGAACAACTTATTAAGACCGATTCATGCTGATTTAAACATTGCACCTATGAATGAAGGGCAAGTAAGTGCATTGGCGGAGCAGAACAGAGCCCTTTTCGATGGCTGCAAGGAAGTTGTTGGACGTTACTTGCAAGATTGTGGTCGCCGTTACGTCAACATCAAAGCAATATTCGATTTCATGCTTTAAATAATTAAATTGATTCAAGCTCTCGGAATTCCTGGGGAATTTGGTGAGACCTTCCTAGCTCCGTTGGTGTAAGTGTGCCTCTTAATTTTTGTTGCTCTTCAATCGATTCGTATAATCCTTTGAAAGTTCCTTTTCCGAATCCGTTGTGATTATACCTCTGGATAATTTCGAAGAACAAAGTTGGCCGATCATGAATGGGTTTGCTGAAAATTTGCAAAATATAATTGGATCTCAATTTTCCATCTTGCAGGTGGTACAAAGACGATTGATCGACATCTGCAAGAATATGATGACTCTTCAACTCTTCGAAATCTTCGTATAGCTCGATTTTTAAGAGTGTTAGTTTTTGCTTCAAAGCTTCATAATATTCATCTGAAATTGTATTGAATTCCAAGCCTTGGCTTTTGAGAGATCTTACCATTGCAATGATGTTGTTTGTCCTCAAAGCAATATGTTGGATACCTGGTCCTCCGTAATAATCATAAAATTCCTCTATCTGACCTCGCATTTTAGACTCCACTGGTTCGTTGAAAGGAAGAAGGACTTTTTCATTTAAGTTCGATATGACGATCGATCTGAGTCCCGAATTGCTGGTGCTGATATCTTTGTCATCGACTGACCAGAACTTGTGGAGGCCAAAGGCTGACATGTAGAAATTAGTGCTTGGTATAAGTTCACCAAAATGGTAGTTTTGGACACAATGATCAATACCCTGCAAAACAAATTCTCTGTCTTCAACGGTATGAGATTTTGCTGGAGCGTAGCTAGGAAGGTAGGGACCATTGTAGTCTAAAAACTCAACAAGTGTGTGGTGGATATCTGATATGGGACTACCAACTGTGGCTATGAGGACACCTCCATTGAGGTCTCGAGATAGCTTTGGAGGATTTATGATCGTGGCGCCTGCCGAAATTGCTTTCGAGTATAGATTTCTCACATTCTTCACCTCAAAAGCGACATCGATGACGCCTATTCCGTGGAGTGAAACAAATTCGTTGATTTTCGAAGCCATACTAGCCTCTTCAATAGCCGAAAGAACCACGGGTTGATTGAGCTTGCCAAGTTCATCGATTAACTTCCGAATTCCATTGTACTGGAGCGCCTCATGCACATTCTGTCTGAGATCCTCAGATCCTCCCAAAAAGTTTAGAATCTTCGTTTCAAGGTCTATGAAATTACCTTCGGGGGGATGGCTTATCTGAAACTTGTCCTTTGCTTTTGTGTATGACGTATCGGATCTTGTTTCCAAAGTTCCAACTACTTCGAAAACAACGTCATCTTTTCGCAACACATGCGAACAAACACAAATGTTACCATTTTCTAAGTCTCGCGTAGCAATTTCAGTGAAACCGAATATATGGCACAAGTAGGCGGCCATCTCCTTAGCATTTGAAGTTGCCAAGCGAACGGCAAAGAAGCTTTGTATTCCATCTTCAGCGTTTGAGGAATAGTGCGAATGAAATTTGGAGTGTTTGTCTTCAGGGAAATTCAGATCCCATGCAAAAAAAGGAAGCTCTTTTAGCCATAACATTATTTTAGCAAAACGTGTGTCACGTACGTGGATTTAAATACACAAAGCAGAGCTCCGAAACGAGCCTGCCAAAGAAGTGAAATAAAAAAAACTTTGAAATAACATAAGTTGAACTTGACAAATTTATATAATTCACATAAATGGTAGAGATCTCATCAACCGAAAATCCTAGTGAGCTCTTTTTAAACTGAATGAATTGAGTTGCCGATCATACGCTAAATCAAAGTCGAATGTAATTCAGAAAAATGCAATAAATGCTCATTATAATTGTGATTGGAATTATGCCGATTTTTTTCATTTCATTTCATTACTTAATTTACAACTTTGGTCGTGCACTAACCTCTCACTACTTGTTTACCATTCTTCAGTCCTAGATATCCAGTGTTAAGAGCTCTACAATCCCACCGATGAACTTCAATCGCGGTGGTGCCCCCTCCAATAACCTCACTCCCCAGCAATTAGCTGCTCAGAGACAGAGGATGCAGCTCCCGCCTCAGCTTCAAAACCTCACACCTCAGCAGCTTCAGGAATTGAGAAACAAACCGCAATTCCAAAACATGCTCCGGCAGTATTACCAACGTCAACAAATGGCGCAACAGCAAATGTCGCAACAAAGCAATGCGCGTGGCAATGCGGCTCCGAGTTCTGCTTATGGCGATAGAGGTGCTATGGGACAAAACGCTGGCTCTCCCTCAGCGAACATTAATCTAGCTACTGGGAGTAAAGGCATGATGGCTGATCTGGCAGCTATGAGTGGCAACTTGGGCCTGCTGGCGGGGTTAACCGGAGCTTCAATGTCGAATCCGAACTTGTCACAGCAAATGATGAACCGTGATACACAAGCAGCCTTTGCATCGCAACAAGGTGCATCGCAACAGAACTTTCAACGTTCGGCTATTGGTGGTATGAACGCAGGTGGCATGAATGCGGCTTTGAGTGGAATGCCTGGTGCTGCTGTAAGTGGACAGCAAAAGTATGCATCTCAGATAGCTCAACTGCGGCTGATGCCACCAAACGCAACACCTAATCCCAACATGCCTCCATTTGTCAACTCAGGTGTACAACCAGGAATGAAGCCCCTTGACCCGGCTTTTGTTATGAAAGGGGGCCAGCCTGGCCCAACTCCCACACCCTCCGGATTCGTCAAGGAGAAGATTAAAGTGCCTCCACAATTCGCCCCTGACGCGTTGTCTCATATCACACTAACTCCTCTCACATCACTCAACGAATGGTCCGAAAAATTGAAGCAGGAGGGAAAGGAAGTCCCACTTGATGTAAAGCTTTATGAGGATGTAATCAAGAAAGATGACTTCTTTCTCCGTAAAACACTGTTGCAGAACCAGAGCAGCAAAGAGCTTTTAGAGAAGATGGCTCGTGACATAAAATCGTATGCTCAGATAAAGCAATTGAGAATGGGCGCTATCAATGCTGCAACGAAAGGACAATACAGCAATAGTATTTGGGGCGAAGGATATCTGGGATACGGAAACGGCGTGACAAACTCTTCAACACAGGTTGTCTTACCTCTTCAGAATAAATGCTTCTTGAAGCCTGGACAACTAGCTGTTTCTGATGCCGAGATGAACAAGAATGTCTTAAAAAACATCGCTTCTAATTCTACAAGACAGCTTGTTCCGATTCGTCTCGAGTTTGATCAAGAAAGAGACCGCTTTAAGCTTCGTGATACCTTTTTGTGGGACTTAAATGACAAGACCTACCCCATCGAGGTATTCCTCCGTAATCTCGTGGACGATTACTCCTTCATCTCCGAAGTGAACTTCCAGACAATATTGCTGTCTGTCAATGAACAAATTAAGGATTATAGGTCAAAGCCTACGAATGCCGTTGGAGAGATTAGAATTCCCATAAAAATCGATCTCCTAATAAGCAACACTCAATATACTGACCAATTCGAGTGGGACATTCTCAGCGACAAGGAAAACGACCCCGAGGAATTCGCGACAATTCTCTGCGACGAAATGAGCTTACCGGGCGAGTTTGCAACTGCAATAGCTTTCAGTATCCGGGAACAGTCGCAAATGTACTACAAGGCCTTGTCATTGGTTGGTTACAGTTTTGATGGCTCTTATATTCGAGAGGATGAAATCAAATCTCATATGGCTCCCCCATTGAGAATACATAATACTGAACTCGGTCAGGATGAAGATTTCATCACGACGCTTCGGACGCCTACCCTTCTAGGTGAATACTCCCCTGCTATTAACAGAATCACGCAGCTGGAAATTGAAAAAATTGAAAGAGAGTTGGAAAGAGATTCCCGTCGTAGAAGAAGACACAATAACGAAGGAGCCTTCAGCTACAACGAAAACGGGCCTAACCTGTTTGGATCTCTGGGAAGAGGAACTGCCTCCAGAAGAACTGCTCCTCATACTAGCAGAGGAGTTAAAACCACGATACCAGACCTTTCAGATGTGCCAAAGACTTTCAGAACACCATTACCATCTAGTGTCTTACCTGGAGGTATTGACCTAGGAGCTCCTGATATCAATGGCTATAACGAGCTCGTCATCAATCGGTCTCAAATTGCAAATCCTGATTATAAACCTCCTGCACCACCTGGAATGGTGTCAATCTATAAGGATAGTGCAGGTTCCTTTTTCGTCAAGATTAAATCAAGAAGATTGAGATAATTTCTTTTGCAACGTTGACCGCTGCATTTAAAATCGTGCGACTTCAATTAACAAGCTTGATTTGTATATTATAATGACATGAATTGTATCGTATTAAATTTTTTGATACTACGAGTAATCTATTCGAGAGCAGTGACAAGATCCCCGATCAAGTCATCAACATTTTCAAGTCCCACGCTAATTCTCAAGAGCCCGGGAGGAGCAGTGACATCTGACATACATCTCCACTCAATCAAACTCTCAGCTCCACCAAGAGAAGTTGCGTGATAGAAATATTTCAACTTTGACGGTAACAGACGAGCGGTTTCTGCGGAATCCACAATAATTGAGAAAGTAGGCGAGTGAATACCCTTTAATTGGGCAGCTACGAATGCTTCGCTTTGAAGAGAGGAATGGTGAACCTCGAGTAATTTTGGAAGACTTTCCTTTTTTTCTTGAAGATGCTTAGCAATAATTTCAGCACTAGCACTTTGAGCTTTAACACGAAGCTCAAACGTTTTCAAACTTCTAAATAAAAGCGAAGCCTCAAGGTTACCGATGTTGGTACCGAGGTAGACTCTATCAAGCTGCAAAGCTTTCTTAACTTCTTTGTCTTTTGTAAGAAGTAGCCCGGCAAGCAAATCCGAATGGCCTCCGAAGTATTTTGTAGCTGAATGCATTACCATGTCAGCGCCAAATTCAAATGGATCCTGTAGTGGTGCAAAAGTTGAGTCTACCAAGAGTTTCGCCCCTTTTTCATGGGCCAAGTCAGCGAACTTTTGGATGTCAAAACACCAAGAGTTGGGATTGACAGGAGTTTCAATATGGATCAAATCACCTTCTTCTATCAATTTCAAGTCCTCTTCTGAGAGAGACAATTGCTTCAAACCATAATTACGGGTCATAATATCAGCAATTCCATGACAGCCATGATATGCTTGACCAATGAACAATTTCTTTGGGTTCAAATGAGCCATGGCTGCGTTGAACGCACCAAGTCCGGAGGAGTAAATGACTGCCTCAGATTTCGTGATTGCGCCAATTGTCTCCTCGACTAGAACACCATTGTGATGAGACAAACGCGAATAAACAACGTCGTCGCCCAAACCATCAATCTCTGACGCAGTCTTCAACTTGGCAGGGTCTGAGTCATACCTGTAAGTTGTTGAAATATTGATTGGAGGGGTCACATCTGAGACTCTGTGACTCTCGTCAGCGGCATGAATACTCAAGGTAGAAATTGCAACCATATCGGACGTTTTGATCTTGTTGAGTGGTTCCAAGTTGCACGGTTTGGCCCTGATAAGCTGCATAAATATGAGCGACCTGCATATATGATCTGGAAATTATGTTTGAAGATATCAGGTGAATTGAGGTGACATGTATAATGTATGATCAATCAATGAACGGCAATTGATTGACGAGTCCTTTCGTACATGAGTCATTGAGTTCAAACAATTGGTTCTGGAAACGATTGCCGAGAGTAAAATGGATTGAACTAAGATCTAACCGATCAGCAATGGTTCTTATGTATCTGTCTGCCATTCTGTGTATAGTCTGACATCCTTTCCGAGAATACTGTAGATTATGAATTCTCGTAAAGTGAGGTTACGTCCCTGTAAGGAATGGCATCCTGTCGTATTTAAAAGGAGACATTCGTCGAATTGTTCGCCTCGAACAGCAGTGATAAAAGAACTCATTGGGCTAGACTCGAGGACCGTGCCTGTAATTGGTTTGGCGTCTTTTTTATTGCCTTTTCTGAAGTCGGCTGCTTTCAGTGACCGCAACTGTTTGAGTTTGAGTTGATCTGCGAAGTCTTTGATATTTTGAGTATGTTCTTTGAGGAGTGGATTGAAGTCATTGAGAGAATGGACGTATTGGAAATAGCTCATACGATCTTCATTGCTTTTCGTGAAGCTTGAGTCAGCTAGCACATTCTTCAACAGAAGAATCAGTACAGCCTGTTTATGCTCTTTAGCTGGCGCATCAGGAAAAATACTTGTTTCTGACTTATTAAACCCTGAGCTGGGACAAATCAACGCATGTTGGCGAGTGGTTCTACTTATCTTTCCACTCTCTGATCTGGGACGATATTCGCCAAAAGACTCGAGAAATGCGGTATTTTGTTTCCTGATGTTGATTCCAGCAGGAACTGATCGAGAAGGTTTTGTTATTTTGTGCGCCGTGCTTCGGTTGGTAATGTCTCCTAATGGTTTCCGCTTTCGTCTTTGATCAAACAATTGAAACTCATCGAGACTCATTATTATTGTACGGGACAAGTGTCTATTTAGGTTCGGAATCAATGAATATAGCTGAATAGGGAAGAAAAATAAATAGAATGGAATATCAAATCGTCATTGATGCAAAGCAATATAGATGACCCTGTTGAAGGTTGGCGATGTGGTAGTGCAGCTTAGGCCTTCTCCACAGTGTTTGTTGTGGGACGCGGTTCGTCCCTTACACGCCAATTTGATTTTCGTTTTTTGAAAAAAGAATATAATAGATAATCAGAGCATACAGAAATATAGTCTTCTATGAGAATCTAATGGAGGAACGTGTATTGTTGCTGCTGTATGGCAGACACACATCTATATCTATTGCAGTGATCGTAAAACCATTTATTTCCTAACAATACAAAAAAATAATTTAATCACAACTTAGCTGAGCCTTTGCGTCCCACAGTACACTTGATGAGTCCATTTGGATCAGGAGATGGGTAAAACAACTCTTTGTTGTCCTTGATGCCCTTCCAACTGAAGTCATACAAGACATAGTGTTTGTTAGGAAGCTTGTAGGTGACACTATCAATCTTGGGAGCTTTCAGCAAAATTTCGTGGCACATGTTGTACATGGTGGCCTGAACGGAGGGTGAGTTCTCCAAGGCAAAAAGCCTCAAAGTGACTTCACGAGCAGTGTCATAAGTATTGTCAAAGACACCGTCATCGGCCAATTTCGAAACATCATCCAAAGACTTCAATTGTTCCTTGTATTGCCAGGATGCATCGACATCGGTGGACAAAATACGGTCGGTGGTTGGCTTCAAGGTGGTGTAGTCACACTGGTGGTACCCATAGAACATCGAACCGGTCGATTTCAAAACAGTCAAATCCTGGATCGAAGAGGTAATGTTGAGGTTCTTGGACACTTTGTCGTATGTCAAAAACGTTCTTCTGGTTTCAGGACCTTCGTTTCTGAAGGAATGATCATGCAACTTTCCATTCACTGGGAACTTGGTCCATCTTGATTGAATGATCGTGATTTCAACACCCCTGACATGGCTATACTTTCCAGTGAAATGCTTGGCTAAGTGGGCAGCAAAACGCTCAATTGGCCAAACATCTGTGTTCTTGGCCTCGACTAAGATGGTGTTCTTTACAGTGTCAGTGGGAACGACCGGGGAGTTGTCAGCCTTGGTGTAGGAGACATCGAAGTCACCCTTCAATAAAACCTGGCAATTGGCCTCTAGCACTTCTTGAACTTTGGGGTTCTTGGCGTCTTTCTTGACCTTCAAGAACTTGACGTTGGCTTTTCCATAAGCAGAATCTATGATTACGGACATTGTGTATGAGGTGGACTGCTGCTTCGAGTGATTAATTCAGAAAGGTATGGCTCGGGGATTGAGTCTTGTGAATGGATTGAAGAATGCTTGAGTTAGTAAGAAAAGATCTCTCAGTTGGCTGATTTGGGTTGACTTATATATGTGTCGGTATCCGGAGATGGCCGCGGTCCTGCACGATCCTTATCTCATTTGGGATGATAAGAATCGACATGAGCAGCAATAAGCTATACTCAGATTCATAGTATGAGACACAATGGTTTTTGCAAGACTTCATACCGTTAAAGTTTGTTCTGTCAATATTTTAGATGCGGTTTCTTTTAAAGGTTTACCATTGAAAATTATGTGTCTATACCCTGAAGAAGTCATCAACCATAGATCCAGGGGTGAAACAAAATCGACACATCTCATAAGCACTGCATCCGCATGAAAGTAGCGGGGCACGCCGTTTCCCATTGATTCATTTTTTGTCAGACCACTATTTCATCTCAATGTCGGGTTTCGCCGAAAGCCAGGGTTCCTGCAGAATACCAATGCCAGAGGAACTATTGCCGAAAAGACCAGATCCTGGACTGGATCTGTCTAGTGCCTAGGAAATCGTGTAGTTGGTTGTGCAATCAAGCAAACCAAATATTGAATCGTGAAAACAAAATCGTTAATTATATTGTGTGGTGCGCCTTCCGTAATTGTCTATCGAAGAAGTCTCAATTCTATTTAGCCGTGTTCGAGAGATCCGATCCGTTTCGCTCTATCCTGTATCGTCATAGATCGAGACGGACGCTTAAGAGAAAGCTACAGAAACAAATTTATTGAGCTGATCTTATTTTTTTTTTTTGGAATCTGCTTCCCAAACCATGAAATAAAGAGCGTTTTTACTCATTTATTATTGCGCTAATTCATTTGAGATAATGCCGAAGTGTAGAAAAGGATTAGAAGAGATACGGTTAATACTTGATTGAAGCCTCGAGCATGAAACGTATGGTGCTAGACGGTCTTGCTTTATTTCGTTTCGTGATAATCGTCTAAATAACAAAATATAAAAGAGTGTCAATATTGCTGGACATGGAATAGCATCGGTCAATGATTTGGCAAAGGTTCTTACCATGCATCCTCTTCGCAGCAAAGGCCATGTCTTACGCTCCTGAAGAGCTTGCGGAGGCTGCTCCAATGAATTTTGAAGTTCCTGAAAATAGGTATATTGTTGAATTTGAAACATCTTTCGCAGATGCTCAGGATGACTTAGGCAATCAGAACCTACAATTCTCGGTTAGTAACCACTACGAATCATCAGCATTTCTGGGCATGTCTATTCAAATTCACAATCCGAATGAATTTTCGTTGGATGATGTATTATCACTTCCTAGCGTCCGAAATGTATGGCAGGCTTCATATGTTACCCTCGATTTCAAATCCGACAAATCAGCGTCACCTCAGTGGAGCCCACATTCAATCACAGGAGTAGATACTGTGCATGATAAAGCCATATTTGGAGAGGGGATACGTGTTGCAGTCGTCGACTCAGGTTTGGACATTCATCATGAAGCATTTCAACATTTGAAAATAGAGGGCTACGATTTCACGGCCGATCCTCAAAATCCACAAACAACTTTTGAAGACTCTGTTGGACATGGAACCTTCGTCTCTTCCATTATTGTCGGCCTGTCGAACGATATGAAGGGAGTTGCCCCAGGTGCAAGTCTCAAAATGTACAAGGTCTTTGGTAAAAGCGCAACAACAACCGATGATATCATACTTGCAGCATTGTTGAAAGCCTATTCAGAAAGCCCAGATGTCATCTCTTTGTCTCTTGGTTCGGATAGAGGATACCCCTCGATGCCTATTTCTATCGTTGCATCAAGAATAGCAGAAACAATTCCCGTTGTCTTTGCGGCAGGAAATTCTGGCAGAAAAGGACCATTTCATGCCTCTTCCGGGGCTTCCGGAAACGGAGTAATAGCTGTTGCATCCGTAGAGTCAACACAGCATGCTAGTTGGTCAGCTACTTTAAAATCTTCAAGCGGTGAAAAATTAACTTTTGACTATATCGGCAATGATGGTAGCAAGATTGCTACTGATTTTGTTTTTGAAGTTGAGTACATTGGGAATGCTTGTGCAATACCAGCTAGCTTTGATTCCAATGCTGGAAAAATTGTCATGGGAATTAGAGGAACTTGCAAGAACAGTGAAATTGAGAACGCTATTCGTTCCAATCATTATTCTGGAAGCATCATGTTCGTATCTCCAGGCGAGATGCATACGCCCAAATTCGAAAGTCACGATAAGATTTTTGGCTTGACGACCAATTCTGTCAGAAGTTGGTTAAAACGAGAACTCAATGACAATAATGAAATTTCGATTTCTTTTGCTCAAGAGGATACACATGGCGCTATCGCTAAAATTGATGGCTCTGCTGGTCAGATAAGCGCTTTCACGTCATGGGGTCCAACGTTTCACCAGGATTTTTATCCACATATAGCAGCTCCCGGGGGAAATGTGTTCGGTGCTCATTTGGGAGGTGGTTATTCAATCTCTTCTGGTACCTCATTTGCATGTCCATACATAGCAGGTGTCATCGCTTTGTATTTGTCAGAGCATGGACGGGTGGAGCCACAAACTTTGAGAAGAAAGATTATTAATTCTGGATCATTATTAAGCCGCGCTTATTCATCGGGCTATATTGACTATATCAAAACCAAAACTGACCTGTCAAAGTATGCTCCTTTAATTCAACAAGGTAATGGTCTTGTCAATGTGGAATCCATGTGGAACCTGACCACAAATATTCTTTCTGAGCCTTACTTTCTGCTCAATGATACCGACAATAGAATTTCAAGCTTCAAGATATCCTTTGCCAACGAAAGTCCTGAGCAAGTAACCTACAGAATTAGACACAGAGAAATGGATGTTGTTAACACTTGCGACAGTACCAAGAGATACGTATCTTCTTATTGGCCTGAATTTGTTGATTCTCGTCCCCAAGTTGAGATTCTGGAAACAAGTTTAGTTCTAGAAGCTGGCTCGAAAGGATCTGTATCTGTCCAGGTTCGGGCTCCCTTGACTATTGATAAGGCTAAAGCTCCTGTTTTTCAAGGTGTCATTGAGATTATGGGTTCCAACGGAGATGAGTTTACGGTTCCTTTCATTGGGTCGGAATTTTCGGCAAAAGAGTGGACACCCATAACTCAGCAACCATTGCTTCTCATAAGAGACAAATCGGGTTTGCGCAAGATTGCCGAAGAAGAGAAGCTCTCATTCGAGCCTCTGCGTACTCCGTCACTATTTTATAGCATCAGGTATGCTTCTGAGCTCTATTCGGTTGACCTTGTGGAGGAGCTGTTTGACGTTGCTCAAATCCAGCTCCCGCTACTGAGCTCAACGAAAAACTACCTTGGACCGATCCGAGCTTTTGCACCTCAAAGTGGTTCATCAATTGCCTTCCCAATCGTATTCTCACCAATATCAGCTGGTCCCACTTTCGTTCAACCCCAGAGCTTTTCAAATGGGACAGCGATTCCTTCTGGTCGATATAAATTTCTCTGTCGTGCTTTAAAGATTTTTGGAAAGCCCTCCAATATAAATGACTGGCAGTTCTTTTTGACCGATTCATTCACTGTTGCACTGAGTCAAAGCGAGAATCACCAGTTTGCAACTGGAAGAATGATTAAAGGCAAGAACAATTTCAGATTTAAACGAGATGAAGAGACTCCTCTCCTTTCAGCTGAACAATTTCTCGTTGAAGCTGAGATCGAAGAAAGAGCAGCCAGGAAAAGTAACAATGTTCTGAGGCTACGGAGGTCACTGACATCAATATCGGGTGCATTGAGTGGGTTCACAAATGATATTCAATTTTCTAATGATGCAAGCAGCTCCAAACCGTATGCACTGTTGAGTTTGCTTATGTATGTGCTTACTTGGACATTTTAAACAATTCCGGAGTATTTCTAAGAATTGTGATCTTATAGAATGCAATACAAGATTATATGTATATCGGACAAGTGAGCGCGACACTGTTTTAATTACTTTGATCTGAGTTTATCATACCTCAAAACGGCACCAAGAAGAACTTTGAAACCATTTTGCACTTGCTGAGGGGTGCTATACTCCTCTGGGTTGTGAGACACGCCATCTCTTGAAGGAATGAATATCATTGCTGTCGGACATCTAGCAGCAACAAGGCCTGAATCGTGACCTGCTCCACTGACAATTGGAATTGACTGATCTATTCCAACCACTTGATCTGCTGACCTTTTGATGCAATCCATACAAGCTTCATCAAAAAACACTGCCTTCTGGTTCACCAAATGTTTCACTTCAAAGCATAGCTTCTTTCCTGATAGCTGTGCTATCTCTTGAAATGCCTTTAAGGTCTCCAGATACATGTCATCAAGTTCTTCATCACAATGATGCCTTATATCCATCACGAATTTCACTTCCTGTGGTACAACATTAACAACCCCTGGAAGGACTTCCAAAATTCCGACACTGAACAATCCATCATGAAGGGCGGCAATTTCGTTTCCCTTGACCATAAATTTGGATGCTGCAAGAAGTGCATCGGACCTGGAAGCAAAGGGAGTTGTTCCAGTGTGCTGGGCTTTTCCCTTGATGGAAACTTCTATCCATTTCAAAGCCTGAATTCCCTGCACTCTTCCGATTTCCTTTTTCTCTGTTTCAAGAATTGGCCCTTGTTCAATATGAAGCTCGAAATGGGCTGCCAAGCCCATACCTTCGAAAGAACACTTAAAAGGACCCAAATAACCAATCCTTTCCAATTCATGCTTCACGGTGACAGGTTTGGTATCTGTGACGGAAGTTAAATTGTAAATTTCGTCTTTTTTAGCAGGATTTGCCCAAACTGTGGACGCCATCATGCTCATTGGAAACCTGGCACCTTCTTCATTGGTCCAACTAACTACTGCAATTGGATACTCTGGAACATAATCATTATCTTTCAATGTTCGCACCACCTCAAGTCCACTCAATACACCATAGATTCCATCGTATCGACCACCAGTGGGTTGAGTGTCTAAATGCGAACCAATCGCGGTAGGAAGACCGTTTTTCCGTCCCGGATAAATTGCAAAAATATTCCCCATATCGTCGATAGCAATGCCACATCCTGCTTTTTCTGCTTCCTTTACAAACCAGTCCCTCATCCCTTTGTCCTCGTCAGACAAGGCAAGACGACACACGCCAGTGTCAGTTGCCAATGGTCCCCAGCTGTATTTAGCCCCAAAGAGATCTGCAGTCTCATGAATCGTCTCAATCAATCTTTCATTTTTGATTGTCAACTCCGGAATACCATCATTTGCAGCGAATAAATCGCATGATTCAGAAAGTGACATGATTCAGTTATGGTATATTGTCGAAGTCGCTCTTTTTTGAGACTTTTGGAAGCGAAGCGGAAATCTCATCTCTTTAAATGGGGTAGATAAGAAATCGATTCTGTATTAGATAGGTCTAACCGCGCATTGTCGGATATCCTCTTTGGGCAAACGCGCTAGATAAGAAGGATCCGCACAGTCCTCCAAATTAAGTACAAGCGCTGAAGTTAACGGAAATGCTTGTGAAGGTCCGGGTTTGCTTACATAATACAACACACATCGTAGTTCTAATTTCATTAAGCTCGTACGTTGTAAATTATAAATTATAAAATATAAGTTCTTGATTAATATTGCAGCCTTTGTTCCGATGTACATAGTTCATACCTGCTCAATGACAGCAGGTATCAATTATCTCGTAGTGCTTGAATGAAGTATTAATCCATTATTGTGATCTGAATTTCCCTGACTTTGCTCATTTGCAAACGCTATCTAATACTCTGGTGTCCATGAGTAGGTCCAAAGGTTCAAGACCAGAATAGAGCATCCACATCTTCTCTAAATGATCAGCGACCAGTCGCACAATCAGTGACCGAGAGATATCCATCAATTGTTTTATCTGAGCACGGAAAAACTCACGATCTTGCACATCAACACTGGCACTTCCCGCGATGAATATAGCCCATACTGGAAAGATAGTATCTGTATTGTACAGCTGTGAGACATCACCACGTATGTAATTGAGATAATCCTGAATAAGTTCGGGATCAAATTTTGGATCTAGCATTCTTGCCACTAAAATTCTTGCAGCTTGGAAGACTACTCGTGCAACAGAGACTGTTTTTTGGATGGCAATTGACGTTGTAGTCGAATTGAGAAGGTTCATACTCAAAAGGGCCACTTCACTTACCATTAGAAGCTCAGTAAGCATAAAGTGGTCCAGTTGAGTGAGCGGAAGAGATAAGCGGCACAGCCAAGCACTCTTAGCGGCCACTTGAAACGCAAGAATAGCCATTTGACTCAGGTGTGGGTACTTGTGAGAGGCGTACATCACCTTTAGCCGACTATTAGCCTGACTGAATAGAACATATGGACTCATGACAAGCTGAGGTAATTTTTCATGGTCGCAGAACATAATTGTTAATGAGTAATTGAAAATAAAGTTCTCAATCATCATCAAGTCAAGGCGCAGGACTTTCATTTCGTCCAGGCCGCCATTTTTGTTAGAAATCCCAAAAATACGCAGAGAAATAAATTGATAAGCAGCGCCGAAATGTGTGGCTGCACGTGTTGCGTTGGAAGAGCCAAAAGAATCCCTGTAGCACAATGTCTGAAGCACCTGAACGGCTACAAGAAGCCAATCTTCTCCTCCAGCTGAGTCCGTCCGATTCAACTCATTGAAGTATGAGTTCATAGCCATATTGTAGCGCTCTATGGCAACACTTTTGTATGAGTTGTCGTCGTAGGCTACCAAAGCTGCTCCGCATGCCACGAAGATCCCCCGAAGCAAGTCTGACGAGCCAGCGCCAGAAAGCATGAGGTTCAGCCGGGATGAAGCATCATGAAAATGCATCTGGGCGATTGCAGGAAGAAACCGGTACGAAAACTGGCCCAAAAACTCCAAGTCCAACACCTCCTGGAATGACACTCTTGGTCCGAGCTCAAGCGATGGACTCATTTGGTCGATTTCAGAAGCTCCATTCATGTATGGCGATCCATATGAAGGTAGCGATCGTTCAGTCAGTGCCAACACTGAGCTTGAGTCTGAAATCGTAGTTCCTGTGATGTCATCCACCTCAGGAATCTCAGGCCAAGTGTAAGTGGCAGAATATGGAGGATCGTACAGTCGTAGACCCTCAATATCGTGCAAATCTAGATCCAGGTGTAGGTCGAGGACCTTGTCAGGCCAACGGCAATCTAGCCGGCTGCTCAAACACCTCTTACATATCCATTTGGTTTCGTCACATTTGATCTTCTTACGCTTGCAAGTAAGACAACCATTCGAGGAGCGAGGGGTGCGTCTTTTAGGCTGGACCTTAGGCACCCCATTTTTTCTCATCAGAAGGATGATCTGAAAGTCTTTGTAATTACTCATGCGGAGACATATACTGAGATCGCAGTTAAGGAGCTTTGACGTGAAAAGCTGCCCAGAAGCCCGGATCATAGTGTGCAGGTAAGCCTAGATTTAAACCAGGACACATTTTCTATGGAATCTGCATGAAGAATGTGTCAAACGAGTTCAGAGTGTGTGTCGAGGGTCTGAAGAGTTAAATGAAAAGAATATTTGTTCGTTGTGTGGAATTACGTCAATTTTGGAATCAATCGGATTGTTTTCAGCTTTGAAAGCTCAAATACACATTCAGTTGGTCTATAATATAATAGTCTAAAAATACACGAAGGGAAAATTGCAGAAAATTCAAGATGATAATGGTCAGATGGCCAGAATTGATTGTTCATGGGAATTTGAGGCTGAACCGGGAGAGTTCTTCAAGCGTAGAACTTGGACACCAATATGTGTAGGAGAAACCTGTGGGTAGGCTTATCTTTTTAGCCTCGACTTCAATGGTCACCATCTGGGAGCGAAGCAGGCCAAAAGTATTCTGAAGATAGCCAATATTATTAATTGCCTCTTCGACTTCTTCAAATCCAAAAAAATTACAAGCTTCTGCTGTGGTGTTGATCTCAACTGTCACCAGCGAAATCAGGTTGGTGAGCACGAACGATATTTGAGCTATCAGTAGGGTTTCTTTGAAGCCTTTCACAAAGAGATCCTCAGCCGCTGGCATGACCTCAGCCAAGGTACATCTCATGCGAAATTTAGTGCCTGGCTTCATGACATGGCACTTGAATACGCTAAAGTCCTCAAAAGACACACTGTCGACACGATTGGAGATGCGCAGCAGCGGTCTAGGAATATCTGTGAATTGTGTTGCTGGTACCTCTTGGTTTGCTCTGATGTCTTCCCGAATTTTGCGGGAGGAATCTAATGATTGAGTTCTCGTTGCTGGGGCCTGGCTGAACTGTTCTCGATAAATCGCTTCTGAAGGTGCCATTCTACGAATTTTTGTTGGAGGCAGTGACGCTACTGCCCGTGGTGCCAAATTTTGCTCGAGTTTTCTACCTGGGATAGTCGGCGGTTTATACCCAGGCAATTCTTGTCGCTTGATAAACTCTTCAACGGGAAAAGAAGCGACCATAGAATCATAGAGTGTGCAATCCATGTGTTTAGCTAGTAGCTGTTTAAAGTTCAGGAAAGAGTCGGGGGGTAAGTCATTCATGCCCTCTTTAGTTGAATATTTCAAGCGGTTCAAAACGGTAAACTGGCCAATCCATCCCTCCAAATACCCTTTATACGATTTCAATTTAAAATTCACAACTGCCACCACGCCTTCTCGCAGAATATTTGAGTGTTCAGGCTGCCGGTAATCATATTTTTGCATTTGGGGTCCAAACAGTCGTATTTCATCCCAAATGTGCTCGGCCCTATAAGAGGGAACACCGATAGCCAAAACTTTTGAATGGTCTAGTTGACGCAGTCGGAAAATAAAATCTTGGGGCAAATTTTGTGGCAGCTGCCTATGTGCGAACCCCAGTCCCGTTATCTCTGTAAAGTCAGTGACAAGAAGCACACTGGTATTGAACTGCTGGAAGGCCAATATGATAACAGGCAAGGTCACGTAAATACCCTTAGGTGCTCCTTGGATAATTGAAGCATCTGGCAATTGCGATAACGCGGGGCAATTCAATTTGTGGTTCATCTGCCATTCCAAGATGTTGCACAGTGATTCAAAACGCGATTATGGGGGCTCATACCATGATGACCATCGTGATGAAACTGAAACGTGAATCCAGCCGATTTGAGTAATTTGCTTCCACAAGAATCAAATACAAGCATTTGTTCAATTCTCTAGTTTTATCTTCTTGTAAATTTGTTAAACAATGATGGCTTGTAGAAGGTTACCTGAAGAGGATCTCATAACACCAAGGAGCCGGTTAAGCCATTGCATGAATTCTAAATTCGCGAATTGATTGCAAGCGGCAATTGTCGTTTGAAGCATTTTGATTTAATTGATTGGATTCCATCCTGGATGTATTCGGCCCCATTGTTCTTTTGAGGCATCAGGCAACGACGTGTCCACTCGAAAACTAGTTTCTGAGTTCATAATAAGCACTTTCTCAAAGGGTTTCTTTCAGATATCACGAATTGACATAAAAATTTCTTTTGCGGAAACAATAGTTCTACGAATGATGATTGCACACAAAGTCATAATCAGGAAACCATGTCCAACTGTGTTCTGTCTCAACCCAATTCTCTCGCCCGCAAATATACTCTCCTTGAAATATATTACGCTTTGTTCTACTAATTATCAATTCATTAATGTTATATTATATTCTACATACCTTTGCCCATTATTATCCCATAAATACCTGTCTATCCCAACGACGTTTGCCACACAAGGCTTCATCCCATAAAATATCATTGCACTCAAAAGTCAACTCATAGTATCGGAATATCCGTCACATTCCCCCAATTGCACTCCGTAGGTTCTTCCTCCTGACAAGGTGTGGAAAGTGAGGCCTCGTGCACTGTCAGACTGTGAATGAAGTTTAGATTTAGCAGATTCGTTCGTTGACCCTGCACTAACATATTAAGAACGTTCGCTTTGAGCGAATACATGGCTATTGTTATGAGTCTCATCTATTAAAATTTCTTGTTATCCTTGACCACAAACGAGAAGCGATAACCGTTATAAGTTGGGAAATTACGTCTCATTAATCAGCGTTATCTGCAGTAGCGAGGCTAGAAGCGAGTGGATAACCTAAATACATTACATGAGAATTACTACTTACAAAGGACCTAGCTGCAGGACACACCGTCAATGGCTGCAACTAATGGTAATAAAAAAGTGACAAAAAAGGGGACAGTCTAAATCTACTTCAAGAGCTTGTCGAAGGCTGGAATCAACGACTGGGCCAAGGCGAAAGAGAACACCAATTTAGGACCAGTGGTCAACAATTTAGGGGTCAAACCCTTGAAGAACGAGGTAATACCCTCGTTCTTGGCCATGTTCTTCAAGATAGTGAAACCAGACTCCTTGCTCTCGAAGTTCTTGTTTTGGATTCTGGTCTTGATGACGTCCAATGGAGCGGAAACAATCAAAGAGGCAGAAGCACCAAAGATAGAAGTCACAAAGTTTTGAGTCCAGGTAGCGGATGAGTAGTCCTTCAAACCGAAGATGTACTCTTTGGCAAAGGAGTTACCTCCGAACAAAGCAAAAGAACCAGGAGCGTTTCTAGCAGCAGTCCAACCCCAACCTCTGTACAAGCCAAAGCCTTCATCGGCCATGATCTTCAAGAAACCTCTACCCTTGAATGCCTCAGGGTTAGTTTGTCTCTTGATCTTCAAGACATCCAATGGCAACAACACAACCTCACCAATACCAATAAGCGAACCAGCAGTAGCAGACAAAAGAGCCTTACCAGTCTTGGCGCCGAAAAGCGAATCGTACGAGTCCTTGAAGTTTTGAGTCAAGAACTCGTTGGCGAAAGGCTGTCCTCCATACTTGTACACTCTCTGCAAGATCTTGTAGCAGGCAGCATAACCCAAACCTGGGAACAAGGTTAACAAACGGGAACCGAGAGCCTTTTGGGCGTGCTCTCTGAAGATAACGCTGTTGAACTCGGCGGCAGAGGTGATCTTGGTCTGGTTAGACATAAGTCTCTTAGAGATGGTGTCCACTGGGTGGAACACAGCAATCTCACAGATACCAGCAGAGGCAGAGCCGAGCACTCTGGCGACACCCGATTGTTTCTTGTCAGAGGCAGGAGGAGACATTGGAGAAGAATATGTGGTTGGTGGTGAAAAAAATTTGTCTACCGCGCTTAGAGAATCTTACTGAAAGTGGACAGATACGCTATATGCCGGGGTGTATCCCATGATCTGAAAGATAGGCTAAAAGTGAGTCACGGAACACAGAAAAAGTCACAAATTGCGAAGAGGTACTCGCTGGAATAATTCATGGTTTGGGAAATGGGCATTTTAGAGGTGAGACTTCATTTTTGGAGAACAGCAGGTATGATGAGCATCTGAAAAGATCCAATCCAGATAGACGAGAAAATGATCCTTTACAGTCATTTTCTTCAATATCTTTGCAGAAATATCCTTTGTTTCTTGAATCACTGATGAAGAATTTTGTTGTTCTATTTTTTTCTGCTTTTTTCGAAACTCCTTCACTCTTCACATCCCCATATTCTACCCTTACACAGGTCTCATATACCACCTCAACTCCTCTGTAATGGATCCCACCATAATTAAGGACTATGAGCTCACATTACGTGAACTCACCTTCAATTCAAAGTCTATCATCGATGTTCTCACTACCATTGCTGATGAAAATAAACTGGAGGCACAGGGAATAGTCAGAGCTATCACTGAAAGAATCACTAAATGTATTCCCGAACAGAAATTGTACACGCTATATCTTCTCGATTCTATTTGCAAAGTCGTTGGACTGCCGTATCATACGATGTTTGGTAACGAGATATTTCGCATATTCACTGAAATATACCTGTTGGTGAATGATCAGACCAGAGCAAAACTAGTGAAGCTTTTCGAGACTTGGAAGATTCTGAAGGCGAAAAATTCAACACTTCCATTATTTCCGGAGGACCAATTGGAGAAAATTGGCAACTTCTTGCGTCAAGCCAAACCGCGTGTTGCTGAAAGTCTGCAAGGTGGTATTGTACAACTGTCTTTAGTGGCAGACATAAGTTCTCTTCTCCCAATTATGGAGCAACGTGGACATTCTGATCCATCTGATGCCTCAATACCACAAAAGATCAGTGCACTCCGTGAATTAAAGCTGATTCTTCTGCTGCAACAGTTTGGACAGCCCGAATTGGCGGGCATTCAGGCAAGACTTACGCAGATGAAAACTCAAATTGCACAGGATTCACAAGCCAATGCTATAGTCCCTTCTAATGCAAACAATTCAGAAAGCACACCAAAGTTCACTTCTTCTCAATCAGCGCCTGCTAAAAGCGAGGCAACTGCACCGGAACCAGCAAAACCAGTCGCAACGGTATTGTTTCAAAACTTGATTTCATCTGGACTTGTCAAGGTGGATCAGTCACTCAAAAAAGACTCAAAACCTGAGTACGAATTGGTTTTACCAAAGCACAAGTACTCTCCCCAATCGTTCAATACATCTTCTGCATCTATCTTGTCGAACATGATTCAAGATGCCAACATGAGTCAGTTGCCTCAGCATGAACAAATTAAATATAAAGAGCTTTTAAAATTAGAGAGAAAACTCGGAACAGTTGAATCTTTCTCTTCCAATCTCCAGAATTTCATCCTCAATAACACTTTAGATGCATCTACTGTGCAAGTATTGTATGAAACCAAGTCTCTGAAATGCTCTCAGTGCGGTAAAAGATTTCCCTCGGATGATCGTGGTACAGCAATGAAAAAGCTCCATTTAGATTGGCACTTTCGTATCAACAAACGTTTGTCTAACCACAAAACTAATGTTCAAAGCAGAAGCTGGTACCTAGATACAGCTCAATGGGTTCAGTTCCAAGAGAATGAGTTGTCTGAATTTGAACCATCCACAGTCAAGAAAGACGTAAATACTAGGGCCACTTCTACAGAGGTTGCCTTCGTGGTCATTCCATCTGATGAAACAAACATGAACAATGTATGTGCAATTTGCAGAGAACACATTAAGCCTTCGATCAACCCTGCTACCGAAGAATGGGTTTGGAATGAGTGTATGCTAGCGCCTGGAAATAACTCGGGAAGAAAAATTGTGCATGTCTCGTGTTTCGAAGAGGCAAATCGCAAAAGAGGCGCTGAAAATGATGGAAACGGACGGGTTAAAAGAGAGCGCTTTGCGTGAATCATTCTAATAGTGTATAATTATTCTCATAGGCATTACGAATTAAATATCAATCAATCTCTCTAGCGGCATACGGTAGTATCGCGTGCACATAATGGTCAAACTCTAAAACCAAGCTTGGAAGAATTGATCATGGTTTTTATGTTAAGTATTCGAATCAAGCATCAATTTTGGAGCAAAAGTGAGCAAATGCGATAACCACCCACTAACAAATCATTCTCTCAAACAAGCTTAAGGATTGAGTCGGACGCAAAATCATTTCCCTTTTTCACATATCGAAATGTATTCATTACTTTTAACTATACACAAGTTGATCATTTCTGACCCAAACACTTCAAGATGTCGGCCCAGACAGTGGTTGGCTTCTGGGAAGCGTCAATGCCGCTCCAGATACCCTTGTTTCTGTAGTAGTCGACAATTGGCTCAGTTTGCTTGTGGTAAGTGACCAATCTCTTCTTCAAGGCATCCTCGTTGTCGTCAGATCTCTGAACCAATGGCTCACCAGTCTCGTCGTCAGTCATCTCCTTCTTTGGAGGGTTGAACAACTTGTGGTAAGATCTACCGGAGGCTGGGTGGACCAATCTACCAGTAATTCTGGCGACCAACAACTCATCGTCGATCTTCAACTCAACAGCCTTCTCCAATGGGGTCTTTCTGTCGTCCAACATAGAGTCCAACTTCTCGGCTTGAGGGATGGTTCTTGGGAAACCGTCCAAGATGAAACCGTTGGCGCACTCCTTGTTGTTCTCCAACTCGGACTTGATCATGTTAACCATGATCTCGTCAGAGACCAAGCCACCCTTGTCCATGATCTTCTTGGCCTCGACACCCAAGTCAGTCTTAGCAGCAACCTGAGCACGCAACATGTCACCAGTAGCCAAGTGACAAGCACAGAACTTGTCCTTCAAGTTTGGAGCTTGAGTACCCTTACCAGCACCTGGTGGGCCAATCAAAACCATTCTGATGGACTTTGGCACGTTAGGAACGAGACCAGCTTTTTGCTCCAAAGCATGGATTCTGTCTTGCAACTTGTTGACGATGGATTTGAGTTCTTCGGTGGACATCTTGATGTAGGTGATGTTGAAAGTTGGGGGAATTATGTCTCCCTATATAGGACCACTTGGCCCATGCCTGCAGGAAAGCTGGGTTCGGACTTAATTGTATAGGGGGGCCTCCCTTTGTCCGAGAGATAAGTAGCCAATTAAATACTGGAGGTTGGCATGTTTGAAAATTGTGATCCAGAAGAATTGATATTATGCACCCATACTGGATTTGGAAAACATCTATGTTCGATCCATCCCCGGAGTCTGAAAAAGTCACGTGATCTGAGCTGCCTTCTGTTGATTGGGCCGTTCGTCCTTGTTTACCTGCAAACACACGTCTAAGTAAAAGCATACGCGTGATGCGTGTCACCTGATTTTATTGAACCGTTTTCAGTCAGGTGCCATCTGAAACATGAATGGCTGCAAAAAAAAGCTCTAATGCGCACAACTCAATTCTGCGTCAACTACGCGAAGCAAGCCAAAAAATAGACTCAAGCAAAACACAACGGACATGTGTGTCAAAAAAGAAATTTGAATTGAGCACGGCCGTTTTATGTCGTCTCGGCAGTTTGTTCGGGTTCTATTGCGGGGTGTATTTTCACGTGTGAATCTGACTCGATATATAAGTAATCTCTAACTCTTGCAATTTTATTCTTTGCAATAAATACAAAATCGAAAACAATGTCGTTGCATTCGCTTCTTGTGATGCTTCGGCTTCCCTTAGACCTTGTTGTTGTCGTGTTAAGGTACTACATCTTTGGAGGGTTACGCTTCAGAAAATTTAACAAGAGTCTCTTGAACTGTCTTAAACTCAGAGTGTATCGTACTTCTCTACAGGTGGATATGATGGATGGAAAGTATCTTTTTCCTTACTCCAACAGATTTTTAATCCGCAAAATAATCCCCTTCATTGCTCGAGAATTGGTCAAAGACTTGCCTGGATATGGTGAACTGTACGATCCAAACCTGATGTGGCTTGTCAAACAGGAGGACAGGAAATCTTCGGATCCAATCATTATATTTTCCCATGGTGGCGGATATTTTATTCAAACTGCCCCGCTGCAAATTAAAAGTGTGCTTTCGGTTTACCGGCTTCTTGATTATGAAAAGCGCCGCCGCACCTCCATCCTCTTCTTGGATTACAATCTAATTTCAGAGGGCTATCCGTTCCCACACCAGCTCCACCAACTTCACAAAACTTACAGCAAGTTAGTGAGCGAAAAGAATGACAATATCATTTTGATGGGAGACTCTGCTGGTGGTCATCTTAGTATCTCATACACTCAATTTTTGAGAACCGTCTCGGCGCCAGTGGTGTATCCTCTGAAAATGGTTCTCATCAGTCCCTGGGTCAAATTGAGTCCACTTCCTGAAGATCTTGTTCAAGGGAAATCATGGAATGATAATGAACATTATGATATGATACATCACTCTCGGTTTGCGTCGATGCTCGATTTGAGACACCTTATCGGTACATCTGATCCATTCTCGATCATATGCTCACCGGGTGGTAAGACTCCTCGCACCCAAGATGATTGGAATTGTATTCCTCTGTACTCCGATGATAAACATGATATTTTCCTTATATTAGGCGAAGACGAAAGCTTCCGTGATGATGTACTCCAGTGGGCCAAGTATGCAATTGATTTGCCTTGGTTCGAGAAAATAAAATACGGAAATCTGCACGAATTTTTGGACGAGAAACATTACCAATTAATTCGCCGTGGTGAACAAGGGAAAGTGAATCTCAGCGTTTTCATAGAGCCTCATGGCGTCCATGACTCTATGCTCTACTTTGAAGATGTAATTGCATCTGACGTGAGTCGCAAACTCAAGAGCGGGAAGCTGCCTAACGTGAGAGATTATGACAGAGCAAAGTATTTTGGTATTGTCAGACTTGTTGAATTTTTAAATTCTAGCCTTTAAACCTTGCTGCAAAAGTCGAACCTAAAAGTATGATACGAATTAAACTAAATAAACAAGACGCATAGATTGCGCTTGAATGAATTGAACGATTACTCGAATAATGTCATGAACTAAAATGTCTATTGTTGAACTCTATTAAAAATTGTTTACAATGCAAACTGACACCAAGTGGATGTCTTAATGTTGCCAGGTATGAATCTCTGGAACATGCAGAACCTTGACCAAAGGTCTGTAGATGGGTTTCCACATTTGCGACTGCACCCACTTCAAACACTTCTTGAAGTCTCTTGGAACCTCAACGAAGCCACCGTCGGGCTTCTCTTCACTCTCAACTCTGGAAGTGCCCTCCTTCAAACTCTGCAAGATGACAGCAGTTGCAACGTAGGCAGAAACCTCATCGATCTCCTCCAATGGTGGAAGCAAACCGTTCTTTGGGTCAGCCATCTTAGGGGACATCGAGGCCAATTGATCAACAGCGGCGGAGATCATTGTGTCTGTAATGGAGGTACATCTGGAGAGAACAGCTCCCAAACCAATACCTGGGAAAGTAAAACAGTTGTTGTTCTCAGAAATATAGTAACCGTCAACAGGTTGGAAAGGCGAACCAGTTGCAATCAAGGCATTGTTATCAGTCCACTTCATGATGTCAACCGGGAAAGCCTCATGCAAACGAGTAGGGTTTGAAAGAGGGAACACAAGAGGTTGTGGGTTGTGCTTGTACATCTCTCTGATAACTTCTTCGGTGAAGGCACCGGCTTGAGTAGAGCAGCCGACCAAAACAGTTGGCTTAACGTGTGCAACAACATCGCGAAGGTTGGTGGTGTCAATACCAGTCCATTTGCCGTCCTCGTCAGCATAACGAAGTTGACCTTCTGGGGAATTTGGAAATGACTTAAGAACCACACCACGACGGTCCATGATGACAATTCTCTTACAAGCATCTTCCACGGTGGAGCCATGGGAAACCATGTGGTTAACAATTTGGTCGGCAATTCCAAGACCGGCGGAACCAGCGCCATAAATAAGAATAGAGGACTCGAGCAAGTTACGGTTACTGTATTTGAGACCAGCAGTGATAGAAGCCATGACGACAGCACCAGTACCCTGAATGTCATCATTGAAAGAGGGTAGGGTGTTACGGTATTTGTGCAACATGGTTCTACCAGTGGTGACACCGAAGTCCTCATAATGCAAAACAGCGTTAGGGAATCTCTTGGTAAGAGCGTTGATGAATTTGTCAACGAAATCCCAGTATTGCTCACCACGGACACGGGGGAATTTGTTACCCATGTACAAGTCATCCTTCAAAAGCTTCTCGTTGTTGGTTCCGACATCCAATACAACAGGCAAAACTCTGCCAGGGTGGACACCACCACACAACGTCATGAGACCCAATTTGGCAATGGCAATACGGATACCACCGACACCTTGGTCACCAATACCCAAAATACCCTCACCATCAGAGACAACCACGTAATCGATATCTTTGTCCTCACCGAAAACAGCGAGACGCTCCTCAATGGTTTCAGGTTTGGTGATATCCAAGAAACAGCCCTCTGGCTTTCTGAAACGGTGGGAGTAGTGGGCAATGGCATCACCCTCAGTTGGAGTGTAGATGATAGGCAACATTTCACGAATGTGACGGCGGACAAGCTCGTAATACAAAACCTTGTTCTGGATTCTCATGGAAGTACAGAAATCGTTTTGAGCCAATGGTGTTTTGAGATATTTGAATTGTGCGTATGCTCTGTCGACTTGCTCGTCCAAGGTGTTAACTTGAGAAGGAAGCAATCCCTCTAGGTGGAAGGCCTTTCTCTCTTCCTCAGTGAAAGCAGATCCTTTGTTGAAAATTGGGGAATTGAGCAATTGGAATCCTTCCAAGTCACACTCAATTGGACCCTCAATAGACAATCTGGTAGTCTTTGGCTTCAACGACGCGATAGCAGCATTGATGCCAACGGGGGTCTTAATGGTATGTGTGTGAATCGACTGAGCAGCCTTCTTAGCACTCTCAGCGGTGCTTTGTGCGCGACGAGCGAGAAGGGCCCTAACGGTACCAATATTCAGACGCAACATATTAGATGAGATGGGAATATATTAGGGTGCTGCAAAACGTGTTTGATGTAAAAGGAGGCGCCAAACGGATATACAAATAGTATGACTCGACCAATTGAATGCGATGATGTATCTAAGGACAAATTTTTGACAGAGCGGAAAATTTCCAGGCGGGCATCGTTATCTTATATAGCAGCGTAACTGATGATGAGGGGTCAGAATAAGAAACCAGTATATGCGGTCTGTGTGCAGTGCGCTTGGGTCCGAACAGTGGTCGGTCTGGGTGATAGAAATATGCGGCTATAGTCTTAAGAGAATATCAGTCAGGATCAACGCCGGAACCGGCCAAACCTGGGTCGGAAAAAATGGACTCCAAACCAAATATGAAATTGTCAATCCATTTTGGTCTTGAGGATTGGTTTCGCTCATGACATAATGGTGAAGTGTATCTGCCTTTGCTGCTATCAAATATTGTTGGCGGTGAGGCACTGTGGTCGATGAGTTTCGAGGGTTAGGTCGCCGGATGATCTCGGCTGCAACATGCAGGTGGATAGCTGCAAAATTTACCGCCAGAGTCCAACTTAGCGAATATCTTGAAACCTCAACGGACCCTATCTGCAAACAGTGGCATTGATAGTGTGACCACAAAAAATTTCTCTTTCCTGCGAAAGCTTTAAAAGTATCAGGGGCCTGAATTCGCTTCTCAGGGAAAACCGTTGTGCCAATTGACACTGATACAGTTTCTCCTGTGTTCTCACGTGACCTTCCTCAAAAGTCCATCATCCAAATTGAGCCCCCCTATGGCATTTATACCCCTCAGTGGGGTTGGAAGTGGCATTGCATCTGTTGCAAATGGGTGCCAATTGACGAGATTTTTAGCTGAAAAAGTTCTTGGGGTTTTTACTATTCTTCCTCCTTGGCTATTCAATGGACGTCACCACATTTGATCCTAATTTTACTTGTCCCAAACAGCTTTATGCACGACGCAATAAGAGGACCATCGGACATGATCGGAATCGCCGCGCAGAGCCTATGTGCGGCGGCTCTATCTGGCCGAAGTAGGTCTGGAAATTTTGATAGGTTTGGTCAGATTGACCGCGTATAGATAGAGCAATCACCAAATAGGAGGGAGTTGCGTTCCAGTGATTCATTTTTCAACTTCCGGAATCACCCATAGCTTTGTTTGCGGAATTGGTTGGAATACACAACTGCGTTTGATTTGTGGAGTGCTTCATGAGGCTCACTTCAAACTGGTGGGGTATTAATCCGCTACGACTAACCTTGGGCAGTTTCTATATTTTGGGTAGTTGTTTGCGGTTGTCTCTTTTTGATTACTTGCTGATCTGTTTTTTTTTTGTTATCGATATTGTTTTGTATCTTTCTTATTCCGTTGCAAAAAATCTCTACTCGTTGTTAGAATTTCTTTATCGGTCGCTCTATGCTTAGTGCCGGGTCTGAGTTTGATGTCTAACCAATATGTCAGAGTGGCCCAAATCACTGAAATAAGCATAGAGCATTTGATTGCTAGACATAAAAAATCTGAAAGTTAAACAAACTACAAACTACTGAAAACTGCAATTCACATGGTGCTTTTTTTTTTCTCAGATCTCGCAAGTAGTACCATAGTGTCGCCAAAGTTGGAGTAAGATAGTCTATCTATGTAAGAACAAAATGCACTTGAAATTGTGAAGATATTTAGAATTGTTTCTATGAAGCATTTATATGCAATTTTACAAGTATCTTCAGAATCATCGTGAGGTTTCTGATTGGAGTCCATCTAGATCTTACCACATGAGAAACCGCAAATCTATTGCTGCGAGTCTATGAGTGAGTTGAATTATTGCAGACTTCTCGGAATATTTAGAATTAGCTATCGTTCAATAGTTTCTGAAGTTTCGGAACAAAACAACTTGTTCTTCCGCCTAAAGTGACAAACTCAAGGGAGTGACCTGTTTTGGTCTGTGGATCAGCCTCCTTTCTACGTTTACCCCAGCGGTGGAGCATTAACCAATCCTCCGGAAATTTCTTTGCATCGCCCTCGACATTCACAGCAAATTCCATCACATAGATTATTGCGTCATAAAGCCTTTTGACCACTTCATGATCCTCAGTGTCAATACTTTTCAGGAGTATCTCATTAGGATGAATGCGAGCCTGGAAAAGAACCTCATCTGCAACCCAGTTACCGATGCCAGCAAAGATACCCTGGTCGAGAAGTAGTGTTTTGGCCACCTTTTTCCGCGAAAGAATGAGTTTCGAGAACTGCTCGAAATCCAAACGCGGGCGACCATGCGGAGAGGGATCGGGGTCTCCAAAAACAAATTTTGAAGCTTCAGATCCATCGGGAGCTTTGGAGTAGTCTGGTCCCAATTTGTCAAGTGGGAATCGCTTCATTAAAGATTCTTCAGTCATACAATCCACGTCATTATAAAAGCGAACACGGCCCAATCTTCTGGGGTCTGTAAAAGCTGCATAAATTGGTTTCTCTTTGTCGTGAGAACTGAAAACGAGCTCAAACTTTGTAAACTTTGGGGGCCATACATCGTCAATATCTTCTTCATTTGCATCGTCGGCGAGCTCATCCAGCGGCGTCTGTTCTTGCTTCACATCCACTAGCAAAATGTCCTCAACCTTAACATTTCTTCTCGTTTTGTCCTTAGGTCTCAAAACTGTGTCTTGCGAGACTTTGACTCCAGTCAAAGTCCGGCCCTCCAAGCTTTGTGCCACCAGAATTGTGTCATCGCTCGAATTTGCAAACGCCCTAAGTTTTCTTCTTTTCACAATGACGTGTTTGTCTCTGTCATCTGACATCAGCTTTTTTACTTTCACGTCTCCCCCATTCTCCATTAGAATTAGGTGAGACTTGATCTCTTTCAACTTGATCATACCGGTCATTCCCAAATGCATCATAATAATCACTGGTTGCTTCTTCAACGGCGACAATCGTAACCAAAAATACTTTCCGTGACGGCATGCTTTCTCAACTTTCCTTCCCACGATAAGATCACGAAAAGCATCCGTGCTTTTGGCAATTGGCTCCTCCTTAGTCAATTGAGGAAAAAGAAGATTGTCTCGGGGCAAAATTGCGTCAGTAATTGTTCGCCCAACAAGATGGCGCCGGAGTTGAGCGCATACATGTGCAACTTCGGCTACTTCAGGCATGAGTAGCAAAAAAAATAAGTGGTAGTGATCCACTAAATCTATGAAAAAAGTAAGAATGCTCCACGGCAGGTTCGAACTGTCGACCTTCAGATTATGAGACTGACGCTCTGCCAACTGAGCTAGTGAAGCGCTTCTTGTTAATCGGATTTATGATGAAAGCTATAACAATCAATTCTGCTGCTCTTTATTCAATTTCAGAGACAACTCTTTTTTTGTGCACTGGAAGCTTCGTGACTTTGTGCGGCTCTTTCTCCCCGCGTACATTCTATACAGAGGTGGCTTGAACATTGGCCCTAATACCCGGACTTAATTACAGTTCATTACTCTAATTTAATGCATTCAGCCCCGAAAACAGTACGTCACCGAAATTTTGATGTCTGTTCAATTGTCGTTTGATCATTCTTGAGTTTACCGAATCTAAAGAGAAAACGGATACAGATGCGTAGGGGAAGAATACTCTGTCCTTTGTAAAAATTCAAAAAATACTCACAATGGCCTTAATTTATTTTTAATGAAATAAGCACATAGTGGATATCGTTTCTTCGCCGCGTTATCGCTACTGATAAACGCTCTGAATTTGCCCCAGGTTTCCCGCCTTTCATTCCTTGTCGACACAAACCAATCAAGGAATGAATAGAATCTTCGGTAGCAGGTCTACCGCTCCTAAAGTTTCACTCAATGATGCCATCAATTCCATCGATGATCGTGTTGGCTCTCTTGATGTGAAACTTTCTAAAATCAACTCCGAGTTATCTACGTACCAACAAAAGATCAGTCGAATGAGGGAAGGACCAGGCAAAAGTGCTTTGAAGCAAAAGGCGCTCAAGTTGTTACGCCAACGCAAGCAAATCGAAGCTCAAAAGGATCAATTAGAAAACCAGCTGTGGAACATGACCCAAGCATCTATGACAACAGACAATCTAAAGAATACCATGATTACTATGGATGCCATGAAACTGGCTAATAAGGCCCTCAAAGCTCAGTATGGAAAAATTGATATCGATAAAATAGAGTCCTTGCAGGATGAGATGTTGGACTTGATTGATAAGCTGAACGAGTTGCAGGAATCATTGCTGATGAGCAATGCGCCAGAAGATATATCTGAACTGGAGTTGGACGCTGAGTTAGATGCCTTGGGAGAAGAAATGGATTTTGAGTCGGAGATGAATGAATCCGGATTGGGTGTGCCAAGTTACCTTGAGGAGATGCAAGGGCCTGACAAGTTGCCTGCTTTCATTGATGAAGAAGAAGAAAAGAAGGAGAAAATTGCCAACTAGCTAGTCCAAGATCTTTTTATAAATATCTGTCATACTAAGCTCGTATCCATTTGGATCCCGTACTGAGCAATGGTTCGAGTGGTATCAGATTCAGTTTTCATAACTATACTCAGATAAAATAATTAAAATGATGGAACCCGATTGTTATCTAGCCTTATCTGCCTGCTATCATGTTATCATTATTGCTCTATCTATGAATTGAAGATGTATGCTCGAACTGTTCATGTTCATGAGGTATTGATGCATGTTGGCTGCCTTGCCTTGAGCATGAAAGATCTCTACTGCAGCTTGTTATACTTGCGAGCTGGTGGATTCTGCGGAGTCGAAATCATGAAACTGATACCTGTCTTCAGACTGCGGCGTTTCTTGTGATTATAATGATCCTCTTCCTCTCTCCTACGTTCGGGGATGGGTCCAGGAACCCATGAGACCATTCCCGCCTGTAGAGGTGGAGGAATAAAGTAATGCGAGGGCACATATGCATTTCCTTGTATTGGCATAGGTGCCGAATTCATGTAATACAAATGCTGACCTTGTTGAGGGCTATGCTGTGGCGTTTGCTGTTGCGTGTGCTTTCCCAGGTCCGAATTTGGTGTCCACCCTTGTGCGCCATTAATTTGGGATGGTGGCGAGCCCCCAAGGTTGTATGCCGATACATTGCCCCTCCCTACTTGTGTATTTGGCCGTATGGGGGTTTGCAGGGCCTGTGTATGCAGCCACGGCCGTTGGTGGTCTTGGGCCTGTGTCTGAACATGGTTTGGTGTATCATGTGAAAATGGATGCAACTCGGCTTGCCCGCCTGAAGACAGTCTTGACTCTTGAGATTTATGACTTCCCGTCAAAGACAGAGGAGAAATTTTTTGCTCTTGAGGTATGTAATATAATGCCTGTTCCTGACCAGGATTGGGATATGCATAGTAGACAGGGTACATCGAATTAGGCCCTGGTGTTGATGCAGGATACAGTCGTATAATGGCGGTTTCGCGCGCTGCGTCTTCAGATGTCTCACTTGTCTTGCCATTTGAGGAAGTAGCAATTAGTGCGGCAGTCCCAATCACAGACCCTGGGCCCGAGGGTGCTGATCCCGAAACAGACTCAACCAAAGAAGGCGCGCGCGAGCCCGAGTATGATTGTTGTGTCGAATTTGCAATCGATGGCGGGGGGAATTGTTCTTCGGACATTGGACTGAGTTCGACAGAGGAGTCGGCTTTTGTATCGTCCTGATGTTGACGGCCATGAGAGACGTTCTTGTCAGTATTGGTTATAGTATCGCGGGTTCCAGGTTCAACACTCGTAGATCCTAAACTTCCTTCATGGAGGATGGTGGGTTTTCTTCTTACAGGAGAAGGGGCAAGGTGCGGTTCGGGAATCACGATTTGGGCTTGTTGAGTGGAATCACTTGAACTATTTGACCGAACCATAGTGAGAGGCGACGTTGTAGGCACTGATTGCAGGTGTAAAGTGCTCTGATTGAGGCACAGACCTGCCTTTGTGTCATTAAAGAACAATCTACTTATCAACTCGGTGGCCTGGCTATGGCCCTCTGCATGTTTAAAAATTTCAGCGACAGAACGCGAGAGTTCGCATTTCAATTGCATTTGCTTTGTCTTTTCTCGTTCAATCTTAAGCTGCATTGCTTCGCTCGTCATCTCACTGTATTGCAGTCGGCCCTCAAGACGACTAGCGCTTGAAGAAGGGACTGCTGATGATAGACTGGAGAGAAGATTGAGATTGGATGTTTCTGAAGTGTCATTCTGTCGTTGCCTCGGGGCATCGGCCAGGTCACTGTGCGAGTTTGCTCTTTTGTATTGTTCCTGGGATCGGCCATTTTGCTTTGTGCTCTCTGATCCAAGAGAACTGTCAGCTCCTGTGGGTGCCACTATATGTTCATGATGTGAATGTCGTCTTCTGTCTAGGTTGTACGTTTTTAGACTGCTTATAAACTTTGCTGTTTCATTTGCGCGATCTCTTATCGGACTCGACTCAGACTTTGGAGAAGTTTGTGACGGCGATTCAATTGCATGCTCTCGGGGCGATCTGCTCACACCTGGGAGTGTGCTCATGAGACAAGTAAGGGAAGTCAATTTGAATAGGGAATCGTCGACATTCAATGACGACTAACAATCGAAAAGCAGTTCTGAGTCAAAATAAGTCAAATGATCCAAACGATTCGAATAAGATCCCAAAAAGATAAACGTTGGAAGGAAAATTGTGATTACAGGTTTGGCTCGAATTTAGGAGAGAATACCACAAATCCTATGGTCTGCAGAACAGGCGAGATATAAAAGAGTATAAAAACGGGAATGGGGCAGGAGTGTTCGATTGAAGTGATGTAACTCCTCTCTTAGAATGCTCAGTTTCCACAAGGGGTAACTATCCCCATCAAATCTTAGCCGTTTGGGGTATATGCCAAAACTCCAAACCAAGCCTGCCATACTAGCTCTCGCCTGCAGGCTGTCAATGGCTGCAAGAATTTCCAAATGTAGTAAAGTTCGTTTAGCCGCACTGCTTGAATGTACACCGGATCATACCCCAAGGACCAGACTACATAGTGTAACGAAGGTACGCATCATTCATATGAATTTAAATTGCAAACTCCGAGTTTGAAGTTTCGGAGTCCTTACATATAGGGGAATTGTTTTTGGTCTACCTATTTGTGTTTTATCGTTTTGGGTTTGTTTTATTTTTTCTTGATTTAGAACATGTAGCGCAAATCCTACTAGATTGTGAAAACGTCGCTGGCTTTTTGGCGAACTACTCAAATTGAAATTCACACTTTTCTGCGTAAAAATGCATGAAATTCCGAATTATTGGACAAATACTATTGAGCCATGTATTCTTGCGTTTGATCTGTTAAGAAACATAATCTAGAGCTGACTCATAGCTTATCACCTCCTACCCCAGAATTTACACCCCACGCTCTTACTTCCTGAAGAAACAAATTCAACATGGGTTTGATTATAGTTGGAGTTGGCGGTCCTTCGTCTTCGGGAAAGACAACGATTTGCAATAGTCTTCGGACCATCTTACCGCAATGTACCTTGATTCATTTAGATGACTTCTATTTACCTGATGGTGAAATACCCATGGATGCAGACCTTCAGCTCGAGAATTGGGACTGCCCAGAGGCTATCGACTGGCCGAAGTTCCAGAATTATATCGACGAGATACGTGCTACTGGAGGAGATGTATTACCCGTTGAATCTAAGGAATCGGAGTCGCTTCTAAAGCTTTCTAAGGAGGAAATAGACGAAGCTCAGACTTTGATCGAAAGAAAATACCCTGAATTGCTCAATTCTCATGTTGTACTCATTGACGGGTTCATGTTGTACCATGATGTCGCCATCTCCAATCTATTTGATGTTAAATTATACTTCAGAGCCCCATATCAAATGCTAAAAGCACGCAGAGAAGCAAGAGCAGGCTATGCAACAAGCGATGGATTTTGGGTTGACCCTCCCGGTTATTTTGATCAGATTGTTTGGCCTCAGTACGTGTTGACACACAAGTATTTATTTCTAAATGATGATGTCGAAGGTGAGCTAAAGGAGGAGAGCAAAAAAAGCGGGCTCAAGGATATATTCAATGACAACACAAAATCAATCAAGCAATTGGTTCTTTTGTCTTTAGATAGTATCAACGATGCACTGTCTCATACTATTTGATACAAAGGTACACTCATTTAAAACTACCTTCAGGTTATGTCCATCAATAATATATTTATTAGATACCACGCCCATTTAAAAAGAATTCTATCATTTTATCGTGAGAATCACTTTCTCTTCTTAGACTTCTTGGATGAGCTCTTCATTTCGGCTTCGTAAATTTGCTCAGCACTTTCACCCTTACGCTTACCGTGCTTGCTCTTCATGCTGACAACACCCAGTTTAGAGACTGCTTTCTTAGCTGCATCATCATCCCATTCGGCAACATTGTCATTGATAGCATATTTGTCCAAATTGAGAGCGTTAATGAGCTCTCTTTGCTTTAATTTTAACTCAGAAACGACCTCGGAACCTGCTTCCTCCAAATCTTGAACCATAGCACTTTCTGTTGCCAAAGAATCGAAGTTTGAATTTTCATCACCATTCATCTCTCTTATCGTCTCATCCTCAAGTGCAGGCATTGAGCTGGCGAGATCTTTACTTAAGACAGCGCGGAACGCATTTGAGAATTTTCTAATGACCTTGGAGAACATAGCCATTGACTGAGAAGCAGGCAAACGCAATTCCTTGGATATATCGTCCATGCTTTTATGCTGTAAACCAATTGCCAACAAGATAGCTGCCTGGACAGACGACAAAGAAACGTCCTTGGTCTTGTCAGAGAAGAAAACCAGAGCGATCATTGGCAACATATCGAGGATAACGTGATAATCCAATAAGTTGTTTGCATATGAGTCTAAACGTTTCAAATCGAATGGAGACAAAATTTCATTCAAGGCAGACCGGTCTAAAGCCTTGCTGTCCACTTTGCCTGTTGATTGGAGAATGTCAAGGGCCTGAACAGCAGGAAATTTTCCAAATTCGTATGATAATAAGCTCAAGAAACGCTTGTGGAAATCTCTAGCGAACTCAGCGAGCCATTGATCATTTTGATTGCTCAAAACATGAAGCATAACACTCGTGTGTTCACCAGTCAAGTCGTTTGCGGTTTGACGCAAGTAGACCGGGAGGAAACCGGAACGTTTCCAGAATTTGTGTAATTGTGGAGTCATACCAAACGAGACACCCAAGTAATTGAGAGCATATGGTGGTTTTTCCAGAAGTTTTAACAAAAGGGGAGGCAACGATTTGGCATCTCTCAACTTGATTTCATCTTTCAAAGAAGCGTTTTCCAACTCTTTGTCGGAGACTCTCTCCAATGTATGATCATTGAGGGTGTTGCTCTCTGAAATGTCAGTGAACTTACCTTCGAAGTAGTCCTTCAAAAGTTCGAGCGCACGAGAACCATAACCCATTCCGGAATAGTCAGGGTTGGTAGCAATTCTCACAATTCTAGCACCACTCAATGATGCAAATTCGTCATCTTGGAACTGCTGAGAAATCAACCATGGAATAAGGTCTCCACCAGCTCTTTGACCTCTTGATAACGAGCGTCTGACGCTTTCCTTGGATATTTCACCCTCCAAGGCCAACTGAACAACACACAAAGGATCTGGAATCTTGTTGTCTGCCGGATCAATTGGTGGAAGTAAGACATAAAGCTGGTGAGCTGGAGCGTCACTCATCAACTGCAAATCATTTGGAGAATTTTTGTAGTGCGAAGCAACATAAAGCGCCATCATCTTTTGGAGGAACGCTTCTGATACTGGGTGGAAGGAAAAAAGAGTGTCTCTGTTCACATAGAATAAGTTGCATTCAGATGGATGAGGCGTGCCCTTTGCTGTTAATCTATGACTTTTCGCTAGGGTTGCGTCCAAACACAAAAGTTTGTTCAACCACTTTTCAACAGGGTCACCGGGTGCATAACGAATTGGTTCCAGCAATTCAACCTCTCTTAAGGTTCTAGCCATACTCGTGGGTTCGACTCCTTTGTTGTCACGAGAGACAATAGAAGTGTCGCTGCTTCTGGAGGCAGATTGATCTCTCAATTGTTGAATGAGCTTAAGGGACAATGAACGCCCTGTTCCCTCATAACCATTGATGGTAGAAGCCATAAACACCAAATATGGACCCAAAAGGTTTTTGACTACTGGCAATGGAATAGCAGCAGCCTCATCAATAATCACCAACTCGGCCTGGCCTAGGACTTGATGGTCACTTGGGGCTATGTATTGAATCGTTTGTCTGTGAGCCCTCTTAATGTCAACTCTGACAATGGCCTTGTTGAATGCCGGGTTGTTCAGCTGGATAATATCATAATCAAGATGCTCGGTGTACCCCAAAGCATCAAAACCTTTGAAAACAAATTCAAACAATGTCTTTAAGTTTTCTGGGGAAGGAGATGTCACGAAAATATTTGCATAACCGTGTGAGATAGCACCCGCGATGGCAATACCAAGAGCTGCAGATTTACCTCTACCACGACCGGCAGTAAGTGCAACAGTACTGTTTAAAGATTTTTCAGAGATGACATCCACGAAGGTGAGAATTGCCTGTGCTTGGTTTACTGTCTTGGCTAAGGAAACAAGGGAGCCAGCGGGCTGTACATCTGCTAAGGAGTCCTTTAAATCCTTGAGCTCTTGTTGCTTAGGTGTCAAATCATCATCGGCGGGAGGAAGAGGTTTGATGTGTTTACCTCCAGACACTGGTAAGACGTTGAGCTCATCATCCACGACGAGACAGGTTGCACACGAGCCCAAAGAAAGCAAGAACCGCTCATTGAATCTGGCTACAACATCATCGTGAGCTTCGGTTCTGTAGCGCGAATGGACGTCCATTGTCATGGTGTAGAGCTGCTTCAAAGAGTTCATGGACTTGAGAAGCATCACAACAATTCCTCCACCTTCGACAGTCTCGATGGTACGAGCTAATAAGTTGGGTGTGATTGCTTCAAAATCCTGAAGGATACACATACCATACGTATTACCCAAAATCTTTTCAGTCTCTTTGTAGTACACATATCTAATGTTCTGATTAGATACAAATGCTTCGAATGGGTCCTGATCGTTAACATCTCTGGTACCTCTCTTGATTTCCTTCTTGATTTTGTTTTCTCTCTTCTTTCTGTGCGATGTGAAACCCAACAACTGCTTCTTGTACGCCCATAAAACAGATTTGTTCATCTTCAAATCTGCACTCATCATAAGATAATGCAAGTTCGGAAGTTGATTGCGGGCCTTATCGCCTACAACGATGAAGAAACTTCTCTCCTTTGATTGAGCTCCATTACGGATGAGAGCCGGTATACGAGAGTCAATGGCTTTCTTACCCATTTTTAGATGCTGTCTTCAATGATCTCGCGATGCTCTTCGCATCGCCAGGCATCCTCTCCACAGACTCTTGGTAGTGCACCTACCATAAATATGCATGGTTCCAAAATGGACCTGCAGATAACACTATTGGTTACAAGTTCTAATTTGCACCCATTGACAATAGTGGATCTCATTTTTGGGAATGGCTTGCAAAAGACGTTCCAAAAAACGATCTTATAGCGCGGAATCCGAGGAAGAGTCCCTGGCGGCATCTTTTCTGGCTCCTGCAAACCGGCGGAGTGCTCCCGCAAAGAACACAATACCCAAACGTTTAGCGCCGAGATCTGGAAACCAATTCCGAGTTGGACCGCCGTTCAAATGTTCCGAGTTGGCAACCATACTATGCGCCTCAACAGGAAAAGTTGTCAAGCCGATATTAAATGCCCGTCTCGACAGAGGTTTCGACTTACAACAAGAAAGATGGATTGGGTATAAGAGGAATTATTTCACCCTTGTCTCTTCGTTCAATGTAGTAGGTGTTGAAAATCCATTGGAGGGAACATTTATTTTAGTTGAACCAGATACAACTATGGCGAGGAATATTAGGTACTTCCGAATTGAGCTCAGCAGCGAGACTGATGAGGCCATCCCTCGCCAGATAAGTCTCGTGCAACATACAGCCAAAAGGGACAATGGTCCACAGAGTAGTCCATCCGTTTACAATATCATTCCCGGCGATTTGCCAAGCCATGATACTGTCCGTGAGATCGCAAACGTCAGAAACCTCACCAAGGTAGCTCAGAGCAATCTTCTATTCTTTGTTTCGGATGAAGAACGTCAAGAGTACCTCGATTTTTATGAGACAGGTTTGTTGACTCAATACCCAGCAAATGAACCGGTCTCTAGAGCTGTGCGCTACGATCGAATTCAATTCCAATACTCGGCTATCGAGGCAGGACAAAAAGGGACAAAAGTCGAAAGAGGCTTTATACTCAAGCTATCACTATTTGCTGTTCTCAACGATGGTTCAGCGGTAGAAATTTGCAAAGCTACTTCTCCCTCTCTCTTGATTCGAGGAAGATCACCATCTTCGTACGCATGCCAGGGTAATCCGGCGAACTGTGGCACAATTTTGTCTCAAAATGGAGTTAGAGTTGATGACGAACAAAAATCTGATTTATCTCATGTACAAGCTGGAACTCATTATCAGAAGCGCCAACTGCGACCTCAAAAGAGAACGCCGTTAAAAAACCTCAACAGCAACAAACCATTCCGCAAATCATCAAAAACAGAGAAGTTTGGATCAAGCCCGGGATCAATTTGCTCACCAGGAATTGTGGAAACCTCCTTCAACAAAACACAAAATGAATGCATTGTGAGGATCAAGATAATTCCTGGCGCGGAAAGAAAGCAACTCCGACCAGAATACGAGATGAGAAGAAGTATTCTACCTCAAATTTCTCACCTCAAGCCCTCCAACTTTTGCAAAAATTCTAACGCCGAAGCATCTGGGAATGAATCTAGCTCTATTGACATAAAAGATTTGGCGGCCTCTGTTGAACAGTATAAGCAAGAGAGGGTAGGTAGCTGTGCTTTGACTCCAGTTGATTTATTTCCCAGACAGATTTCCTTTTCATCCTCAATAGATCTTCTTGGAAGATCATTCACGGCAGATGGCAACAGAATAAGAGCAACTTCAAAAGATCTATTGTTCTTGTCATCATATCCTGTGAGTCAGAATTCAAATGCCACATCATTTGAGAGGTTGGATAAGGCGATGAAAGCATACGAGACAGCTAAAATTGAACTCGAGGCACTCACCCTGACTCAGACTAAAGAATGTTTTTTGAAAGAGAACGAAAGTTTACTTGAACTGGTGGTTCCATTCTCGCTGTATTTACCTGTGCAAGGGTCTACTTCGACCCCAATACAATCAAGAGGCGTAGATGGAGCATCCAATAATACCAAAACAGAATCCAAGTTTGATCAATGTGAGCACGGGAAAAGAAAGAAGAGCAGGAGTAGGGATGAGTATGCTTTTGATCTGTGGGATTATGAGAATGCCGATGATTCCAGCTACCTATTATTGCTTGCAAATTTGACGAAGTATCTGGCTTTAATAAGGTAAGTCTCTCTATAGCGAATTCATGAAATTTATTCTGCCGGTACTTTATTGTTCTTGCTTGAGGTTTACCATCAGTATTGTTTGTTATCTAGAGTTGATTCCAGTGTTTAAAAAGCTAAGACCGACCGGGTGTATCAAAAAGAGTTAAAAAACCACAAATAAATAATCGTAAGCTATACCTTACGATACGACCATTGTGAGGTGCTTTCCAAATGACGGGATCTCCACTTGCCCTAGTGAGCAGAAACACACCAGTCAGCAAAAAAGAAACCCATGACATTGTTCCAAAATCATCAACGACACAATCATTATAATTGACGTGACAGTTGAGCTTTTGACTTCTTGGATCCACTTTATAAAATTCCTCATCTTTCCCCATTTTTCGTTCCTGCTCAAGTATCCCTCACATAGAGAGAACATTCATTTACACAGATCTAACCACCAATGTTGTTTTTCAGTTTCTTCAAAACCCTTGTGGATCAGGAGGTTGTGGTTGAGTTGAAGAATGACATAGAAATCAAAGGAACCTTGAAGTCTGTGGACCAGTATCTCAACTTGAAGTTGGACAACATCTCTACTGTCAACGAAGAGAAGTACCCACACTTGAAAGCCGTCAAAACCCTTTTTGTTAGAGGCTCCACTGTTCGTTACGTGCACTTGAGTGCAAACTCAGTCGACTGCACTTTGCTACAAGACGCTTCGAGACGAGGTATGTATTCAACACTATTAGCTCTCACCAACATATACTAACTATTACAGAAGCTATGGCTCAGGCCGGAAAATAAGGAGAAGAAGGAATATGTATAATAATATTTACGATCAACTGATAGTTTCATTGTAGAAAACGATTTGCTGAGCTCAGGATGGTACGATTTGCTGATGGAATGTGCCATTGAAGAACTTGGACCCGGCTAAGTCACTATTGATCATGCGCCTTTTAAAACTTCATTCCTAAAGAATTCAAGAGAACTTAGAAGCATTTTAATAATCAGAGCCAAGAACTTACAGAAGGTCGAGAGCAGTTGCGGTTTCCAAACCCAACTTCTGTCATAAATCTCACGCACGGTTATGCCTCCAAAATTTTATTAGAAAATAAAGACATCACTCATATCAAAATACTGCGACGATAAAATACTAAAACAATTATTTTTGTGCTTTGATTATAGTGCTAAGAAAGCGAAATTTTTCGCTGTGATGGCTTTTGGCAGAAACGCGCTGCTTGTGTCCTTCACCGAGTGCACTACAACATAAGATGTCCGGTTCGATCCCTGCGGTCAAAGGTAAGAACATTCGAGTAGTCAATGTTTCCCCTTTAGCAATGAGTAGCACGATCACTGGAGGGAAGCAATTCAGCACAGTAGGCTACCCGTAGTGGAGGCGAAGCGGATGGCATCTTTGTTGGCTTTGGTGCGGTTTGTGGAAGACCTTGTGTTGTGACTCCGTTTATTTTTGCTTTTTGTTCTGCATTTTTCTTATAAACTAGCATCGATCTAGTTCAATCACATTTGAGTGCTATTACAATTTATTTTACGTCCTTTTCAACAATCATTCATCTATTTTTGTAGTGAAGCTAGTCGCTTTTAGTTTTCTTATTGAAGATGCTTAGAAGTAATCCTCGTTCATTCCAGACGCAACCCAAGAGGCATACAAAACACATAGCTAGACTGACAATAAACTCCCTTGGGGTTTCTGTCATCAGATGCCCGAGAATCAAGTATTGAGCCGCAAATGCAGAAAGAGCAAGTCCTACTGGGTTTGAAAGCCTCCTAATCAACGGACCAGCCTTGACTCCCACCTTACTTTTAAAAAAGTTTGACATGAATACAAGACAATACAGGATCCGCATCGTCATGTTAATGATATTGGAAATGATGAGTCCGAGAATTCCCATGTGCAATTTCCCTATCAAGACGTACAGAATGGTCAAGACAATGATACTCAGAATAGACATGAACACAGAAAAGCGTCCGATTTCTTTGTGAGTTGAAGCACTGCTCAAAAATGCCTCAAAAATTCCGTTGAATGCCATAAAAGGAATGTACAAGATATAGAACGGAAACATCGAATAGATATCTGATCCCAGCCAGTTGGCACTATTGCCTAAAACACAACGTAGCATGAATGATCCATTAGTGTATCCACCGAGAAGAACGAGAACACATAAATTTGTATAGAAAACGGTCATCGTAGACATAAACTCGTACGATTGTTTCAAATCGGCGTTCTTGCTTGAAATAATTTTTGTCATAGAAACGCGTAGCGTTTCCTCGATCGGCTGGAAAAGAAGACGTGCTAGGAGTGAACCATAGTTGGAAATGAGTGAGTAAACTCCTTGTTGAGACACTGTAAAAAGATAGCTGACAAGAAGGGTGTCACCCTCTGTCAAAAGATGCTTGAATATCATTTGAAGTGACAAAGAACGCCAAATTGGGACTGTGCTTCTGTCCAAGAGCCTTCCGTCTTTGAGTTTTTTTGGGATTGGGAATGATGTTACTGACGAGCTCCAATAGACTACAAAAATGGTCAAAGCATAAGCAAGATGGCCCACTGCAAAAGCAAACACATGAGAAACATGGCTCAAACTCTTTTTTTGAATTAGTATGATCAGCGCCACAGTGGCCACGCACTTCACAAATACAGCCAGACCCTCCGCCTTTGATTTTGCTTTCAAGTTGACTGCAAACTGATTCAAGGCAGCGAATGGCTCTGCAAGTAGCTCAATTTGAACCAGTGCTACAAGGATCACCAATAGAACCTGAAAATTATCCAATTTGCAGATAGTATCAGTATACAATGACGAGGATCTCTGCATGAGATATACGATAACAAATATCGGTAAACTGAGAAAGAAAGGAAGACAACCAAAATTTATGACAGCTTGACGCACGTTCTTCTGATCAGCATCATTGATTCTTTGAATAGACATGCGTTCTGCCTCCCGAGAGAAGAATAGAACAGTGTTGATGATAAACTCGAAGTACGCAGCAACTCCGAAAACTTCTGGCGTGATTCTTCGAAGAAGAAGTTGATTCGATATGAAGGTGAATCCTTTTGTTGCAGTTTGTGTCAATATTAGGAAGACAGCATCCTTTATTCTGGGGGAAGACATAGTATTTGATCAGTTCTGTGTTCGATTGAGCATGTAAATACTAATTTTATGATTGCCCGATTGTGAAATTCAATTTTGCGGTCAAGCTTGGCTTGTGACGTGGCTCAATTGATACAGAGAGATCAGAATTAGAGTAGTTAAGAGCATACTTGTTGGTCGCAGACACACTCAAAAATGGTGCACATCTGGCAAAACACCTTCATATCTGAATTTCATGGCAATTTTAAAAAGAATTTTAGTCATAAATTTCAATTTCTTAAATCACTGAGACAGTCCATTCATCCTTCATCTGAGTACCGTTTGGAACAAACAAGAATTTGGAACTATAATAAATAACATGAGAAGGTACAAAACTTCATCTAGACGAAACAGACACCACCCAAATAGAACTTACTATTTCTCAAGGGAAAAATAAAAATCATCAAAAGATTGAACTCCAGCATCTTTATCGGTAGTGCCCCGCCAAAAAGATCTAGGCAGTAATAGTCCATGGAAAATAAGCACATCCACCCCATCTACCACCATACCTAAAACGCTGCCTCTTTAGCTAGTTGGCACCATTTAAAAGAGTTAAGAAATTTAATATTGCAGCCAAAAAGCTTCTAAAATTATCTCCGCCTGATAAAATTCAACAATTCGCATGAGTTATCTTCCCATTTCCAAAGACAGTGGAAACCACGATGTTGTGGGAAATCCAGATCTGGAGCTTCGAGAACAAGATAGATGGCTTCCCATAGCCAACGTGGCTCGACTCATGAAGAGCACTCTTCCTGCTACTGCAAAGGTCAGTAAAGATGCCAAAGAATGTATGCAAGAATGTGTCTCAGAGTTTATATCATTCATCACAAGTGAAGCTAGCGATAAATGTCTCCGAGAAAAACGGAAAACAATCAATGGAGAGGACGTGCTATACTCCTTGCATGATTTGGGATTTGAGAATTACGCAGAGGTCTTGAAGATTTATTTGGCCAAATACAGAGAACAACAAGCTATGAAACAGGAACGTGGGGAGGCAAAGAGTGCGCGGAAGCCTTCAAGAAAGGCTAAAACCCCAGATCTTGGAGACGAAGGTGAACCTGAAGACCATGTTCCGAGTCATAATCCAGAAGGTGCACCCATTCATGAGGTTTCTTATAGCGCGCCCAGTCCAAGAAAAGATCTACAATCTCCAGATTTTTTTCAACAGTACGATACTGGAAATCAAGAAGATACAAACGAGCTTGGTACATCACCACATCCTAATGCAGAGAGCATTAAACATGAACTCGATATCTCTGGTAACTTGCTGATAGACGAAAAGGAGCACTATCAATATGGTGATTTCATAGGAGATGAGAGCGTAGACGCTGGAAAAGACCACCAAAAAGACGAAGGAATTGACCCTTTGTCAAAACTCGAGGGAGGAGAGAATGACATAGATACTTTGGGTGTTGGTATTGAAGAGAGGAACTATTTCTAGAGTTTTTAATATTGATGAGTGAACGTAATGCCGTGTAATTTATGTCTATACTATATTTTCTGTCTGCAAACTGGACATGTTGGAGACACTTTAAGCCATCTACGCAAGCAGATCTCATGAAAGGAATGTTCACATGGGATCACAGACCGTATTTCTTCCTTGTCTGAGAGATTCAAATCCTCGTAGCATACAATACACCTGCAATCGGGTAGTGCTTTGGGCACCTTGAGTTTGTCGAATATTATGTCCTGCTTGAGGAGATCGACTAGCGCCCTGGCTTTAGCAATCATCATCTTCAAGCTGATGTAAGATGAGGGCACTGAATGGAACGGAAAAGTGTAGTGGTACAAGAAGAAAAGAGAAAATACTGTGGTCATACTGAAACGCATGAGACTGAGTAAGAACTCCAACGCGTAGATGTAGCCCAATTTCTTACGCCTCCAACGCTTCAGCGCCAGCGCTGAAATCCGTTGTGCAATCATTGTTTCGTAACAATTGAGTGCAAATATGAAGGATGTAGAAATAGTAGAAGGGCAATGATTTAGAACCTCGAATCCGAATATGGTTATCAATGCGTTATGGTGTCGGAGCAGCCGCCACATCACATCATGAATAAACTTGTAGAGAAGAAGTATATTCACAAAATTTAGTACGGCAATACCCAACCCAAGCCTCCAGTAGCCATACTTAGTGCTGCCAGCAGCAGAAGTGGGCGGAGAGAAGTAGAGTTTGTGAACCCGGTCAGCTACCAAAAACCCGAAAAACTTGACCAGCAAGACACAGAGAAACAAGCCGCCGTACTTAAGAGCCTCGAACGATAATTCGTGGCCAAAGTCAGCACTGCTGTAAAATACAAGAAACCCAGCGACGAATTCCCAGATGGTGTGGCGTGTTTTCCCGCTGAGAATATGTACTTCGTCATCCGAAAGAGTTCCGAAGACTAAATACTTGAGTAGATTGACAAACACGAGTACGAGCAATACGCAAGCATGTTTAAGTTGAAAGTCAATACTTGAAAATGCACTTCCGATCTTGCTCAAAGCGTTGAGTATGCTAGAGAAGGCCCAGTTCAGGTGCCTGGCTAAACTTAGTAGGGCAAACTGGATAGTTAGTACAGGTTGGAGAACCGGTGGAATTGATAATCCAGACAGCGAGAAATCGGAATTTTAGCTAAAAGGTTTTAAGGCACACATACCATGCCCACTATCTTTTTGGGGGCTGTCAGTGCTTGTATCATTCATGTAGTATCTGGGGAAGCTTTATCAGATCCCGCGGATCATACAGAATATCCGAACATATCTATGGTGGCGATAGTAAAAAAGAAACGGAAACAGAATATACGAAAAAATTAAGAAAATGACATTTGGAAGATATCTAATTTAACGAATCTCCTGAAAAGTCGTCCAGCTCTAAATATTTAGAACTATTCTACCTTCTACTGTTCAGTAGTAAGTTTTGCAGCCAATCTGAGACAGATGCACTCTCCTACCCAAGACGAACTACAGTCGATGTGAGGAGGACAACAGTGTATAATAAGCAGCAGCGAGAAAAATTCGAAGTACAATTTAGCGTGGTATATTTTCATTCAGTACTTTCATTTCCATATCTTTCTTATCGCGAGCCGGTCGCTATGAGATGGAGCAGCCCAATCAATCGAATTTACTCAATTAAAGAAGCTCAAAAATTAAAACGAAGCATCAAGTCCACACAAAATGATACGGAAATTCTAGCCAATATACTTCTCAAAAAAATCGCTTATCATAATCTGATCCCCCTCCAAGCGATGGGCATCGCGATACTCCGCGAAAAATCTATAGTGGATGCTAAATACCTTGAAACATATTTCGAAAATGGGTAGACGCAACTTCAAGAAAGGTAACGGCTTCGGCAGAACCGAAAAGCGTGGCACCAACAATCAAGGCTCTTGGACCGATGTCGAACGTGAGAATGAAAAATGGGAGGCTTACTACAAGGCCCTCAACATTATTCCAGAAGACGAGTGGGCTAAATTCAAGGAGACCTGTCGTACGGACTTGCCATTGACGTTTCGTATCACCGGTTCTAAGGCTCATGCAGAAGAAGTCAACCAGAAGTTCTTGGACGACCATGTCGCAAATTTGAAGGACGTTGAGTTCGAGGGTCTTCCATTGGCTCCTAAGAACATCGCCTTCTATCCCGATCAATTGGGATGGCAATTGGATGTTCCAAAGTCTGTCATCAGAAAGAATGCAGAGTTTGCTAAAACCCAGCGTTTCTTAGTTCTCGAGTCGATCGTAGGAAACATATCCAGACAGGAAGCAGTATCCATGATCCCTCCTCTTTTGATGGACATTGAGCCACACCACGCTGTCTTGGATATGTGTGCTGCTCCTGGTTCGAAGACCGCACAATTGGTTGAGGCTCTCCATGCCAAAGATGCCGAGAAGGCTGCCACCGGTCTTGTTATCGCCAACGACAGTGACTACAAGAGATCCCATATGTTGGTACACCAAGTCAAGAGACTCAACTCACCTAACTTCATGGTAATCAACCATGATGCTCAATTGCTCCCAAGAATCACCTTGCCAGAGACTGGCTTGATCAAATTTGACAGAGTGTTGTGTGATGTCCCATGTTCTGGTGACGGTACTATGAGAAAGAACATTAATGTATGGAAGGATTTCACTGTCGGCGATGGTTTGGGATTGCACCCATTGCAAGTCAACATCTTAACTAGAGGATTGCAGCTCTTGAAAGATGGTGGTCGTCTTGTGTACTCCACCTGTTCCTTGAACCCTATCGAAAATGAAGCTGTAGTCGCAGAGGCATTGAGAAAGTTTCCACAAGTTAGCCTCGTAGATGTCTCCGCTGATTTGCCAAACTTGGTTAGACGCGCTGGTATGCTGACCTGGAAGGTTTATGACAAAGAAATGGAAGAGAAGCAGCCAGGCGACGAAACCATTCACACCACTGCTTTCCCACCTTCTGAAGAGGAGCAAAAGAACTTCAACTTGGAAAGATGTGTTAGAGTATATCCTCATTTGCAAAACACTGGAGGGTTCTTCATTACCGTTTTCGAGAAGAAGGCAAAGGATAACGCTACTGCCAAAAGAGCTGCCACTCCTTCTGAGCAAGAGCCAGAAACTAAGAAGGCAAAGATCCAAGCCACATCTGAACTCGTCCCAATGTCGAAGAAAAAGACCCCAAGAAACGCCAATGAGGAGCCATTTGTCTTCTTGGCCCCAGAAAACGAGCAATTACAAAAGTGCTGGAGCTTCTACGAGGTCGCTGATGGATTCCCTCGTGACACTTGCTTGGTTAGAAACGCCACTGGTGATGCTTCTCGTAGTATTTACTACGTTGCGCCTTCAATTGCTGAGATTTTGAGAATCGAAAACCAAAAGTTGAAGCTTGTTCATGCTGGTATCAAACTCTTCTCTGCTCAAAGAAAGGACCACGAGCTTTGTCCTTGGAGAATCCAAAATGAAGGTTTGAGCATGATCAAAGAGTACTTGGGCAACTGCAGACAGCTCTCATCAAACATGGAGTGCTTGAAGCTCTTGTTAACCAACGCTTACCCATCTATTCAATTCCTTGAGAAGAGTGGCGTTGATGGTAAGTTCTGCGAAGATTTGAGAAAGATGACCGAGGGTTGCGCTTTCATGCTGATTAAGAGAACTGCTCCACTTGAAGATATGTTTGTTCCATTGTGGGTCGGAAAGACCAACGTCAATTTGATGGTCAATAAGCAAGATACTCAGGAATTGCTCATGAGACTTTACGACATCGAAACCAAGGCTTCTGACGAGGTCAAGGAGAAAACATACCAATTGAAGGTTGAGGCTTTGAAAGCCGCCAGGGACTCCGAGACCCCAGAGACTGATTCTTGAAATCGTCATTTTGAAACTTAATCATCACTTCCTGTATTCTCTAGAACTTTATATACAAAATACTTTTCTTGTAACTAGCATACTCCCGTAGTAACGAGCTTTGTCGAACAAAAGCTCAGTTTATTAATTGTTACCACCACTATTTTCGGCATCGCTTTCGTAGAAAATAAGGTCCGGTTTTTGAATTGGGTCAACTCCATATGATTGAGTTTCCTCTCCAGCTTCTACAGGATCACTATGTTCTGCATCAGATCTGTCTGAATGACTGTCTTCGATAATTTTGGTGCTATTCCTGCTCAGCTCAAGCTCCTCGGGGCTTGATTTCTGAGGACAGTTCTTATCGGGAGTTCTGGAGATTTCAGATCGTTCTGGGTGATCGGAGAGGTCTGACTTATCCTTGTCGATTGAACGATTATTGTTAGCAGTTGACTTTGAAGAACTTCCGGAATTCTCCAATATACTCGAGTTTTGTAGAGTGGCAGAAGCATCAGAAGCATCAGAAGCATCAGAAGCATCAGAAGTACTAGAAGCATCAGAAGCACTCGAACTATCTGACGAGTCAGAGTCATCTGAGCTGTCGGAACCACTGGAAGTATCAGAACTATCAGAAGTGTCGGAACTACTAGAACTATCCGAGCTATCATCCGAAGAAGATTCCGAGTCTGATGAAATATCAGGAGCCCTTTTGCTGTCCATGACTTTCAATCTCTTCCTCTCAGACTCCTTGATCTCCTCGTCCGTGTCGCTCTCCAGGAGTTCCAAGGACATGATATCAGAGTCGGAGTCTGCAGACCCCACTATATCCAACTCCGAATTTTCTGAGTGCAGTGAATCTGCCGGCGCAAACTTAAGAGCATCTGTGGGATCAGCTGCAAGGAACACCAGGGCCTCACCATCACCGATCATTTCATCGGCCCACAGTTCAGCGACCATCCCTAGCGCCAATAACGCGGTCTCATCCATAGAATTGAGAATGACCTTTGATTGTCTAGCATAGTAATGTATGCTTCTTAGAAGCTCAGGGGTCGGAAGATCATCGGCACAGAAATCCTCTCGGTTTCGAAGTGGGATCTTCAAAGCCAGGGGCTTAATCGACTCCAAGATTTCATCGGGCGCAAGCGCCGTTCCTCTATCTAGAACGATTTCCTTGTAGTCTGGCGCCAAAGGATCTAGGATCACGGTCTTTCCATTGACCCTCTTGTCAAGTTTGTGGTATGGGGAATTGTACAAGATTGTGTCGTCAAGGACCGCTCCAGTCACGTACGCGTCTTCGGTAGCCAGGAAAACATTTGATTGAAGTAGATTTGGGTCTCTCTCTTTCATTGATCACGACGCGCACTGGATTGTGGAGTGTGCTTCATCTGGTGATGATCATCTCATCTACACACATATGCTGTGCACACTCCTGAGACCTGTCAAACTACATCGAGCAAGAATAATAGAAAAATAAGAATAAAGATATCGTGTAATAGAATATATGCAGATCTGGTGCACTCAAAAATATAACAAATAAAACGTCAACTTACTCAATGTTAATGATGACTTTGCCGGCGGCCTTGTTAGATTGTAGTCTCTTGACAGCCTCGGAGACTTGATCCATTGGATACTCGCTATCAATAAAGACCTTGAAATCGTGCTCGGCCAAGGCCTTTACACACTTGTCTGGCCAACTGTCAGCGGGGTTCACCAAAACCATCTTATAGAAGTAAGGAAGAAAACCGAAATTGCTTCGTAACAGTCTAAAGTGAGAGAATATTTGCGAGGGAAGGTTGCCAGGACCCTTCGAAAAGTCTAACTTGGCGTCTCCGGCAATTGTGGTGTAGGTTCCACCTTCAGCACGGCCCTTCAAGACAGTCAGCATGTCACCGAGAAGGTCGGAGTTACCGCAACAGTCAAAGATGGCATCAAAGGGACCGGACTCCTTCACAGACTCCAACACAGGGTTCAAGATGGACTTCTGCTTGGTGTAGTCAATTACAGTTGTTGCTCCGAGCTCCTTGATTAGGCTCTCTGTCTTGGACGAGCAGCTCACAACAATCTCCGACGAGTTGTACACCTTCTTACCTAACTGCACAACGTAACGGCCAACAGAGGTTCCAGCTCCAATGACCAATATTTTGTTGAACGAGTTGCCCTTTGCGATGCTGTCAAACATGCTCTGAGCAGTACCGAACACCAATGGCCATGCGGCACCTTGCTGGAAGGTCAAGTTGTCCGGCAACTTGCGGCAATTGGCGCCCGTAGGCTTGGAAGCATCCACCAACACGTACTCAGCAACTGTGCCGGGACCGAAAATATCCTGGAACAAACCAGAGACTCTGTCGTTGACCTTGAGTCCATTTCTTTTGGCTGCATCAGCACCAATGGCAACGACAACACCCGAATAGTCAAATCCAAAGCCCTTCTCGCCGCGGAAAATCCAAGGACTCAACGAGTTCTTAATAATCAAATCAATTGGATTGAGCGCAGCTGCATGAACTTTGACGAGAATGCTGTCAGCAGATGGGAGCTTGTACTCGCCATTAGTTTCTGTGACTGGGATCGATTGCGTGCCCACAGTGAGAGGATTTGCTTTGTTGGTGAATTTGACTGCCTTGAACTGCATTTCTGACGGCTTGATTTTTTGTTGATGAGATTGAATGTATCAAGATGTGCCTTGGTATTAAATACTCGATAATATGGGGTGAAGGCGCAATCCAGCCTTCTGCCGTGCCGAGGTGCAGGAGGTAGAAGAAGGTAGAAGTGGTGATATTTTGCCACCGGAGGGCAGAGAAAGGGCAAAAAAACATGAGCAACGAAATCCACCAATCGGTGCGGCTGAATTTTAATTGATAAAGTCTATTTATTGTTGATTTTCGAGTGAGAGGGGCTGGCCATTTGCATATGTAGTAGAAATTGGAATATACACTTGCATTAAATGTCGCCAGGATACATGTTTCAAATTTCTCTTGGTATGCTAGATATAAAAAATACAGAATATCATATCGTGTGAAAAATTCAACTTGAATATGTAAATTAAATGAATATGTGTAAATTGCCGAGTTCTAAAAGACCCTATAGCCCTAAGTGTAGAACATTGCAATAATTGAATTTCGAAATACTTCGGCTCCCGAATACGTAACATTGACAAGCAAGATTAGTATATAAGCGGCACGGAGTCCTCGCTATTAGTACCTAACATTCCTCTACTCCTTTGTCTTGGATCCTCCATGTCGGATGGATCTTCGTCACTAAAATCCTCGATAATAGTCTTGTGAACGCCCAGAACATTGACGACCGACTCAACAATACCTCCGGTACGATATGATCGCAGCTCCAGGTACTCAATCACGGGTATGGCATGAGAGTTGGACGAAGAACCGGATCGCGTGTCTCCATTTTGGCTGGAGGTAGATTGTTGTCTAGCCATGTCTCCGCCATTGTGATGCCTGGAGCTGCCGTTATGATGCCTGGAGCTGCCGTGGTGGGATCCGTTTGATGTCATTGGCTCCAAAGGTTTCGAATCGTGGCCGATACTGAGTCTATGTTTTGCTTCCTCTAAAGCATCCTGCTCGGAAGTGTAGATGTTTTCATAAGCTTCGGTGCTTTTTGCATCATCTAACATTAGCTCTTTGTCAATAGGAACGGTTCGAGGCGGCGACAGAACACCATCAGTGTGATGAGCTGGTCTCTTGATGGTGACAAATGACTTCGAAGTCTCCAATGGATTAGATGCCGGGTTGACAGGAGCGAACATGGGCGAATTCATGCCAGTGTTAGCCCCCGATCTGACACGACCCGGAGAAGTGGCAAGAGGGTTAGCTTTGATAATTGGGTTTGGATTGAAGGAAACAGCAGCATCTTTTGGAATGCCATCAATCGAATTTCTCTTCGATCCATTTGCAGAAGAGTATAGGTTGTGCAAATAAGCGGTCAAGTTTCTCTTATATAATGGGCCAGGGTTCTTACGCTTGATATTCTTGTTGATATCGATGTAGACATCAGACTCATCAACAATTTCTTCTCCAATCAATTCTTCGATAACATCCTCCAAAGTCAAGACACCAAGCGCTCCGGTTGGCTCACCAGGCTTTTCACTCACAACAATCATATGAGACTTACCTTCTTGGAAGTAGTTCAAAATATTCAAACAAGAGGTATCAGCGCTAGTCTCAGGGAGAGTAGCGAGAGGAAACAGAGCAACAGGAAGAGCGTCTTCGGGATCATAAGAAATCAAGACTCTGACCAACAACATACCAATGAAGTTAGTTGGCTCATCGGGCAAATGGATAGGGATACGAGAGAAACCGGCGTTGAAGATCTCCTCAACAGTCTTCTCGTCCAAAATCATGTCAGAAGGCATGGTATAAACTCTGTCAATAGGGGTCATGATATGGGCTACCTCCTTCTCTTTCAAGTCCAAAACAGCGGAGATGATGGTTACCTCATCTTGGTTCAATCTTTCAACACCCATGGTCTTGTGCAAAGTAACCAAGGTCTTCAAACCAGACTTTTTGTAGACAGTTCCATGATCTTCACCCAAAATGTGGTCCAAAAGAAGGGCACATGGGTAGGCTACTGGGTACATAATGTACATCAAGACCAACACGAAAGGTGCAAACAAGGCACCGACTTGCAAACCGTAACGAACACAAATCGATTGAGGAATGATCTCACCAAAAATCACAATGGAAGCTGTGGAGGCAACCACAGCAGGCCAGCCTCCACCCAAGCAACGGTCCAACACAATAGGCAAGGATTCGTTGGTGATAACGTTGGAAAGCAACAAAGTAACAAGCACCCAATGTTTTCCACGGCCAATCAAACCCAACACCTTGCGAGCATGTTTTTGTTCATGAGCGTCACCCGAAGTGGCAATGACTTTAAGGTACACTTCATCCTGGCCCATGAGACCGAGGGTGAGTCCTGCAAAAACACCACCAGCCAAGACAAGACAGGCGGAAATAAGAAGATTGAAGTAGAATTCCTCATTGCTCATTGTCTCCTTGTGAGCCACATTGACAGTGCCTCCAATAGGAAGGCCCCTGACCACTCGAGCCAAGGCAGTGAAGAGAACGGCAAGTCTAGCACCGCCGCCGTTTAAAGAGGCAACATGATTACTTCGAGACGGGTTCCTGGACATGTGTTGTGCGATATGTATACGGGAATACTATTTTCTGTTTTCGAGCTTCGTTTGGTTGCTGGAATGAGATGAGGTGTGGCTTCGCTTGTATCTGTACGAGATTAGGAAGAAAACCGAGAGATTTGTTTTTTCAGTTCGAGATTTCAGGTCCGAATAATTGTACTAAACGAGTAGCTTTGATTTGTCGAATTGATGAGGTCTAATGTAGATGTGTTCTCCACTAGTTGTACTAATATTCGCACTCATGGTCTTCGGTATTAGGGGAAAACGGTGACCTGCACTGAGATGCCCCGAAATGTGTGCATGTGCAGTCTAATACGTAATTGTTCAAACATGGTTGCAAAAAAAGAGTCGATCTCATCAGCATTTGTCTGTAGATGAGGCTGAAAACGCATAGAAAAGTGTGACTGCTTTAGTGGAAAATGTTTAGTGTTCTGGCCAATGAAATGCATGAATGGCTATAACCTTGACACATGCATGGGAAGACCTGAGACAAAATAGGTTAATCTTCCATAGCAACTATCTATGCCAATTTTCTAGATTTTTTGTGGCTCTTCGCTTTTGTGTACTTGATGCATTTGCGCATCCTCTATGAATACAAATCTAATATACAATTAAAAAAATTAGTCAAGGGTGAGTGGGTTAAGCCATGATCCGTCTCCTTGACCTTGACTGAGGCCAATTAATACATCGTCTAGACCATCATTAAATTCATCGCTTGTCATGGACCGGTCCGCGCCCTGGCAAGATAATCCTTTTTCAGCTTTTAGAGAGGCAAGTGGTTGGTCGTCATCGTCATCCAAATCGACCACATCTGCGTGTTCCTCGGTCGGTTCCGTATTATCCTCTTCTATGATTTTGTATCGGTCATTTTCCACCAATTCAATTTTTGTGATATGTGAAGGTGTTGTCTTCACGAGAAAGTTAAAGACATCGCTTATGTATAATTGCTTCAAACCAAATTTTTCATCGCACACAGGGCATTTGTAGAGGGGTGGAGTTCTACTGAATACATCAGTGAAAAACATTTGGCCATGTTCAGAGAATTGTGGATACACTAGCTCCGAGCGTTTAATCCGAAACTTTCCCTCCGCGATTATGCGTTGTTGCTTGTAGAACAAATGTTCTGTTTGCCTCGACTCTTTCGACTGGACTAGTAAATTGCAAAACAATCCGGTCTTTGTTCCTGGCGAGAGGCCATAAAACAAGCAAAAATTGTCAAAGTCAAAACACTCAAAGTGGCGACACGTTGTCGCCTTTATGGGGAGATTGATTTTCGTTCTTGCGATAGGGTCTTGTAATGAGAATACCATTTTGCCAACTACCTCTACATCATCGTCACCACCACCATCGAAGAAAAAATTGAGCTCTCGCTGTATAGCATTCACTAAGTTTGGTGGGATGTTGCGGAATCCGGGTGGGGGAGGCGACCGGGGTTCGACCTTTCTGCATAAATTGGGCAAAAGTTTTTGAACCATTTTGGATGTTCTTGCGTCGATAGTCTTTTTTGGACTGAGGCTTGATGGTGTCACCGTATTCGAAGTGAGCGCTTCATTTATTTCGTCATCGAGATCCGAAAGGTCCTTGTCCGTATCCTCGTCAGTGCTATTGTATGTGTGATCTGTTGACAGCGAGGGGACGTCAATCGCGCGAACCTCCAATATTTCGATCTCACTTTCAGAATCACTATGACTTTGATTCGATGGAGTTTCTGGCGCAGGATCAGCAGCAGTCTGTAAAGTATGGTTATTCTCTCTTGTTGGAGTATGAAGACTATCTGTTGACGTATTCTGTTTTTGAACTGAAAGTACAGGTGGGGTTTTTACGGACTCTGAAACTTTCAGAGGTGTGTCCTCTCTATCAGTATCTACATCATCTCCTGCCTTGTCCAAACCAGCAAATGCTTGATCTTGAGAAGATGAGCTTCCTCCGAGTTCTTTCGAATGGACAATCCGTGACTGTTCCAACAAATGAGCCTGCGACGTATCTTCTGGAGTGGCGGATCGTCGTAGAGCATCTCCGAGTTTAAGCGTGACCAAGAACTTGCTTTCGTTTCTATCAGGTGATCGCGTAAAGACTTTTTGAAAAGACACCGGGCCAGAGGTCGGCGTTCGGGGTCCTGTTATATGTAGCTTTGTCATTATTTCATCTCTGATGTTTCACTAATAGGGTTGCTGCAGCTGATTGACGCCTGGTCCCAGGCAATGATTTCGAAGTGATATGGAATATAGCAATCGGAGCTTCAACAAAATCCACTTCTTGCGATTAAAGGTTTAGATTTATGGGCCAGCCCTATCTTTATGTTTGTTTTGTATGCAGAGAAGCGAGTTGTAGATTACTACTGTGGAGTTTCTCGAAATGACGCAGGACGAATCTCAGAATTGAACAAGGTAGCTCTAGCAAAAAAAAACAGCTGGAGATTTAAAACTAAATAGATCTTTTCTTTTAATTTAATTGGATCGTTGTTCTATAAAGTTTTGATTTCATTTTTTCTGGTTCAAGGTCGATGATTTTGTAGACGACGACAACCACGGTGTGAGATGAGTTGCAATTCGAGCCAAAAGATGTGTTTCCTCAAAATTTTACAAGGATTTGAATATTTGGGCTGATGATACCAAATTCTTGAATTCGAGACCCTTCGAGTGCTCTGGACTTAGTATCATCTACACTCGAAATGATTATGAAAGACATAGCTTGATGTAAGAAAATTATTCATACAAACAAAAAAAAGCCTTTATATTGCTCATGTAATCAAAATAGGTATTATACTTTCAATGATGTTCTTTACTCTTTTTTTGGATTGTCTCTCCATAGCTCCCACACAGGAAACTCCACCAATCACATACTTCACTTATCCAACAATCATGGCTTCCAATCCTTGGGCAAAGAGAGACGCTTGGAGATACGAGGGTCAATTTTCTCGCTGGAACCGTTTCAGAGGAGCTTTTCCTGGTCTTGGCATTGCCATCGGTGCCTTTTCCATCTACGTCGCTTATGAAAAGCTCGTCTTGAAGAAGGGAGATGACCACCACCACTAAGAAAGTCAAGGGACTAGTCGATGGTGACAAATGAGGTTTTGAATCCATTTATGTTGCCGCTGCTTATCTTTGTGTCTTTTTTGGAGACATGCCACATTCATATTGTACAAATACATTCACATCACTGAAAACTCGTAGAAACGTTCAACATTGTAGATCCAGAGAAATCCTACTTTATAGCCTTTTCAAGAAACAATTACAGGTGAGTTAAGTTTGCTGTTTCAGGTGCAAAGCCTCTCCACAAAAAATGCCCATTCTAATCTGCCTAGAGAAACAAGTTTCACATGAACATTTATTAGCCTCACCCGGAATTCTATTTACAATGACTGTTCTGTCTCAGCCGCACCATCCTGGCTCAAGCCAAGGTCCCAGATAGAGGACAATTCTTCGGAGGCATCAGAGCCCACGCTAGCAGAAACATTGTTTCTGGCAGCGTTGAGGTATTGGGTCTGTTCCTCGGCCAACTTAGCCCATCTGTCAACATGTGGCTGCTCCTTCTCAACACCTCTGGCGAAGTATGTGGTAGGGTAGACGCAACCAAACATGGTGGCTTCTTCACGAGTGACAGCGGCCTCGGTCTCCTCGGCCATTCTGAGCTGGTAGAACTCAAAACGGGCCTGGTCATAGGCTTCAAAAAGGGTCTGCTTCTTTCCACTCTCCTTGCTCTCTTTCAAAAGCCACATTGTTCTTTGCACAACACTCTCACCGTCCAATGGCTTGTGCAACTGAAGCATGTGCGACCAGTCGCACTTCTCCATCTCAGTGCCCTTGTTTTCCACAATATCCTTGGGTCTGGAGAACTCCCATGGATGTTGGTGGTAGAACACATCTCTCAACTTGTCTTCAACAAACTCCAACTTTGGAATACGTATCGTGGAGTTGTTCTTCTGTCTAATATCTTCCTTGGTATATCTTGTTTTGTAGAATACATTCTTTCTCTTAGAAAACAAGGAGTTCATGGGGTCATCCTTCTGTTGGTTTTGGAGACTCTTTGGTTTCTTGGTGAGATCCAAGGAAGGAGGGTTTGCGGCAACGATATCAAACCAAGCGGGCTTTTGCTTGATGACGCCGGCCTTGAGCAACTGAGAGGTCAGCTGCAAGACTCTCGTGGCCTCGCTTTGAATCTTCATGGTGCTTGAGTAGCGTTACTAGCGGAATTTTTCACTTTTGTGTGAGAGTAACATCCGTACCGCAGATCGTTTCACGTGAGTGTACTGGTTTGTCTCACGAGAAAAGAAGGAAGGTAAATCAGTGTAAGACATGGATTTATAACCTGGGGTTTTACTTTTTTTTCATTTCTTGATTTGACTTATCTCTTCTCATAGCAATTCTGTTTCTCTCATCAATTTGTGCACATTCACCCGTTAGATCATATCTCTTAGTACAAATGCACATATGAGTAAACTGGACCTAACTCATAGTCTCTCGGAGATCGTGAACAGCATTGCAAGGTACATATCGAATTGCAAAGGGAAACCGCTACTACTGCGTGTTGTCTCGCCTTCCCAAATCTCCGAGTACAGTCACCTCTCTGCCTCTGAACAGGCTCATCGTCAGAAAGCTCTCTCCAATTTCCAACAACTGCCACGGTTGCAGAAATGCTCGCCTTCTACATACAGCTCTCTTTTGAGTAGCCTTTATCCGACCAAACATAGTTTGGCTGAACTTAGAGCTCCAGCGACGGCTAGAAGTGAGGTGAACCATGCTGTGTTGTATAGAAACTATTTGAACCTACCTAGTCCTGGAGTTGGGCATTTACGTGATACAGATCTTGAGCCCTTCATGAGTGAAATGTTTCGTAGCCGAGCGTTTTCGAAGCCAAATGTACTCTCCTCTTCCAGTCTATTCTTGTACAACGATAAATACTTATTGAAACAATTCAGGAGGGGAATTGAATATCGCTCACATCATCTCAATAGACTATGGCAGCTTTCAAGAGACATGGAGGATGCCCAAATACCTGTTTCCGACTACGAACGATGTCAATTAATATTCATGACTTTCTACCGCGATAGGCCTGATATACGGCGCCATGTATTGGGGCTAGCTTCACAAGCTCGTTTGACGGATCTCGGAAAAACTGCAATTGAGATACAAGAGAGCCCTTCGTTTACCTGGGAAACTTATATTGACCTCGTTGACCTGGATCCTGAGCTTGCGAATGACATCAAGTACCTAAACACGCTTCTATTTTGTGCTCTCCGACATGGTAACTGGAGAGCCGAGCAGCATATTTTGTCTCGCATCGGTGCGGACAATTTTAACAGGGAGACATACAAGATACTTTTAGATAATCATGGTATGCATCGGAACTATGATTCATTTGAGCGTCATTTAAGTGCCCTAGCAACAAAACATATTCACCTCTTGGACATCAATTTGCTAAACATAATCATTCGTTCTCTTTCCGTGTTGGGTTTGCACAGTTTAGCGACTGATCTCACGAGTCCATTCAAAGAGTTCGGGGCTGTTCGATTGGCACCTGAAGAAAGGTTTTTGAGACAGCTCACGTATGCCGATAAAAGAGCTTATTCATCGCACTTGAGCGCTCGGGATCAATTTGCGGCGAAGGAACATTTATTCCTCTATGCCAACGAGCATACATTTCGTCCAATCCTACAACATTACTGTGTTGATGGTGGTACGATAGAAGAAATTTCCGAGCTCATCCAATTGATGGAAGAGCAGTGGAATCTTCAACTATCTACTCAGGTGTTCAAACTCATATTTCATGCTTTCACCGTTGGCGTACACGACCCTGAAGCGTTGCATGTTGTTGTTGCAAAACTTCTACAACAACATGACCTCTACTTTGATACCCATGATGCATGGATTCGTGAGAAATTAAATGAGACTTCGATTCCAAACAATGTCATAGAGCTCTTAGGGGGACTCATTGAGAGTAAAGTTCCTGGAGATGAAATCACTAGTGATGGAGTGTTTCTTAAATTATCCAATAGCTTGATGCGGTTGATATTTAAGGCTTATCACAGCACGTACCAGAACGATCCAGAGAAAAGAAAAATAATCGAAAATATAGAGACAAGACTCTGGAACCACCTCGCGCAAACTGCCGCCTCTACGAACATGACAAGACTGAAAGACGAAGCTACTCCTGCTGATCTCTATTCGAGGGAGGAACTAATTTTTCTCAAGAAAAGCTCTCTTTTGGAGTTACTAGATATTTAACCTAATCACAACCTACATACATGACATCCTTTATGCTAAAGTGTAAGTTCTTATTTTACACCAAGTCCTCTGAAGTACCCTCCACTTTCTGAGAGGCATTATATTCTTCGGCCGCGCGCTTGGCCTCACCTTCGGTCTCGTCTCTGATCAATTCATCCAAGTCATAATCGTAGTTGTTGGGGTTTCTGTCGACGTCGATCTTGGCCCCTCTTTTCCGTAAATGACTGTCTTGTTTGAGCCCAATCCGTATTGGCATATCCTCATTAGTCACTTTCACTCTTTCGCGCAATGGAACGTTTTTCCCGCTTCTTTCTTGTTGGATGCGTGCCTCTTCATCCGGAGGGATGTATCCGGAACGTTGTTGCTGAACGGGGTATTGCAGAACCTGCTCTTTGGTATGCTTTGCTTTCTCGACAGTAGTCAAACCTGCCGCATAAGGAAGATATAGGATGACTACGCAGAAAATGACCGCGAGAACAATGAGGAGAAGAAACATTGGTTGCAAAGTGATCAGTGCGCGAGAGAGTTAATCAGATACACATGAACCGCATTGGAGTTGACAACCCCGAATAAATTCGAATGATAATCTGAAAATTGGCAAGTATTGATTTTCTTTGTATCGATATATTGGATCTCTGATGTTGATGCTAAATCTCTTGCTCGCTGGTTGATTTCTCCACGGCTAATACTGGTAATACTGTAGCTACCAGATTCATGGAAAGGACTCTCAACGGTGTGAAATTTTGATGTAGAATTTTGTAAACCAAACCAATTGTTATTTTGTGGAATTTGTTGTATTTCACACATGCAAACATTCAAATGTGGTACTTGTACCGTGGTTGCAAATTTGTATGTTCAAACTGACTTCATGCCACAGTTGGTACTAAACAACTCCAGTGTTGACGATTAAGGTACACTTTAAAATATGTAGACGTTTGATAATCAAGCGGAAAAATCATCAACCAATATTCCTATCCTATAATTACGAGTACAGTTTCACTATTAGCGAAGACCCAGCCAGTAGATCGATCGCGAATCCCTACACTAGTATTACCTGCTTATATCTTGTCACACCACCTCATACCACAATTACATCTACAACTATGCTCCAACGCCTGTTAACTGTTTCCAGACAAATAGTCCGTCCGCTTCTAGTCAGACTGCTTACCGTCAAAGGCTGTGTCTTCAAAAAAGAATGCACCTCTCAAGGCAGACAGTGTCTACTTGACAAGTCTGCTCGTTTCCAGAAAAGACACCATGCCATTTCCACCGACGGCAGAAAAATCGAGGATCTCATCGACCACATCTCCGACAGCCAATATTGCCAGATCGCCGACAACTACTTGGAAGATCTCAGCGACAGCCTAGAAGAGTTGGGCGAGTCGTACCCACAAATCGATGTGGAGCTTACACAAGGAGTGATGTCGTTGACAGTGGCTCCTGGCAAAACTTATGTCATCAACAAGCAGCCTCCCAACAAGCAGATCTGGCTCAGTAGTCCTATCAGTGGGCCCAAGAGATATGACTTGATTGGCGGGAAATGGATCACATTGAGAGACAACACTGCGCTCACAGACTTGCTCCGGGAAGAGCTCAACGACGAACTAGAATGTGAGGTGGAGTTGAGCGTGAGCAATTAAAAGAAGTGGGTTGGCAATGGATGCCACTATAGTTGAGTAGGTAAAACACACACGACCCTCAAGTGGAGCAAGATATCCCATTTTTTTGGTTCCATTCAAAAATCTATGGCCCCGAGGATTATTCATCTCTCCACCAAATACCAATTCTTGAATTCATCGCACAATTACTCCCATGGCTTTCAAATATATAGGTGTTCCAGAAAAGACACAGAACTAAGTTCGGAGGAATAAGAAAATAAAAACTAGAATAAAATCATAAAGACATTCGACATTTTTGATCTCCCACCTAATTTACGGTTTATTCCTTAATAGTTCTCCCTTCTCACCCTGTATACTCCTATCTCTCAGCTATTCTTATCCTACTCCACATATACCTACTTCAGAGAACAGATCATACCACAATGGCTGGACCTCCGCCACCACCCCCACCCCCAATGGGTGTACCCAACCTCTCCTCTCCTCCACCAATGGCCGGTGGCAGAGATGCCCTCTTTGGAGATATCCACAAGGGAATCAAGCTTAAGAAGGCTGTCACTGTAGACAAATCGAAGCCCCTTCTTGATCTGAAGGTCTCTGCCTCTATATCTTCCAGTAGTCCTGCTGCCTCTGCGCCTACAAGTTCAAGCGCCGGTCCAGGAGCTCCACGTGCTGTTCCACAATTGGGAGACTTGTTTGCTGGAGGAATGCCTAAGCTCAAATCGGTTAAGGATAATCGGACCGAGAGAGTGCCCATGTCAGCTCCAAAAGTACCGCCTATTCCGGGCATGGGCGTTCCTGCCCAGGCGCCTGCTAAAGCGCAAGTTCCAATGCTATCTGTGCCTGATCGTCCGCCTAAGAAGCTGACTCAATCTCCATCGGTGGCTCCTCCATCAGTGGCTCCTCCATCAGTGGCTCCTCCGCTGGTAAGCACGCCTCCACCTCCTCCTCCACCCTCAATGGCAGTGCCTCCGCGTCCACCAACTACTTCTGTTCCACCAGTTCCATCGGGAGCTCCGCCCCCGTTGCCTAGTGGGGTGCCACCCCCTGTTCCTGGCCAGTCATCTCAGGCTACAAACACATTGAAGGTGCCGAGGATACCTCCCAACCGTCCGCGCAAACTGAACCACCTACGCTCATCATCTACAGCCTCAATGGCGTCTAATGCATCGGACAATACTGATAGCATGCCACCATCTTCTACGCCGCTGGTACCCTCTGCTCCACCCCCTCCTCCGTCAGTCCCAACTCCTACACCGCCGCCTCCCCCGCCCTCATTCTCAACACCGCCGCCTCCTGCTCCTCCAATGCCTTCATTGGTTTCAAAGGTTGACTCTCCAGCCAAGGGCCCAGTGATCCCTCCCGCACCAACAGTAAAGGCGCCTTCAAACCCACCTAGAAATTTACCTCCACCACCAAGCCTTGCGCCTTCTATGCCAAATTCCAGTGCACCAAAGAGTCTGCCCAGTCCAGGCGGTTTACCATTCTTGGCCCAAATCAATGCCAGAAGGGATGAGAATTTCGTGGTCGATGGAACAGACTCAGGGCAGGCTGCAACAACAGGAAATAGCAACCAGCCCGAACAGAAACCTCGGATATCGCTGATGGCCCCACCAGCGCCACCCTCTCTTCCTCCAGCTCCTCCTCCAATCCCACTGGCAGTGCCGCAACCTCCTGGTTCTGGAAAGGCCTCAAGTAACTCAACAGCTGAAGCAGCACCCCTGGGCCCGCCCCCGGCTCCATTTTTGGATCAAATCAATGCGAGACGAACAGACAGTGCTTCGTCAACAAAAGCGCCGGTGGAAGTTCCAAAAACACCTCTGGTATCTGCTCCGCCGCCACCTATGTTCAACCAAGCACCTCCACGTCGAAACGTTGATTTACCTTCTTCAAAGCCATCTGTGCCACAGCCTCCCCAAATACCACCGCCTCTGCAAGTACCACAGGCTCCGCAAGTACCACCGCCTGTGTCCCAAAAACCGTCTCATTCGGCACCACAAACCGCTCCACCACCTCTGTTGCCGCCATCATCTCCACCGCCATCAGCTCCTGCTGGTCCTCCGCCAGCTCCTCCGTCCAATGGAAGCTCATTTGCCAACGTAGCTCCAAGGCCGTCTCAACGATCACATAAAGCGGCACCCCCACCTCCTCCAAGTTCGCTTGATAAACAACAACTTGCCGGATCCTCGCTCAGAAATATTTCTGCCCTGGAGTACACATTAACAGGTCTGGGTAAACCAGAGAAGCTAAAAATTGAAGATAACAGGTTTAAATTCACCAACAGCAACTCGATTCCTCAGCCAAGACGTTTTGAAAACGTTGAAAAGTTATATCCTAGTGGAAGAGGCTCATCTGTACCTTTGAACCTCAGTTTGTTTACTTAAAAATCCATACAGCGCGCCAACAAGGCGATTTATTGTTTATTAACCCCCTTGTATCTATTGAGTTTGAGTAGGCAGCCATTGCTGAATGATGTTATCGTAAAATGAGCATGTGATTACAGACGAAGGATCTTTCCAGTCACCTCCATAGCACATGCTTTCATGATCACCCTTGAAGTATCTGACACATTCGAAACTTGATGTGCCTGGTTTGATTATTCTAGCACCGTCATACATGCAGCAAGCCAAAACCATATCTGAATCTGGCGACGGAATTAATCTCCAGACGCCTCCACCAAGATTCTGTTTGTACGTTTCTGTTGGAAGAAGCGACTGATAGAGATAGGGCCCGTCATCGCCATCCAAGTGTCTAACATCGAAGATACGCAAACAATCGTCATATGATCCAGTCCAGAGATCATTTGGGCGAAAATTGAGCCATGACTCATTTGGACATAGTATCAGAACAACTCCAGCGTCATGGTGGCGGTGATTTGTAGCCCACACCTTCTCTTTAGTTCTCGAGTCATGAGCAATGAGCTTCGAATCATCGCCTCCTGTAAATACAATGTTACCACAGGGGCCAATTTGCCCGAAGCCGCCAGTCCAACACTCCAAGTCGTGAGTCGCATCAAAGGTCTCGTAGTCCCCTTTGGTTAGATCAAGAATCAAAGCTTCGCCGGATGTAAGCGTGCAGAGTAGCTCGTTGCAATTGAGTGGATTGAAGAACACCGACGTTACGAGTATGTCGTTTTCAGTTATGCTGTATTCTTGTTTGAGCGTCAAGTCATATGTATCTGCACTGACATCCCAGATTTTCACGATTCCAGTAGAATGCGCCAGCACAAGACATCTTTGGTCAGAAGGATTGAATTTTAAATCCAAAATAGCCAGCTCCGTCTTTGTCTCACTTCGAAGGGTGAATTGACCATCCACAATATCATAAGTTTCAATTGAACCATGGCGAAGACCCGATGGTTTTTCAAGTTTATATGTTCCCAAATATACAACACTAGTATTTGCGGGGTGTATTTGAAGACAACATGGTGGAAGCTTTGACTCTGTCACGGCCAATCTTTTAGCAGTTTCCATTTTGGAGATAAGATCTTGTGCGATGCTCATCGCTCTGACTAGAAGACATAGCACATTAGAAGAATCTCTTCTATAGCAATTGAAATTGGATTTAGATAATGCTAGTAAGCACCTGGAAGTGATCGAACATTTATTTGATTTTTGAGGGCATGTATTTCTGGTGTTCGGACTTCAAGAGTCAGGTGTAATCAAACATGATTATGAGAAGAGGGATCAGGAAGAAGAGAAAAATAAAATTGGATTCTAATCTGTGTTTTCGTTTCTTAGAATGGGTTGGTGTAAAAAAAAAGTATTTGTTCCAGATACTCGATCTGTCAACTCAACTGCGAAATAGAGCTGATTCCCCACAAATACCACTTAAAACCTACTATTGAACAATCATGAACTTGTTGCAAAAATGGATGAGCCTTCCCTCAAAGGCTCGTTACTATATTGCCGGCTCAACGTTTGTGTTTGCATTGGTTGGTGAATATGTCACAACGAAAGTGAACGAGGAAGCAGTAGCTCAAAAACAGATCATGACAGAGCTCCGCGATGGACAAACGCCAGTGGAGCCTAGAAATTAAGTATTCACACCCTTCTGCACTGTATTGCATTCAAGACTTGTACATAGAACTTACGAATTCAAATCGTATCTGTTCAGAAGTTATAAACCCATCGACGAACCAAGTGGCTATCTAAAGCACATCTTGGAGCGCATTGGCTTTAACCTGAGAAAACTAAATTCAAGCATTTCTGCTTGCATAAAGTTTGACTAATTGACCCATATAGACCCGGTGATTGGCTTCTTGAGAACTGGTAATAATGTAAAACTACAAAGACACTTATAACATTAGTTTCATTATATCGGGGTCAGTATATAAATTAAATAAATGGAAATCAATCATTACTTTTTCTCATTACAAAAGACTTCTGGCAGTGAAGTCCTTGCGAAGCGAGGAAATGAACTCCAAGAATTTAGCAGGGTTGGAGTCAATTCCTCTTGTGTAAACAAATTTAGATGCAAGACTGGTGGCGAACAAGGCTCTCAAGTATGTTTCGGGAACTCTTTCCAAGATGTTCTCCATTCCAATGACAGACAACAACAATGGAGGAAGTGCGTCGATCAAAACAGCATTACGGAAAGCTTGATCATCACTCCACATCTCTTTGGAGCCGGCCAACTCGTCAGCCAACTTATTGATGGACTGGGAAAGCTTGTCAGACAACTCAGTGATTGGCTCACCAGTGGCTGCCTTCAAGTTCCACAAACCCTCGAACTCATTCTGGGCGTTGGAAACGATCTTTCTCTGGACTTCCTTCACATAGTTCTCGTAAAACTCTGGCTTAACACCACTGCTGTTGATACACATGTTCTCCATGAAACCCTTATCATCGAATGAAAGAGCAGCAAGAACCTCCATCGAGGAGGAAGTGACACCTCCCTTGTTAGTAGATGCGTCTTTGAAGATGACACAGCCTGCTTTCTCCAAGATGAGCTTGGCAGACTGAGTGATGAAAAGGTTGGCACCTTCCACAAAGTATGGAACGATGCACTTACCGGTCTTCTCATCAATCAATTCCATGACATTGTTGGTATCAATAGCAGCAGGACGTCCACCACATGGCACAAACAAATCAACACCATCCAAGCCATAGATTTCCTTAAGCTTGATGTGGAAGGTGTTACGGAAGGTGACACCTGAGGCAACGGTAGTACCATCTGGAAGAGTGACATCATTGTCATCAACCAACACAATGAAACCATCCTTAGAGAGCTTGGACTTGTCGTAGTGTTCAATCATCTTTCTCTCGTTGGCGAGGCGCAAAAGCTCGGCCTTGTCCAAACCGTTCTTGTCAGCAATGACACCCGAACCATCGACAATACCAACATATTTCTCGTCACGAGAAAGCTTGATCTCATTGGATCCCAAGTCTCCATCTGGACCACCGGTTTGGAACTTTCTCACAGTGGCATTATCGATGTTAAGCTTTTCGTAGATCTTGTTAACATAGGCACGAACAGACAAGGTTGTCATACCATACTCGTCGTGTGGAATACCTCCGATTCTTTGAGACTTACCTGTGAAGAAAGACTTCCACCATGGAGCACCTCTGCCTCTAGCGTGAAGTGCAGCCCAGTCAACGTAGCCAGCAGTTCCTTCATCGGGGCCCAAGAAAAGAATTTCAGGCTTCTTGTAAAGATCCACATAGGACTCCTTGACGCCCGGAATATGTTGCTTGAGCAACAAGTCGATCAAAGAGTCAATGTACTTTTCGAACGAAGCTTTAGGTGTCTCCTGAGCCACACCTGGGTCAAGCAAAATCACACCCTTGGAGCCACCTTCAGGAATATCCTTGTTCTTCTTTTGCTGGGTGGCAGCCAAGTTGTAATTCTCATCGAACAAGTTACGAACGTTGACGTTGTACGCATCAACGGATCTTGAGCGAACAATACGAATACCACCTCTTGCAATATCTCTGAATCTGATGTGGAAGCCTCTGAAGTCAGATCCCACAATGAAGAACATACCGAAGGGGGTCTCTGGGTATTCACTCTTTGGCAAGAAAGATGGGTCCAATCTGAAGGAAATGGCAACCTTGGTGGAAGTGTAGAAGTTTGTCTTAACCACAGACTTGTTGAACATGAAGAGGGCCTTCAAGACAATGGCATGGTGCTCATTTTGGCCACACTCTCTGCTAAGCAAGGCATCAAACTCAGCCTCAGTTCCCACAGGCGTAATCTGGGAAAGTCTTTGGTAGGACAAGGTCTTCTCCATGGAAGATCTAATGTAGTGAACATCCGCAAATTGACGGTACAACTTACGAACGATATCTTTTCTGGTGGCAAAGACCTCCTTGATGTAGTCTTGAGTGTAAGTTTCAGCTCTCAAACGCTTCTTCAAAGAGTTCAAGACCTCAGCGTGTTGAAGCAGCTTTGATGGATCAAGCAACGAGGTCAATTTGGTGTACTCTGGACCCAATCTGTTCAAGAAATGTGTAACAAAGATGACACCACACTGAGAGTAGATACCTTCCTGCAAAGACAACTCGTTCTTGACAAACAAGTCGTGGAAGTAGTTGTGAGGAATACAGTACAACAAGGAAGCCTCCTTGATGACTTGGTAGATCAGCAAGTCAATTGGAGTCTTCTTGTGGTTCTCAAGATGGCCAGCCTTGATGTACATGGAAATGATAGTAACACCGTTTGAGAATTGTTCCACGTACTTTCTGGTTGTCGTGAGCTTGTAGTAGTCAGCCAAGTCAGAGAGAGCAGAGTTGTAGTTTGGAGAAGTCTTTTGGCGGTAACCAATGACGACTCTGTACTCCTCAGACTCCTCAATTGGGAAGTGCTGAATGACAGGACCAGTCGTGGTGATAACCTTCTTGATGATGTCAGAGTAGAGAGAGCGGGTCTTTGGCGAAGCAATCTTCAAGAAGGTAGCATCACCAATCTTGTCGATGTCAGTCTCGTTAGGATCACACTCATCACAGGTGAAGCTTGTTCTGTAGATGAAATGGCATCTGAGGTGCTGCTTGGCAAAATCAGCATTAGAGCTGCTTTGCGAGAATCTCTCTGCGACACCAGCCAAAATAGGATCGTTGCTGTAATGCAAAGGAGCAGAGAAATACTCAAGACGGTAGGAGTTCTTTCCGTAGGAAGGATCGATGTAGCGCTCGTCGATCTGTTCATCGAACCGGTTAGGAGCAAAAGGGGCGCCTGGAATGCTGGTGTCAAAAAACACAGCGTGATCCTCGGCCTCCTTCTTGTAGCGGATCAATGGCTGGTCCAAGACCTTCAAGTCCGAGGCAAAGGCCTGGACCTTACAAGAGTAAAGGGAGTGGATGTGGGAGGCAATTCCCTCAGGAGACTCACGAGCGAAAAACACATCGTCAATTCCCAAGCTGGAATAGAACCATCTGGCTTCCAGCTCCACCAAGGGCTCAGGGATGAAACCGGTGGAGTCTAAGATGTCCACCACCTGTTCAATCTGATCCTGCTTTCCGGAGAAAGGAGTATCAATGTAATCCTGGCGGAAGGATTGAACCGAGGAGGCGTCATCCGACTCACTTTTGAGGTGCAATCTCGAAATATCAACACTCATGATAGGCAATTAACAATGATCAGGAGTGAAATCTGGGGTAAGCGACAAACCGGCAACTGATAAGAAGAAAATGGGTTTGAAGAGGAACGATTGGGGTTTGAAAGCACTAACGAGGCTGGATGCGTGTCAGATGCTGTAGCAAGGGGTTGTCAATATAAATTATTTTCGGAAAGAAGTACTGGGACTAGATTCCAAAGCAGTTTATATAGTAGGGTGGATCCGTATTAGAGAGGTGTTACGGAGGCAGGGACGGCACAGAAGAGGGTTCCAGGGCCGATACCTAGGGGAGGTTTGAGGTGATAAAAATAGGAGTGAATATTTTGCAGAAACAAAAGCGACGGGCTCACGGCCACTATTTATATTACAGAACGGCTATTTTTTTTAAACGGCGATAGATGAGGGGCTACCCCAGAAAATGTCCAGCACCGAAATTGTCTCGCTCCGCGTTGGCGTTGGTGACCACCGTGATCCCAAAATAGGGTGTCAGATTTTGCATCCAGGTGAGGGGCAGTACGCAGTGCCAGACTTAGCGGCTACCGAAGGACTCACACGTTTCTTTTTGGTAAATTGCAAATAGGTGATAATACCGAATATGTGAAAATTGTGGATTTTCGACCATTGGATTTTCTGCCGTTGATGCTCGTGAGAATATTTCCATCTGTGCTTTTCTTTTTCACCGGTGCTGTTGACCTCATTTTTCGCACCCATGGCAGGTCGTGACGGCGAGGCGGCACTGGTAGAGGGGTGAAAAATTGAGCACCAAGAGTGCCATTAGACTATGACGGATGCCTAAACTGACTCATTCTGCAACATTTGTCAACAGACCAATCAAACTACCAAACATGACGAAAAAAAAATTACACTGTCATTCACAGTAGGCGATTCTGGCTTCCTTGTTTTGTGCTGCTCTAGTGTTGCACCAGTTATCTCCTACTATGTCGCTACTATGTCCAGCGCCAAACCCTTGTGTCCATACTACCACCGGCCATTGTTCTAAGAGGCCCCAACAGTAATTCCGATCGCATTAACGGTTCTGGACCCCGGAGATCCTTCTGAGTCCACGGCGAAAAAAAATAGCCGGAGATGCTGGCACCTTCCATGACTGGACCTGTCATATTCTGCGGCCCACCCCACATTATGCGACAGTGTGCCAGGTGCCCCAGTGTGGCATTTGGTGTGCCCAGAGAAATGAGAATCCGGGGTTGCTTCGGTTGCCGTTTGATGCGATCCAGGCCGGTGTTCTGTGGGGGAAATTGAGACAGGACATGGTTAGGCCGATGATGTGTTTTCTTTTTGTTTCTTTTGTTTTGAAATTTTTTTGAATATTTTTTTTTTTCAGTGGTTGTTCGCGGATACCTTCAACCTCTCTGTATTCAGCACCTCTCTTAACCGGAACCGCTTATCTATGAAAAATTTATTGACGCTGCATTGTGGAACTTTTGGGTCGATGAGATGATATCGAACGTAGATAGGAGGATCGTCGTGAGGCGTTTAGAGTGATTTTCGAATGGGTCTTTGGCCTGAGGATACATTTGGTGCTAATAAAAGCAAAAGCAAATGGGACCGAGACGCTATTGAAATTTTATATTATTACGTTTTATCCCAATTTCTTATTTACCTGGGTTTTAGTAGAATTGGCTCGTTTTTTGGCTTTTATTCGTGTAATTACTAGTGTTTAGACTCTCTGGAATTCACGGCGTTTCATCCGGAAACTCTGTGGCTTCCAAGCAGCACACTGTGTCCGTCCGGAATAAGGCACGAAATCCTGAATTTCAAACGAAAAGATAAATTTTGTGAATTTCCCACACGAATCACGACCAAGCAGGAGTGGTTATGATGGCATCGATAGTTAAAATTCATCAAGCCTCATTCAAGTTGTAGACCATCTTAGATAAGAAATGAAGACAAAAAGCGCAAAGTTCTTTCGCTAAATCATTTCAAAAAGGCACGTCTGTTGAATTAGATTTCTTTAATCATTAAATTCTCTCCCACTTTAATTTTTTATTTTTGGTTAATGCCTATTTTCATTTGAGACCAGAACCATTGTGTACTCATTGCAAATCAATGGCCTACTCAGAGCTCAATTCATGCAAGAATGAAGCAAAAGACAGAATTGATTTGATTCTGATCCAAAAACTGACTTAATTTTCTATCACAACCTGGTACCGCCCCAGGCGATTATTTTCTTGTTGCACTGTCTACCCCAAGTCTCAACTGTAAGCTCAGTAAATATCTCTTAACATTGTAGAACATATGACCTCTCCGGCTATAATACGAACATAGAACCATTTGCATCCTAAAATACAAAAAAACTACAAAACCATCGAAGAATGATATCCGCCCTCTTCATCTTCAACCCGAAAGGAGACATTCTCATGTCTAAGTTCTATAAGAATGATGTCAGAAGAAATGTACATGAGATCTTCCGCATCCAGGTAATCAACTCTGCCGGAAAATACTTGGCTCCACAAGACTCTCGGCTGCCAGTGCTCACCATTGGCTCCACTTCTTTTGTTTCGATCCGGTCTGGGCCATTGTGGCTTGTCGCTGTAGCACGATCCAACCAGGATTGTCTGGCCATATTGGAGTTTCTTTACGCATTAGTTCACCTCTTCCAGAAAATATTTGTGCATGACAACAGTCCACTCACCGAGAGTATAATTCTCGGCAACTTCGTGAACATCTTCGAGATCCTTGGGGAAGTGCTAGAGTTTGGATATCCTAGCAACATGGAGCCATCATACCTTGCATCTGTGATTCCGGGCTTGTCTGATGTCAAGGTGAAATCAATTGAAAAGAAAGACTCTGACCTACGAAGAAAAATATTGGGCGACAAAAAGGCACACTCGTCATCTATTGACCAAGCCTATGATGCCTCGAGAGTCTCCTGGAGAGAACCCGGTATCAAATATCGCAAGAATGAGATTTTCCTTAACGTTGATGAGAAGGTCAATGTTCTTTTGGGTAGATCTGGAGAACTTCTTCGATCTCAGATCGAGGGCGCAATTGCCATGAAGTGTCATTTATCAGGCATGCCCATGTGTCGGTTTGGGTTTTCAGGTGAGGGCGTGGACGAGGATTTGAGAGATACCATCACTTTAGATGACTTTAAATTCCACAAGTGTGTCGACTTGGCCAAGTATGACTCCGATCAAGTGATCGCATTTGTGCCACCAGATGGTCTGTTCCAGCTCATGAACTACACCATTACTGAGGCGCATTCTCTACCTTTCAGCATTGTTCCTACTTTGACTACGGGCGCCGAGCGGGTGAGCCTCAACCTTCGTCTCACATCGAACTACTCGTCTTTATCGACAGCTACGAATGCCATTTTGCATGTGCAAGTTCCGCCCGGTGTAGCCAAGCACACCATAAGAAGTTCTCAAGGCAAGGCCAAATTCAAGTCTGGAGAAAACGCTATTGTATGGAAGTTCGCGAAGTTTTTCGGACATCAAACTCACGAACTTTCCATAGATTTTGAAATTCCGGGTGGAAGCGCAGCTTCATTCAAGCCAAAAATCTCGTTGGACTTTACATTGGAAACACACAACGCCTCGGGTCTACAGGTCAAATTTCTAAAAGTGTTAGAGAAATCGAACTATAGAACTGTCAAATGGGTGAAATATTGCACTCAGGCTGGTTCTTACGAGGTTAGAATTTAGCATTTCTTGATAAATCACGCTGAGCACGAGCTATTTACCTTCAGAATTGGGGCTTTGTCAAATAAACTAATAGAGAAAAAAAGCAAATGTCTTATTTAAGGGGCTTGCATATGAACTTTTTTTTTTCGCCCATTGTATTTGTACTTAATTTCGTTCTATCAATGTGGTTCAGCCTGCAGACTCATGCCTCATCTCCCCCACGTTGAAACTACCTACCATCTCAAACAAAATTAATGAGAGACCTTATAGTTTTAGGGGGCAGTTCGCTTCCGACTCTAACAAGACTGATTTGCAGAAACTTGACCCTCGAAAAGAGTAGAGTCGAACAGAAGAAGTTCTCAAATGGTGAGATTTCCATCGAAATCAAGGACTCGGTTAGAGGAAAAGACGTCTTCATTATCCAAAGTGGATGCGGCCATGTCAACGATAACTTCTTGGAGCTTCTTATCATGATCTCTGCATGCAAAACTTCCAGTGCCAAAAGAGTGACGGCTGTTTTGCCATTCTTTCCCTACTCAAGACAGCCAGAGAACCCCAAGGTTGCAATGGAACACAGAGAAAGTGTGGCTGCTCAAGGCTACCTCGCTTCTCTCAGTGCTAAATCTAAAACCCTTGCCACCAATGACGCCGGTATTGACTTCTTAGGTGAAGTTGATGAGAACGGAAGGGACAACAGTGGGTACAAGCAATGGGTCAGTCAAAACGGTACAGTCATCGCTAAACTTTTGATGACTGCTGGCGCTGATCGTTGCATCACAATGGATTTGCACGATCCGCAATTCCAGGGCTTCTTCGACATCCTGGTTGATAATTTGTATCTGACCCCTCTATTCAAACGATACATCATCGATTACGTGCCTGAGTACAAGGACTGTGTGATAGTTTCTCCTGATTCTGGTGGAGCTAAAAGAGCCACTTCCATTGCAGACTCGCTTGGCTGCTCTTTCGCATTGATTCACAAGGAGCGTAAAATCAAGGTTGAACCTGCTGGACTAGGGTCTCCTGTTCTTCGGGCCTCTGAGTCAGTTATGTCAACAAACGCAACAACGATCAATTCTTCAATGCTTGTGGGTGACGTGAAGGATCGTGTATGTGTCTTGATTGACGACCTTGCTGACACCTGTACTACCATCACGAGGGCTGCTCTGGTTTTGAAGGAAGCCGGCGCATCTTACGTCCTTTGTTTGGTAACTCACGGTATTTTTAGCGGTGATGCTCTAGAAAAGGTCCTTATCTCTGACATCGATAAATTTGTCACCACAAATAGTATACCTCAAGCTGAGCATTCGAGATTTTTGGGAGAGAAGAGATTTGAGGTGTTGGATGTCTCCAGAATCTTCGCTGAAGCAATTAGAAGAATCAACAACGGTGAGTCTGTGTCTATGTTATTCGACCACGGTTGGTGATTCATGCATATATTTCGATGTTTATGAAATAGACATTTTGCTAATGTAACTTATTGCATTCCAGCTAATGCAGCCTTCGATTTTTTGTCGTGGCCCTTTTTCCGGCTGTGATTTGCAACACTCGCTTTGTTTTGCTCTTTTCTAGCTAAAGACTTCTTTGTCTTTGGCACAGATGGCTTCAGTTCTGGTTCGTCCTCGAGTTTGATCTGTTTTTTAACACGTTGTGTGAGGGCGCGGTCCTTGAGTGCTTCCTGAAATTTTTCCTCCAATACCTTGTATCTTTTTGGAGATTGCAGAAGCATTCTATACCATCCTTCAATCTGCTCATCAGACCAATTCGTCGCTTTGCGCATGGACGCACGTTCGGCCTTTTTTCTGCATGTTCTCTCAAAAATAAGTTCTCCCTTCTCTTTGAGATACTCAAAGAGAATCAATGAGTTCACGTCATGCTCTGTTGGTGCAGGTGGTATGGGTTCACCAAAATCTTCAAGCATGTCTTCCTCCGAGATTGGTTGGTTTTTCGAATTAACCAAATGATCAGGTTTTCCTCTTGACTCTGTAAACTCTGTGATATCATCGTATGTGTCATCTCTTTCATCCTCGTCACTTTCATATAGCAATCTTAATGCATGAGTCAATGTCTTCTTTTTATTTTCTTCCTTATTGTTTGCGGAAGTCAGCTTCTTAAGTATCTCTGTTGTCTCATTCTCTTTTAGGCTAAAACGTTTAATACCCAGTTCAAGCTCCTGGCTTGATGGGCCCGTGTTCTTTGGTGTATCATTGCTTTGTGAGCTTGTAATCATCTCATTGATTAAGCTCGGGTCTTCTAATAATAAATTAATGACCAGATCAATGTTGTTGTCGTTCTTTAGTAATATTGCCAGAGCCTGTTGAGAGGTGATATCCGGAAACATGTCCTGCAACAACACTATGTCGCTCTCACTGACAGAGGATGCTTTCAGATACTCTAGGTCTCTCAAAAATGGAAGCCTCTCTTCGATATCGGGGGAAATTCTCTTGAACTCGTCCGAAATGATTATCGCACAGAGAAGAGGTGCAACCATCAACGTCCCACTGCTATGAATACCCAATGTTGCCACAAGTGACGCCAACTTGGCTGTTGATAAGGAAAGCACACTTATGAGCATCAAGTTTCGAATCGCAGTTGCGTGAACACTTTGACCCCCAGCGTAAGTGGTCTCAAGAGACTCAATCCACTCGATCGAGACAAACATCTCGGCAAACTGAAGGGCACTCGACGAGTTTTGGGAGCTTCTTTCTTTCTTCACCACCCTATGATTATTTGCGCCGCCTCCAGTCATCAGCAATGTCTGAGTTTTGGGTAGCGTCGAGTGTTGGCCCAATAGCATAGCAAGGTACTGTGGGATTTCCGGTGAAATTTCACCGTCCTTGACCTTCTCTTGAAGATATCTTCGAAGCGGAGGGATCAGAGAGATCTTGCCCGACTTCTTATTGTCGTTAAACTTTGACTTTAGTGTGCCAGCTAGAAGACCCCTCACAACAGTTGCGTTTTTCTCAACATAAACATTCACAAAGTGCCAGAGACTCTCGCCCTGGATTCCAAGCTTGACAAGGCCATAGTCACGGATCACTTGGAGAATATAGGCTCTAAGAACCTCAGTGTTGGCTCTGATATCGGGATTGATTGCTCCTAAGGAGAAAATTCTCTTTGACTCTTGGCTTGTTTCAGACAAATACACTTTCAAAAATAGCTGGAGCTGTTGCTGACTCTTCACATGGAGCTTCACCTCGCCTTTTAGAAGAACTTGACACAATTCAATGTAGCCCTCGATCAAGTGCACCCATATTACAGGATCTTTGTCTATAAGCGAAGATCGCAATTGAAAAGGCGGGAAGTGTGGAATTGGGATGCTCAATTGGTCTTCCATGTTGAACGGTGGCAATCAATTTTCAGATCGTGGAGTATATAGAACTGCGTTTTGCAGCCTTATGTGAGGCTCATGTACAGAACAGAGAAGACCCTCTTGAAATTTAATATCATATCTTTGCCTCCAAATTTTAAATTTTAAATTTCTTGATTGTGAAGGGTGCTAGTGTACTTTGTCTAATAGAGATGACTTCAGCTAATGCATTCTTTACTATGCTGTCGATCGATGCGCAGGTTTAGGTTTTATGGCACAAAGAATTTCGCCTCGTCAAGATATACGAGGGCTTCTTTACTGGGGGTCGAGAACTTTTTAGTATCGAATAGAAGTTGACTTTTGGCAATACTTTATATTCCCAAATTTAAAAAAATTTTGATCGACAGCGCAAATAGTTTAGTGGTAAAATCCAACTTTCCCAAGGTTGTGTCCCTGGTTCGATTCCTGGTTTGCGCATTTCTTTTTTGATTGTACTGGCCCAAGGACTGATCGAGTTCATTGACTCGATGAGCTTCCTACTTTCTCTATGTGTATAATTGAAAGATGCAGGTGTATTGCAAGTCTAGAGTACTCAAGTGAAAAATTAAAACGAAAATGTGAGTGATTCAAGTTCCGGGACAACAAATAGAGATTCAAGAGAGTTCTCAAAAACAGTACTCATAACAAGTGACTGATCGTCGACACTTTCTATCACTACTCTTGGTAAAACAACTTCACCAGAGTTTATTGGTATGAGAGCAATCTCCATCTGTGTAAGAGCATTGGAATCGGCAACAGAAAATTGGGTACTCTGTCTCCCGGATATGAGCCAATTTTCATCTTCCTGAATCTGAACTTGAAATAATCTGGCTTTTGGTTGCTTGCTGGGGGAGCTTGCTGCCAAAATTTCAGCTGGACTCAACTTTGCCCATTTGTTAGATGACTTGATAATCAATTTTGAGGTGATCGGTTGACCAACAATAAATGGAACTTTACGTTCGTAATCGAATCGAAATTCATGATACATGTCAACAAAGGGCGCCTCAACAGGAATGTAAAGCTGCTGAACTCTCAGATCTACCTCAACATCTCTCAAATTTGAATCTAAGACAGTTTGTAGAATATCTTTCAACTTCGCAAAGTCAGATGTCGAAATATATTTACTGATGCGGCTGTTCAAAAGGCTTGTGATTTCAACGGAATTCCTCGAAAGAATTTCTCGAGTCAGAAAGTAGGTCTGCCAACAAAACTGAAGACTAGATACTGCTGGGGCAATCAAATAGTAGTGTTTCAAAACTCCCGAAGCTTTAAGCTCAGCTTGTAGTCCCTTGAGCACTTTTCTTTCGCATTCTGTTCTCAAACATTTATACGATAATTTGAAATCAAATGAATTCTCAGGCTCAAATGCGTCATTACATATGTCATCCTTCCGAGATATCTCGTAAAACATGCTAGCGGGTTGATCACCGGACACGATCAACGAATTATCGTTTTCGAAAACACTAAACAGACTTTTAACATTGTAACTGTTGGAAGGACATGTAAACTTGCAGTCTATCACTTCGAGTGGTAGGTCGCTTTCAATCGCACTCACTTGAAACTTGGAGTAAATGCAGTTCAGACGGAAGTAGTCATTGACAACAATAGAAATGTTTAGATTCAAATCAAAGGTATCACTTATAGTCAATTCATGTGCCTTGTTGTTCGCCTCGAATGTACATTTTGCCTGTATTTCTGCGATGCTTCGATCGCCCGGGAATTGAAACAGGAGTGACTTCTTTGAATCAGGATCCATGGAACTGATCATTTGAGGTTCGGAGCTTTCGACTAGCTTCAAAGAGGCGGACGATCGGTATAGAGTAATTTGCAAATTCTTGATTGATTGTGTGCCACTGTAAACAACACAGTCAAGCGATGGCACATTTATCTCAACATCGGCAGGATTAATCAAGTCGATGTGGAATGCATTTGGATTGGGGTATAAAAGGAATGTCATCTCAGCGAACGAAGGACTAGATTTGTTAATCATACGATTAAGTATCGGCCTTGCTGCCAAAACGGTGTCATTCATAAAAGTGACAGTGCGTAGCTCTTCTTGGAAAGACAAGCGAATGCTTGGAGCTAGATCTAAGATAATTCTTTGGATGCAATATTCTCCACTACGCAAAATTGTTGACAGAAGATGAACGCAGGAGATTGCGTTTGCTTTAAGAGTAAGCTTCTCAGTGTCAAAGACGATGGTGTTCCCTTCATTGGCTGTATTAGCCAACACTATTTGTATCTTTTCCACAGCTATAGCAACAGGGTATTCGTTTGAAATATTCATAGTAATGAAGTAGTCTTCGCTCTCATTGTAAGAGACCCCTGCCATAACTTCAATTGAGAAAAAGTCAACTAGTGGGTACTCATAGGTATTTTCTAGAGATTCGGAGAGTGAAATCATTTCCTTAAATAACTGTTGACATTCTTGGGGGGTCTTTATGGATTGATAATTGTGAACGACCTCGGACTGTGCATCTGTAGCTATACTTTTCTTCAATAGAGAGAAAAGATCGAAATAATGCTCGAGCAATTGGGTTGGATTGCACAAATCGAGCTTTATCGCGCACTTGAGGTATGTTTCCAATATAACACCCCCCATCATTGACCAACCTTCTATCAAGAATCGTTCATATGCTGAAACAAGGATGGTGTAGGCTCCTTCATAGTTTTTCAATTCGTATTGATGAAGCGCAGAGTCGATGCTGAGAAGATCAGCTGTATCCATGCGCGCTGCCGCAACATACTCTCGAATGGCAAGGGATGTAAGGTCATCGAAAGATTTCATGAAAGTTATTTCGTTCTGAAGCGATTCCCTGAGCTTAGAGGATGAGGGCGTATACTTATCAGAGTTTCTATCCTCTAGCGATATGTTCACCAATAACTCACCTAAATCAAGCAGCTTATAGCCTATATTTATGGCTAGGGTATTGAGAATGCGGCGTTGAACAAGAATCAAATCTGCAATTTCTGTGGACAATTGTTCCCCGATAAACTTCAACTGATTGCTAGCCTCATTCGTAGATCTTGTGCTTTGGTACTTGGAAATGATTTTTGCATGCAAGTAATGGTCAATCAAAGTATATAACCATTCCTTCACTAACGACTCGCCAGAGTATTCTCTGTCAATTGCGTTAACAAATTTGGAAAGATTGCGGAGAAGTTCAATTTGGCAAAATAAATGATCTTTCTCGGATTTTCCCTGGTGAGACAAGCTATTTAGAAGGGATATGTTTTTTAAGAATACTGCAAAACGTGCAGTAAGAGATTGTGTTTCCGCTGTCTCAGAAAATAGATCCATTAAGAGCGTATCGGAGTCGTAGATTTCTTCTGGCGACTTTTGAGAAAAATCAAAAGTGAATGTGAAATTATCAAGATCATCAAGTCGAAGAGCCTTTTTGGACAGTAAGGCAGAGACATGGTCCGAGAGTTGTTTGTAATACCTCCTAGCCTCATCAAAGAAACGCATATCCGCAAAGGAGTTGGCTAATTCAAGAGTTGCAAAAATATTTAGACCATGGCTGGAGCCCTGTCGCAGGGAAGCCAATCTGATGTTGCTGGTCAACTTGTGAGAGAAGGAGACAAGTATGAGCTGTTTTATCAGCTCAAACAACTCTAAGTAAGCCTCTCTTCTTTTGTCATCCTCATCATACTGCTCTTTAATTCGAAGTATGTTCTCAGAAACAGGGTGCACGGTATCGAGTTCCGGATCCTTCAATTGTTTGCCCTTCTCAAAGTCCAAAAGAAGCTTATCGAACACCGAGCTCCGGACAATATTGCCCTTCTTCTCAGAACTGTTTTTTGCTGCTACGTATATTATACCCCATACCGCATTTTGTCCCACCACAAATGCCTTGAGCCATTCCTTGATCAAGGGTCGAGCCTGCCCTCTATAAACGTCAACGTTATCTGCTTTGACAAACATAAGCCTTAAATAAACGCGATCTGATGACGGCCTGGAAGGCTCATTTTCAATGCTATGTCGTTTGGGATACTCCTCCCGAAATTCCACGGGGAGATCGTGTATGGTTTTAATCGGTTTCTCAGAACTATACTTCCAATTGAGTTTCAGAATCGGAAATCGCGGTAGAAGCTCCTTCTGTATGACTGGAAATACTCCAAACGGATCATAGTAGCCTACGACTATCGTGCTGCCGTCCTGGCCGTTGTGTGTGGACATGGAGTATCGATCGACTGTGGAAAGTCTGGTAAATATGGGGTAGATCAACACGAAACAAAAAAAAGATGCGCAAGCCCGGAATCGAACCGGGGGCCCAACGATGGCAACGTTGGATTTTACCACTAAACCACTTGCGCGCTCCGAGACGGGGAATTGAACCCCGGTCCTCCGCGCGACAAGCGGAGATTCTAGCCACTAAACTATCTCGGATTTCTTGTTGAATGAAAAGTGGTACATTTACAAGACAACTCTATATTGCATAGAATTTGAGATGGATCAGTCTCAGACAATATGATTCTGATTTCCAAGTTCCCTTGATATCATCTGGCAACCTATTTCTGCATAGACGATCAGTGTCACTTGCAACAGGGGCCATTGCTTGTGGGGAGATGAACAAAGAAAACCTAAATACCTTGTCAGTTCTTCTCCATTTGATGTGAATATTTTACTGAGATACAAAAATTTCTGCATTTTTCTCGTTTTCTTTTCTCTCTACTTGTATCCGGCTGATGGTTCATCACGAGTCATATGACTCCAACTTTCGCAGCCATTACCACTACTAATGATTAGTCGAGTATTTATTAGACATTTCAGGGCCTCGCTTGTAGATCAGTATAAGGTTGCCATTGTAGGTGCTGGCCCCGCTGGATTCTACACTGCGCATCATTTGCTTCATAAATCCAACGGACAGCCCGTTTCTGTCGATTTCTTTGACAGACTTCCTGCTCCATTTGGACTAAGCAGATATGGAGTAGCACCTGACCACCCGGAGGTTAAGAACTGTGAAGAATACATGGAAAATCTTATGAAAAATGATTCTTATCAAACTAGATTCTTCGGAAATGTGAAGGTTGGAAGAGACATAACATTGGCTGACTTAAAGGAACATTACCACTCAATTGTGTTGGCTTACGGGTGTACAGCATCAGACAATACGCTAAATATTGACGGCTCAGACCATCCGGCAGTAATCCCTGCTAGGAAGTTGGTGAATTGGTACAATGGGCATCCTGATGCGTCTGAATGGTCTATTTCACTAGAGAACGTAGAGGATGTCACGATCATTGGGAATGGTAACGTAGCAATCGATGTTGCCCGTATCCTTCTAGCAAGTCCTGAAGGTCATTGGCAGCCTACAGACATAACCTCTAGAGCTGTTGAAGTGTTACGAAAAAGCTCTGTTAAACGTATAAACATTGTTGCACGCAGGGGTATTCTCGAATCTGCATTCACAAATAAAGAGATACGAGAACTTCTCAATATTTCAAAGGAATCCGGAATCCGGTTTGTCCCTATAGAAGAGTCGCTCCTAGCTCCTCTACATGATAAAAGCAAGTCCTTAGGCAGAGTTGAGAAGCGCAAACTCTCCATACTAGACAAAGCTTCGAAGGAAGCTCATCAGATCGATGATTGCGGGCGAAAGCAATGGGGTCTCTACTTTCAATTGAGTCCAAAAGAATTTATAGCAAACTCTGAGAATCCAAACCTACTTTCAAGCACAGTTTTCGAAGAAAATGAGCTTATAGAAGATGCTCTCCTCGGAAAGATCTCAGCAGTTCCTACCGGAAAACACACTACACTCAAGAACGAATTAGTTATTTTGTCTATTGGGTACAAGGGGAATAAATTAGAGGGATTGGATGAGTTAAACATCGATTACAATGTGAAAAAGAACTGTCTCTCAAACAACGGGGGAAGACTTTTGCTAAGAAATTCTTCTGATGAATATCTGTACTGTCATGGCTGGTACACCTCTGGATGGATCAAACATGGTCCTCAGGGAGTCATTGCAACCACCATGATGGAGTCTTTTGACACTGCAGAAAAGATCTTGGAAGATCTCGCCAATGGAATTCATAACGAAGCCAAGAGCCAAGCTGATATTGTTGAGCTCTTGCCGAAACACACAGTTACTTGGAATGGTTGGGAGAACATTGACAAACGTGAAAAGGAGGATGGACTGATTGTTGGCAAGACGAGAGAAAAACTCGTCACCATTGACGCTCTTGTTGAAGCATCAGGCAGCAATCATCCAAGAACGCATGTTGTCACAGGAAGGAAATAACTTGAATGGTCTATGCGTCTGAAGTTCTTGATGGTATCCCAATAATCGAACTTCTTATCCTCAAGATAGTCTGTTGCTCTCCGATACACCGTCATAGGTGTCTGTTGGAGTCCTTCGATGCCAAGGTAGTATTCATACCCTGCAAGAGTGTACTTATTGGTTGGAGGCAAGAAAGGTATGAGATCGTGTTTGTGAATCATTCGAATGTATCCGCTGGTTAAGGTCTCGAAAGACTTGTACTCTTCGATGTGCTGTACTACATTGTCAGTTTCAAATAGGTCGTCCACAAACTTGGTAAACTGCGGATTCCCGATCTTTGGACTACCCAAAGTAACAACCAATGCTTCGTATCCCAAAAGACGAAGCTCTATTCCAATCAAAAGCCCCAAAGCAGCTCCAAGTGAATGGCCTGCGATCTTAATTTCTCGGTGAGGGTATTTTTTCTTTTGTTCCAAAATCATCTTTATTACCTCATAGCCATTCGTTTTTATGAATGATGCAAAGCCCCTGTGCACTCGACAATCAGTGCAGCATATGCCAGATACATCATATCTAGGATCTAAGATTGCCTGTGGTTGATATTCGGTATTGACAAGATCCAAGTTGTTGATCCAATCGGTACTTGAAGAGGTGCCCTTGACGACAACGTAAATGAAGTCTTCCTCTGGATCTAATGCTATGAAACCATTGCCAACATCAAGGAAATTATCAAAATTGAATCTCGTCACGATATCTATATCTTTAATATGCTCGTGACTGCAAGATGGCGAAGGACATTTATCACCTTGGCTACCTATGGTACCTGTTTCTAACCCCAAAGGAGCACAATATGCAACTGAAGATAGGTGGGCATATTTTATAAGTTCAAAATAGTCCTGATCAGGGGTGTCTTCGTCAGTTCCTAAGACTGCTTTGTCAGAATTGTTCTGGTCCCAATTAGCCTGGACAGCCAAAGAAAATAATAATAGCCACCAATAAAGCATTCTCGGTTCCAAAATTGAAGTAAATAGAACTATCATAGAACCGGAACTTTGTCTACACATATATCTCAAGCCTTGTACAATTACACAAGTTTTCAGCTCTCTTTATTCTGCCATACTCTTTCTTTCGATGGGAAGTTTTAATCACAGCGACAAAAGGGAGTATTGAACGCTCGCGAATGAAAATTACGATAGAATCCGTATTTGGTATTTTCTTAATGTTGTCTTTTGTTTGTATGTACACGATGATATATTGATGGACCCGATCAAATTGGAACCTGTATCACTATTTTTTACTTTCGTCAATCTTTCCGTCCTTGAAAGGATTCTCTTTCTGAGCCTTGTCTAACATGGGCTTAATGTTGTGAGTAGCTAGGGCAGTATTGACACAGGTAATGTAGTTCTCCCAAAGCTCGGTGCACTCGTTTTGAATAGACTTTCCCTGCAAGAATTTATCAGTGTACCATTTATTGAAGCATTCGTCGTATTCTAGTTTTGCATCAGTGCATTCAGGGGCGAAAGACACCGACATTATGTTTCCCATTGGAAAGAGACCAGATAAGTGCTGAGTAGTGTGTGGAGCAGTACTTGACCAAATGTCAGCTCCACACGAAAGTTGCTATCTGACCTTTACAATAGAAGATAGATACTTGTTTAATTTAAAAGGTTTTCTTCCGTCGTTTAATTGTCTATTTGGAAGAATTGTTTTGTATTGCCAAGCATGAATTTGCCTGGTTGCGTTCAGTCTCTAGCTTTTCACAGAGGTGCTCGTAAATGATCAAAATTTGAACAAACAATTAAATTTCCAAAAAGCTGGAAAAAACGAGAAAACGTTATACCCGACGATGATTCTAAACGCAATTTTCTTGATATGTCATTTCTTATAGAAATTCAGTGTGGGTTCATAATATCGAATTATTGTATTAGTGTCTGATCTAAAAAGTACCTACTTCATATCAGCGCCAACTTTTTGCATCCAGATCTTCTCTGCCTCGACAATGGTGTTAATGTTGGCCTTCATCTTGTTCATGGTCTCAATGTATTCGTCGTACTCGTCACTGTCGAACACAATTCCTCCTCCTGCTTGAAGATAGGCCACGCCCTTTTTGAAAACCATCGTTCTCAAGGCAATACAAGTATCCATTGTTTTACCATCATAACCCCAATGACCAACAGCTCCAGCGTAGACACCACGCTTCTCCTTTTCTAATTCACCAATGAGTTCCATTGCTCTGACCTTTGGAGCACCACTGACTGTACCAGCAGGGAAAATGGAACGAAATGCGTCAAATCTGGTCTTGTCTTCTCTCAAAGTACCACTTACCTCCGAAATTAAGTGCATGACATGAGAAAATCTCTGAATGGTCAACAAACGGTCAACCAGGTTACTCTCTGGGGTGCAAACTCTGTTCACATCATTACGAGCCAAATCCACCAACATGATATGTTCAGCGCGATCCTTCAAACTGGATCTCAAAATTGTGGCATTCGACTCATCCTCTTCCTTGGTCTTTCCTCTAGCAATCGTACCAGCAATAGGATGAGTGACGATCTTATTATTCTCATCACATTTCACCAAAAGCTCAGGGGATGCACCGATGACTTGGAAGTCGAGGAGGTCAATGTAGAACAAGTATGGGGACGGGTTGACAGTTCTCAAGTGTCTGTAAATGTTGAATGGATGCAAGGAAGTTGGTCTGGCAACTCTTTGAGATGGAACAGCTTGAATAATGTCACCTAGTTTAATGTGTTCCTTCAATTTTTTGACATGGCTTTCGTAGCCCGCTTGGCCGATATTAGATGTGAAGCTTTGGTTGGTTTGAATTGGAGCCTGGACTGGATTGATCTCGTCAAGAGTCTTTCTAGCCTTCAAAATTTTTTCAATGACACGAATTTCCTCGCAAGCGTTCTCGTAGGCACTCTTGATGTCGCCCTCACCGTCAATTTTAACATTATTAATGATTTGGAACCTCTGGAACACATGGTCATAAGCAACTATTAGGTCACAGAGCATCAATACAGCCTCCGGCACTTGCAAGACATCCTTCAAAGGACGTTTTGTTTTAGGCTCAAAGTACTTTACACAGTCGTAGGAAATGTAGCCCACAGCACCTCCGCTAAGTTTGGGCAATCCGGGGACGGAGGCTTGATGGTTTTGGCTCAACTCTTTCTCCAAAATAGTCAACGGGTCAACGTCAGTGTATTCCTCACCGAAAACCTCGCTGTTGTCACCAGTCTTGATCACCTTACGTGGCTTGAATCCAATAAAAGAGTATCTATCAACTGAGTCACCATTGATTGAAGATTCAAACAAAAAAGATTCTGATCTGTCTGGGTTGTTCAATTCAGCGAGTTTCAAGTAAGCCAGATGAACAGTTAAGCCCTCTGTTTCCATGTACTTGTAAATGGGATACAAATTTGGCTTTGGAATTGAGAGTTCATTATCAGCAACGAGACATTGCAAGTCCTCCAAAGAAGGATGAATAGAAGACTTATGAGTTAGTGTCAGGTCAGGGTGAAATCGCTTTCTGTTTCTATATAATACATACGAACATGAGGGGGTTGTTGAACTAGTTGGTTTCAGTGACTCAGAAAATTTACCACTTCTGTACCAAGCGACGTACTGCAGGTAACCTGAAACTTCAAGTCTATAGACTCACTCCAAAACCAAAATTCCCGAAATTGCGTCGACATAAACAATTGTTTTGGCAATAATTTCCGTTCCAATAGCATTGGGAGAATTAGCAGGGATGACTACGAAAACTTCCATCCTCAACTCTTCGCAGTAGCCACTTGTGGTCACAGTGACGTCTGGCCGTAATTCAAAGCCAGACCGTGCTGATGAATTGTTTCTGGTCAAAACAATTCCTTCTTCGTGCACTCGCGTCACCACACATGAATATTTGTCCAAAATTTCCGGCTCGGTCTCGAGTTTCCGAAGAATCCAGTATCGTTCAGATTTTTGTTGGTAATAATTTGCAGCCATCTGTGCGCAGTCCAATTCGGCAGTATGTCCTTGAAGCACTGATTGATCCAAGGAGCCATGAAGCTGATAGCCTAATGCCTTCAAATGAGAGTATCGACTGAAATCAGTGGCAAGGCTTCCTTCGACAGTTTTGAAATGCACATGTGTAAGTATTTGTAGCTGATTGAGAAAAGCCTCAATGTTCTCGGTAGGATCACCTACGTTCACGTACCCGTTCTCGAGGCCATACCCAATGTTTTGACCAGTTGTTCCAGTCTCCAATTGTTCACGATCCAAATGATTGTATGCGAATTTTGCAGCAGGCATTGACACATATCCGTTTTTGTCTCTAGCGAACGCAGTCTGAGAGTATGATTTTGCTGTAAACTCCGGGAAGAAAGCATTTTTGTGCTTAATGATAATACCTTCGCCTTCAGAATAACCGCTTCTGTCCGCAAAGTTCTGGTTACGAAATATCACCGGAACGTTGTTGTTTGTGCAATACATCGCGGTTAAAGCTCCCAAGAGCATGTTCGTCTCAGATTTGAAAAACAAAGCCCGTTGTTCGGGAGAAGAGCGACTCAATTGAAGGTCCGTCTTGATAGTGCCATTTTCTTCATCGAAATGATGGACCTTCCGAATCAAACTGCCGGAGTGAGGTTGCACTGCCGTGGCATTGTTTCTGTTTCTCAACGTGAAATGTATTTTGAGGAATGTCTCGATGAATTTGAGATTTTGATGGTCATCAATATCAAGATCCATTTCCTTAACTTCGGAAGGTTTAGCTCGATTGAATAGTCTAAATGTTTTAAGAAGACTCGGTTGTGACTCCCCCAGAAGACTTGCTTCTAAGTTCGTTTCATCTAGTCTGATGATTTTCGACCGTGAGATATTGTCAAATGAAATAGACACCTTTTCTGCCATATTTTTTAATTGATCTTGCAAAGAAGGGTTGTATGCAAAGGTGACAGTCATGCATGATTGAAACTTCGTTGGCAAATTCTTAGAGCCTTCCATGAAATTGAGATCACCAACTCTAAAATAGTCTGCAGTTTTGTTGGAGCAAGTCTCTGTGAAGTTCATCTGTTTCAAAAGACTTTCGGGAAGAAGCGGACTCGACGAATCATGGTTGGGAAAGAACCTGTTCACGAACATGGCAGAATTCAGAGCCCATTCCCTGAAAATTGAAGAAGAAGGAGTCACCTTTGTCGCAGGGTCCACAATGTGGATATTAATTAAATATTTCCTGGTGCTCACCTTTTCCAAGGATACACCCATGCTCAGCTGACCAGGAAGGAGATACATGACATGATCGTTGAAATAAGGTCGTTTTCTTAAATGTTGGAAATGCTCTCTGAAGTTTCGTTCATCGGACGCTCTTCCAATCTTGGACAATGGGGTGTTATCTAGATCCTTGACCGAGGAGGCGACCAAAGATGTTTGTCGGAGCGACGCAAGTAGATTGGATGACAATAAGGGATCTGTCATAGCATTTTCCAGGTTTTCGTATACTCCGAGTGATACCATGAAGTCATAGAGGCTTTTCTGTGTTAAGGGCGTAGTTCCTAGCAACTTGCAATTGGCAAGTTGTTTCAAGAGACCGGGATGAGGATAGATGATTGCAAATTTGATCATGTTCAATATTGGCTTGAACTTGGACTCTTTCCAAATACTGAAAAGTACTGTTAAATCGTCGAAGCTTGGCTTTCTTTTGAGTATGTCCGAGGCGAGAGCATTGAAGTCTTGTAGAACTGTCTGATCAAATTCCATCAACTCTATTGAATCCGACATCACTGGAAGTGGAGTCGCAAAGTATAATGTATGATATGGAATGCTGTTAGAAAATTTTAGGGAGGAGAGGTTTGTGGTTCTCTCCATAGGCATGCACCCAGGCACCATCCAATGCTGGAAGTCGGAACAGAGATGAGAGTGAATAGCCATAAGGAATGCAGACTGTTCTAAGTAGTTCTCACAATGTACCGGCTTAAAAAGGGATATCATATTTACAAGTTTGAGGATGGTGACTGGTGCAGTGCCGCTTTCACTGGCGATATGAGAATGTAAACGTGGCGAAAGCTCATCTATAATTGGAGAGAATGATCTTGAGGTAGCGAGGAAGTAATGCACTAGTTGAACTAACTCGGCCCTGGGTGCAAATGTCTCGATGAACCTATTCAGGATTATATCCAAGGAACGTATCCATTCTGGTTGGAAGACCTCATTTGCAACGAATGTTACATCTTGAGGATGGACACGTTTAAGTTCATTATTCATTGTGAGGACAATCATTCTGTTGTGAAAGTGGTGGAATATAGAGGTTGGTGGCTGCAATACAACACCCAACTCAATTTCCGCCATGCCTGAATGGAATTCGATGACTGAGCCAACCGCAGAAGGCTCTTCAATGTTCTTTTGACAGACCTGCTGCCACAGTGATACCTTTTTGAACGTCATCAGACTAGCAAGAGCTTTTATAACTGGACTTGTGATTTCCACCTCAGGAAGTGAGTTTGACGGATCGAGAAAAGAGCGATACGAAAAATGCGTACTTCCTGACACGCATTGTCGAGACAATTCATCTGATTTTGCGATAGACGCTGCAGTCAGAGATTTTTCACCTGTGGAGTCATTTGATGAGAAGAATTGTGACTTGAACAATGGAGAAGCATGAAACAATCTCGGGGAAGCTTGGTGAAAATGTCGTAGCAATGATACTCGTCGTATAGACACTCGCATTGTCCTACTCTATATTTGGTGGCCGTGAACTGGCTTCGGTTGATTTTCAGGATTGAATTCACTGATGTACAAAAATTCGCAGCCATCAAGGATAAGATACTTGACAAACATAGTCAAGTCAACAAAAACAAAATTTATACAGAAGGGAATCCTATTATTGAGTTTTCTGATATAAAGCACATTTTAAAGGCAAACAAATTATTCATCATTTTATGTGTTGATAGGCATCTAGCGAGGTAGATGTGCGTTTCCTACAATGGGTAAATCGACAAGCTGATGGGTTAATTCATTTCCTTCTTGACATAAAAACATGCAAATCTACGTCCACCTTTGCACAATGACTGCATTCTTCAAGTTCTCGCTCTCCACAGTCTCACCGCTTTCGGCGGCAATGGCTTTGATAGGGAAAGCATGCGAAAGAACAAAGTCCCGACCCGGGCTGTCATTAAATGAGTGATTGCGAACAAACTCGTACACAGATGTTATGGAATCAGCAGCGTTGAATCTATGTGTCAAGCGCTTTCCACTGGCAAATCGGATTTGAACAGGAGAATCACCAGTTGGATCGGAAGAGGGAGGTGCACTGGATTCTTGAGGTATTTCAGTCGATACGGGAGCTGGAGAGACCAGAACCTCGCCAGGAACAGGCGAGCCCAATCTCTGGCCTTGTCCATGGAACCCACCTTGGCTCGCTTTTGGAGGCACGTAGTCTTCGTCTACCTTTCTGATCACAGTGACATCGACATCTTGGCCCGACTCGACATCCAAGAGAGAGACAGGCACTCTGCCCTGCTTCAATTCGCTCAAAAGCTGGAAATTCTCGCGGTCATCATATCTGCGGAACGGGCCATCGCCGACTGTAAAGCCCTCGCGCCAGAAGGTGATCTGACGAGTGACCTTTGGAGGCACGTTCGAGTTGGCGCTGCGGTCGGGAATTGCCTCCAGCGATTGCGTGGAGTCGCCCAACCGGAAACCTGTTCCTGTGAAATTACGCTGGAAGTTCTCTGAGGGGTGTTGCGCAGAAGGTCTGTCATCAGGTTCAGTCAATTGGTCCTTGGCCCTCTGGATAATTCTGTCAACCAAGCCGCCCGCGGGTCTGTTGTCGTCCTTTTTGTCTGGGTTTTCCACCTGCAATGCAGACTTCTCGCCCCCGGTGAAGAAATTCTGGGCTGTCTTCTGCTCGTCATCGGAGTCTCCCAGCAAGTCTCTAAGAGTGCGGACGCCGCCACTGGGGGCCAGGCGTCCCGGGGCTGCACGCTGAGGAGATCTGTTGGCCGGCTCAAGGTTTTCGTTGGCATTGCCCTCGCCGTAGGTGTTGAAGTAGTCCTCAATGGCTGCGGTGACGTCGTAGTTGTTGCTGTTGAGGATTTGTTCCGCCAAGTAGCGGGGGCAATTCGTGACAGCGATGAAGGACTCAATGAGGGAATTAGGGTCTGACATTTTGAGAAATGGTCTAGATATACGAGTGTGGGGCGAGGAAGAATGGCCTTTTATCGGAGCTAGTATGTAATCTGGGGGTGGAATTTGAGGTGCGCATGATGAAATATAGCATTTCGAAATGCGAAAATGAAGAGAGCATAAGAATTGAAAAAAAAAAGGAATAAATGACACAAGAATTGATGGTTTTGAAGTTCTTGGATTCAATTGTGGTTGCGCAGATGTTTCATTCTTCTGGAATCTGCCAATTGGTCATAAGTCCTTCGTTAATTACATTGTAAACTGGCGTGGCGGATCGATCTACATTGCAAAGAGTGCACCAGACAAGAAGAATCGTTTAGATCCAAATGGAACAGAAAATGGAGCATTGATGTTATTGCTCCTTGTATCGAGAATCGAACACTACTTAAGATAATTAAAATATAATATTTTATATATACCGATGTTGAAATCCCAAATAACCCCTAAAAATTGAATAAAAAAACACGTAAAAGATAAGTCATAATCTTCATCTCATTTAGTAATCACATTATTGGTTGAACAAATGTGATCAGGATACAAGCAAGTAGACAAGAATTGAATAAGTGCAGTGGATATCCCGCAATTGACTTTTTGCAGAAGTGGGGCTAGCGTTTGGAGAAATGCGTGATGCCCGCTTAGTACTTGGCTCTGAATTCCTTGGCAGCGTCAACCATGTTGGTCAAAGAAGCCTTGGTCTCTTCCCAGCCTCTGGTCTTCAAACCACAGTCAGGGTTGACCCAGAACTTGTCAGCTGGGTACACCTTCAAGATCTCCTCGATTCTGGTGACAAACTCCTCCTTAGATGGGATTCTTGGGGAGTGGATGTCGAACAAACCCAAACCAATGTGGTTAGGGTAGTCGGAGAACTCTCTGATGTAGTTGGCGTCGTCCTTCTTGGAGAACTCAATAGAGACAACATCAGCGTCCAAAGCCTTGATGTGGTTAGGGTCCAAGTCAGAGTAACAGAAGTGAGAGTGGATCTGGGTGGAGTTAACGACACCGGAAGTAGCAACTCTGAAAGATTGAGCAGCCCAGTTCAAGTAGTCGGATCTCTCTTGACCAGATCTCAATGGCAAACCCTCTCTGATAGCTGGCTCGTCGACTTGAATGACAGTGATACCAGCAGCCTCCAAGTCTTGGACCTCATCTCTCAAAGCCAAACCCAATTGCAAGGATTGGACCTTTTGGGAGACATCGTCTCTTGGGAAAGACCATCTGAGACAGGTGACAGGACCAGTCAACATACCCTTAACTGGCAACTTGGTCAAGGATTGAGCGTAAACAGACTCCTTGACGGACATAGCCTTTGGTCTAGAGACGTCACCAACAATAATAGGTGGTCTGACGTATCTGGAACCGTAAGATTGAACCCAACCGTTGGTGGTGAAGGCGTAACCTTGCAATTGCTCACCGAAGTATTGAACCATGTCGTTTCTCTCTGGCTCACCGTGGACAAGGACATCCAAACCGATCTCCTCTTGGAATCTGATGACAGTCTCAATCTCTTGGTTGATGAATTGCTCGTACTCCTCCTTGGTGATGGTACCCTTGGTGAACTTGTTTCTGTTGATTCTGATGTCCTTGGTTTGAGGGAAAGAACCGATGGTGGTGGTTGGGAACAAAGGCAAGTTGTACTTCTCCTTTTGAGCAGCCAATCTCTCTGGGAATGGAGAGGATCTGGTAGACAAAGACTCGTTGATGGTAGCCATTCTCTTTTGAACCTCTGGGTTGGTGGTGATGGAAGACTCTTGTCTGGCCTTGATGGACTTAGCGTTAGCAGCGTACAAGTCAGCAACATCCTCACCGGAAACGTCCTTAGCAATGGCAACGACAGCGTCCAACTTTTGGGTGGCGAATTGGAACCAGTCAGCGATGACAGGGTCCAACTTGGACTCGTTGGCCAAGTCAACTGGGGTGTGCAACAAAGAAGAGGAGGTAGCAACGACAACTCTGTCCTTGCCCAACTTCTCAATAGCCTTGTTGACAAGAGCGGAAGCCTTGGTGTAGTCAGTCTTCCAGATGTTTCTACCGTCAACGACACCGACAGACAAAGTTTGAGAGTCGGAGACAGCGGCGACAACCTCGTCGAATTGCTCTGGGGCTCTGGCGAAGTCGAAGTGCAAACCAGAAACTGGCAAGTTCTTGATAGCAGACAAGTTTGGTCTGACGTCACCGAAGTATGTGGTCAACACGATCTCTGGCAAGCCCTCACCGGTCAATTGCTCGAAAGCACCCTTGTACAACTTTTGGACGTTCTCTGGCAAGTCCAAGACGAGGATTGGCTCGTCGATTTGGACGGTCTTGGCACCAGCAGAGTACAACTCAGCAAGCAAAGACTTGTAGACAGGTAAGAACTTGTCCAACAAAGAGATTGGGTCCAAGTCCAAGGAGTCCTTGTCAGCCTTACCCAAGTACAAGTAAGAGATAGGACCAACGACAACAGGTCTGGTCTCAACACCCAACTCCTTAGCCTCCAAGTACTCAACGACTGGCTTCAAGCCGGCAGCGGAGTTCAACTTGAACTCGGTGGAGTGGGAGAAGGTTGGTCTGACATAATGGTAGTTGGAGTCGAACCACTTGACCATCTCCAAGGCAGTGACGTCGACAGCAGCCTCGGTCTCGGTGGCCTTTCTTTGCAAACCTCTACCCATGGCAAACAAAACATCGATAGGAGCCAAGTCGAACTTGGTGTATCTGTCTGGAATGACGTTGAAGAGAAGGGACAAGTCCAAGACCTGGTCGTAGAAGGAGAAGTCGTTGGAGGCGATGACATCGACACCAGCGGCTTGCTGCAACTTCCAGTTGTGGGCTCTGATCTCCTTACCCTTGGCCAACAATTCTTCGACAGAAGCCTTCTTGGACCAGTAGGCCTCGGTGATCTTCTTCAACTCTCTTTGAGCGCCGATACGGGGGAAACCCAAGACGGATGATTGAACCATTGTGTGATAGGTTGTGGATAGAATTAATGGAAAGACTAGTCCTTGCTGAAAATTTTCGGAGAGGGGACGAATCCGCTCCTTCTTATACACGGGGCCAGTGCGCAGTGCTGTCCATTGGTGCTGTATCTAGACGGGAACTCGGACGGAACCGTCGCTGTCTGCAGTCCGCAGCTCTCAATTTTTCATTATCGCACTATCGTATGGACTCACGATACGTGGTGATAGGGGTAGTCAATTCGGCGCCCAGGGGGGCAATTGAGCGTCTGAAAAGTTGAGATCATTGTGGTGGGGTATAGCAATAATCACATATAAAATATGCTCAAAAATTCGCCGGCAAAGCCTGTTTTTACCCACTGTGAATGGACCCGTGGGTGTAGTGGTCCTGCAGGCCCGCCAGTTTCTTCCACGAAAACGAGCTGGCACGTGCACTGACTCTGACTTGAACGAATGGTTGGTGAAAAATTGTTGAGGCCGTTTACGCGCCGTTTCGTTTTCACATGTGCGATTCGCCAATGTGTCATAATTGGTCTGTGTAGATGTATCTTTAGATGGCCCGGTGATTGGATCGCCTGCTTTTGGATATGTGTTCGTTTTTGATTTCGGGAAGAATTGGCTGCAAACTATAACTTGATCTGATCTGGCAATGTACAGATCTGGAATTTGTAGAGCTGTCTAAATTGTGCTACTGTACTGATTGTGATGATATGCTACTGTATTGATTGTGATAATATGCTATTGTACTGATTATAATTATGTATTACTGTGTTGATTGTGTTAATGAGCCAATGTCCTAGTTTTTGTATTTCCAGTAGAATTCTTAAATCCGTAGTTAATTCTATGTGTCTGGTTTCGTGGAATAGAGAGATCTAGACTCCTGATATTCTAAGCAGATCATTATTATGCCTTGAAAATTCTCATTGCAATTGACCAATTGATACAATTGAATCATTTTATTTCAAACAATTACAGGAATGGCATAAAATTGGTTTGTCAAATGTTGTCCTTCACTACATCATTCGTTAATCTCATTCAGTTAGTACACTCTCCAACGAATGACTGACAAACAATCCTACAATGCTCTACACAAAAATCGATGCATATGTGCATTCCAATAAATCATCACGTCCTTGATCGTAAAAACCTCGTCAGCCAGGTCTGCCAACGTAGTGAACATTATAAACAACGTCACAAAGAATGACGAGCCGCCCATCCATTAACGCGGACTAATACATAATTCGTGACAAAAAAAAAAACACAATTTCGTGAGCTAGTCCCTCTATTTGTCCTCGATATTTTTGGCGTCAGCAGCCTTTCTGGCTTGCACGATTTCAGCAAGTTCTCCACCAGAGTGCAAGATTCCAAAACGTCTGAATTGTTTGATGGCTTCGTTCATTTTTGGAGTATCGAAGCCTGCAACGTGCTGCTCGAAAAACTCGGCCTGCTTGACCAAGAATTTGTAGCTCATAGGAAGCTTTCCGTCCTCAGTCAACACATCCTTGTCACTCTTACCAACAGGTGTGTTGAATCCCTCGCCGTCACCCAAGTGGACACCCAAGTTCTTGAGCTTGTTGAACAAACCAGCTTGGTGGGCTGGAACCATTCCACCGTACTCCTTGATCTTGTAGTCTCTGTACTCCTCCTTGTACTCGTCGATGGTGGCACGCTTGGAGCCGGTCCAACCCAACTCGATGAGGGTCTCCTTGGTAACTTCTGGAAGCTTGCCAATGCGAATGAGTCTGGTTGGGTTGACCACACCTCCGTAAACAACAAAGAAAACAGCAACACACTTGATGATGTGGAAGACAAAGAACAAGCATTGACCAACAACACCAACGGGGGAGTCAATGTCGGCCAACAAGGTCTCTGCAATTTTGCCGTAGTCAAATCTGATGGCAGCCTTGGCCAAGAAACGGGTCATCTGATTAGTAAGACAAATGCCTGGAGTTGGCGAAATGAAGTCTGGCAAGTCGGTGTAGAGCCATGCTGCCAACAACAAAATAAACGAATAGAACAAAAAGTAGTTGAACTCCCACACTGGCAAGATCAACTGGCCGGGCCAGCACTCAGAGGCCACGGTGCTGTTGAGCGACACCTTTTTGCGGTACTCCTTCTTTCCGGTGTCATACGAGAAAAGCAACGAGCCGTCCTCGGTCAAGTAACCTGGAGCAGTCGAAACGACAAAGCCCTTAGGCACAATGTCGTAGAAGATGCTTGGTCTCAAGGAAATGGGCAAAGTTCTGAACACCTTGAGGAGGTCTCTGAAGGTGGTCGAAGAGTCGATCTGCAAACAGTAGTCCTTCTCGATATCGTCGTTGAAACGGAGGTAGACCTCCAAAGAGGAGGATCCGGCTTCGGACTCAATGACTTTCTCCGACATGATGGTTGTGTTAGGAGAAATGGAGGTGTCTAGAATGGTGAAATAAAACTGGTGCGCCCGAGAGTGCAGAAAGTGGGGAGTGGGGCACAGTGGACCCAGCGGGAGGAATATGGGGAAGTGAAAAATTCGGAGGCGACCAGTGGGCGTCTGCGCGATGTTCGACGCGATTTTCGAATTTTTGATTTATTTTTAATTGCGGAGATGATTATTTTGAAGTGTTGACACTTTGGTGGTATTTTTTCCTCTGTCATTTTTAGTAGCTGTTGTCATATTATGGTCCTGGTTGCCTGTATCTCGGCGGCAATACATTGCCCTAATTGTAGAATCTGATCTTCGATCAATTTTTATAAGATCGAAATATGTCATATTACAGGCCAAATTCGCTTGATGAAGATCGACAATCTCATGAATAATGAAAATTGCGTGGGCGACCTTTCAGTAAAATGTGTAGAAGCGCAACGCTTTGACGAGCCAATTGAACTTGCATTCCAGATAATTTATTGCTTGACGCGTAGACAGTAGACAACAAAGCCGGACCGTAGTTCGGGACTTAGAACCGTTTCGGGAATCGACCAGATCTTGAGTCCACAATCTAGGCACTCTTTTAGGAACAGTTCCATGACAGTGTCATCTCTGAGCTGGAGAGACACAATCGTGGTAGAGCAGTCTCCCATCATCCGCTTCGCTGTTTTGACAAAATACGGTATCAAGTACGAGTTGTAGATGGTATCACAGGCTATGATCACATCAGCAGTGGTGCTGCCTGTCAATTGGCCAAATTCTTCCATGCCCCATTCCGGATACTCCCAATCTAGCTCGATGAAATCTATCAACGGCCAAACATTTTGCCGGGCGGGGTTGTTGTTGGGAGCTTCCACCGTGCTGCTTTTATACTTGGTGGTGGTGACATTTTCCACGAAATTATGCTTCATCAACTTTAACAAGTGCTTTTGATCAGAAGCAACGTATTGTTTCGTAAGAGGTCCAAGCGTAGATGCTAATAGCGACGACACTCCTGTGCCCAACTCCAACACCACATGGCTGCAAATTAGCTGTTTCAAGGGACATGAATCGTCAGAAAGGATCCAGTCAGCAAGAAGCAGCGCACTTTTCCAGCAAACAAACCCGGTGCTGGATGTATTTGTTGTGGAGGATAACGAAGAGATAGACTGTCGAATTGTAAGATCTGTCTGAGATTTGGGTAGGAGAATGTCAATTGTGTCTTTTGTTCGATCGACAAATCCGAGGTTTTCGCCGGCTGCAGATGCTCTCTCTGTATAGAGATCAAATATGTGATCATCTATGTCGTCATATTTGATTTGGTCGAAGTCCTCGAACATGGCGTATCTTAGATACTGTCAATTTTGCAGCAGAGTAGAGTATGGTGTCCGGCATAAGATGGTTACAAACCAATCACTTGACAAAAACCGAAAATTGGAGGATTTGGGAAATGGAAAGAATGGAATCAAAAATCCAAATATTGCAATATGAAACTACTCCTAATTCAGCTCATGTTGCTTTCACATCTTTCCCATGATTACATCTGATATCACCATTCACCAGGTTACAAGGAGCTGATCTGAGGGATATGGTAGCATGTTGTCATTCATTGATGACACCTAATTATCGCACAAAAAATTCAATGTAGTTCTTAATTCAACAAAAGTTCTGTCAATCCGATATACGTTTCCATTGGTTCAACTAGTCCCAATTATCGTAAATCAAGCGCACACATTAGTTCCAACAGTCGATATTTTTACTTCGCAGGTAAATAACAATTCAAACAAATTCTTCCCTAAATTCCAGCAAAATTACTTCGACATATTGGTACCTGCCATTTTTACTCTTGGACCAGTCTTAGTATGCCTGTACATCTGCACCGCCTATGATAAGTTCCATGAAGCAAATCATCATGCACAAGAATAAAGTACAGATAGAAACAAACACCAAATTCTGATCTTTCAAACTAAAAAAGTCAGCTTCAATCGACTATTACGCCGCAAATCCAGTCATAAGGACTAACTCCGACGACTGTATCTCTATACCACCACACTAAACCCGCCTGTTCCCTGCAGACAACACCGCCTTTCTCACCTCCACATTTCATTTTGATACCATCCATCTCCGCCAATTACCCTGATCTGACTTCTAAAACACCTCCTCCCTGACCCTATATCCCGCAGCTGTTGCATGCAAGAAGAATCCATACGACAGGTCGCAGCAGTTCCGACTCTCACTGGGCGCGACGCTGATAGGTCGGCCCTATCTACTCCTCTATCTCAGTATTCTTCGGCCCCCACTCCAGTCAAAGTTATCGACAAACATTCTCTTGAGTATGTGGTGAGGTCAGGCATTGCTGGTGGACTCTCTGGGAGTGCTGCGAAAACGCTCATAGCACCGCTTGACCGGATCAAGATTCTATTCCAAACATCCAACCCCGAGTTCCTCAAATATCGGGGGTCCTTCTTTGGACTATTTAAAGCTGGCCAGAAAATCCTTCGAAACGACGGGTTTTTCGGTCTCTTCCAGGGCCACCTGGTGACGTTGCTACGTATTTTCCCTTACGCAGCCATAAAGTTCGTGGCTTACGAACAAATAAGAAGCATTCTCATTCCTAATGACCACTACGAAACAGCCGTGCTCCGGTTCATGGCAGGCTCTCTTTCTGGATTGGCAAGCGTTTTCCTCACATACCCCTTGGATCTTGTACGTGTGAGGATGGCGTTCCAATTCCATAAGTGTTCTGACCCCTCCCACCATGGCATTTTACCCTACCAACATGTAAGACTCTGGTCTGTGATAAGACAAGTCTACGCAGAGCATCCGCCACTGAAAGAACTGGACCCCCGCTGGCTCAAGTTCATGCGGAAGAAAACCCCCAAGCCTCTCATTCCTTTGTCCAATTTCTATCGTGGCTTTGGCCCAACTGTGTTGGGAATGATACCATACGCGGGCGTCTCATTTTACGTCCACGATCTTCTTCATGATATATCACGTTCCAAATACTTCTCCAAATATCTAGTTTCACAGTCATCCACTGGCTCGAGTGGAACCAAAGTGGTGAAAGTGAAGCATAGCACAGAGCATGTCAATAGCCGAGACTCTCGGAAACCTCTCAAAGCCCATGCGCAGTTGGTTGCCGGTGGTCTAGCCGGTATGAGTTCGCAAACAGCAGCATATCCATTTGAAGTGATTCGAAGAAGGATGCAAGTCGGAGGAGCTGTCGACTCGGGCCGATTCTTATCGTTCCGCAACACAGCAAAGTTGATCTTTGCTGAGAGTGGTATGAAAGGCTTTTTTGTGGGCCTCCTGATTGGGTACTTGAAGGTTGTCCCAATGGTAGCCTGCTCATTCTATGTATACGAAAGGGGCAAATTGTTCCTAGGGATCTAAAATCGTTGATTATTTATTTACAAGAAACGCAAATAGCATTATGACAGGTAATGAATTTGACTTTGTGTAGGCGCCTTTAAAAGAACCAAAACCATTTATGTTTCTTTGTGGCCTGGACACCAAGAGGAGGCACCACCTTGTTGCCGATTTGGAAGCCCCAGCCGCGCAAAAGCTTGACAATAGATGGAGTTATAGCTGCGGTCAAGGGAATGCGGACAAATATAAATACAGACTTGTGGATTCCATAGGCAATCGCCAACTCGGTCCACAGGAACCAGGAAAACATATCTTGTTTCTCCTTAGATGCATCAGGAAGCTTCTCGCGTGCAGTTTCCTCTTCAATCCGTTTGATTTCCTGGAGTCTCTTCAAATCCTCATCGCTCTTTCCGAAGCCAAAGTACTGCTTGACCTTGTTTTCGTAGATCTCGATCTGCTCCTTTCCAGCGGAATGAACAATGGCATAACAGATGGGCAAGTCCAATGCACTCAAAAACAAGTAAATTCCAAGCGCAGAGTATCCATATTCCTTGACCAATGCTCTGATACCGGTAGCCTTTGGTGCTTGAGGTGGAGGCACGGTGGACTGGTAGCGGGCCATTCTCGGAAAGATACGGCCCATGAAAGATTGTGGTTTGAGCACATGGATGGGCTTGAATTGGGCGAATCGGCTCCACATGGGCCTGAAGTGTTGGTACATGATGGAAAGTGAAGTGGAAGATCAATACTGTACAGTGAGATAGCCAGAATACGAGTATTTGAGTATAGAGGCAAATTCGAAAAAGACTAGATTTGTTCCGAGGAAATATATATTTCGATATTTTGAAATCATTTTCGTTCGCTTTTGCAAGTTTTGCTCATTACAATTTTCGTGTATTTTGATGCATCATTGTAGAGGTATACTGATTGCAAGAAGAGATAGCATTTTGACTTGGAGAGCACTTACGGTAAACAGTAGTATAGAGGTCAATCGTGTAAGGACCAGTTTAAAATCATGGAAAAGAATTGCGTTGAAATTACTTCCAGTTTCGGGAACATGAAGACATTCACCTCTGTTTCAAAACATCTATCGCTGTGGTTTGTTCAGGAGCAGCGAGTCAACTGTACGAATGCAAGATGTTTGCAATTCTCTTGAATTGACGGAAGACTGTATCTTAAATCCATCCGGCTTTATCATTTACAATAAAACTGAGTGACTTTTGGAAAATAAATCCATTATGTACATATTAACCCAGTATTCGATGTCGTAAAAAGCACTTAAGAGCATCTAACTCATATTCTTTATCTGAAAGTGGAATAGTATCTTTCCTGGGCAAACCTCATCTCAACGCGCTTGATGACTTCTTCACCGTAGATATCTTCTAATTTGGCGCCTCCCTTCAAGACCTTCTCCTCGTGAGCTCGCTGCTCATCTTTAGTCATAACGACAATATTTTGGAAGGAAAGCTCAAGATCTGGTCTCCATCTTGAAAGAGTCAATCTAGTCGAGTAGTTAGAAACCACCGATTTACCACGGAAGACCTCTTCAACTATGTAGGGAACGTCGTTCATTGCAACTGGAGTCCTTTGGTCCAAGTGACCAATACGAGCCTGTTGGCCAGCCAAACTTTGCAAGATACCGTCGTAAAACTTAATTCTGTTTTTTCCCTCGACATACTCAGTAGGATATCCTGCCACAGTGGTGATAATGTGGGTAGATAGAGCGAGGCCGAACATACCTGGCATTGTACCTAACACCGGCAAGATTCTCACTCTGAAATTTTTAATGGCCGCAAGTTGATCGACATCACCTTTCTCGACCTCTGCCTCGTCCAAAGGCAAAAGCTTTGCCTTTCTCGGGTCTGGCTTCTCAGCGCTGAACACAACAGGTATATTTGCCACGACACCCTTCTTTGTCAAACGGATTCTCACGGAACGTGCCAAAGGATCTTCTTCTGTTTTCAGAATATCAGCGATGTTTATTCTTGTGGGATCAGATTTGCAGGCGGCCCCACCAGAAGAAATGACTTGCACTTTATTGTCGTGACAGAACTCCAAAAGATCAACTTTAGTAGTGATGTTGTCAATACAATCCACAACCAAGGTCGGCTTGAAATCATCTCCAAAGATAAGCTCCTGTCCGCACAGAATGTTCCAAAGCTTGTTACGTGTCTGAATATCAACCCAGGGAGCAACCTTCTTCATGTGGGCCTTCAAACATTCGACCTTTGATCTGCCAACATCGCCCAAATTTGCAACAGCATGTCTGTTTAGCGAACTAAGTGACACCTGATCGAAGTCAACGATTCTAATGGCTTCAACTCCAGATCTCACTAACATGGCCACCACCCACGATCCAACACCTCCGCAACCGACCACAACGATTCTTTGTGAGCGCACTTTTTGCATTCCTTCTTCGGTGAGGAAGGCATAATTTCTGGCAAGTTGTTCTCTTATGAGCTCCTCTGAATGAGGCTTGACTGGCTCATCCTCAGATACCAGATCTGTAGAATTGCTAGAGTACTCCTTATATTTTTCGACGGCTGCAAGTATAGCTAGGGTAGCCATAGCACCGAGAGCAGCCCATTTCGCTTGCGATGACATATCGATAACAGAAGTTCCTAGGTGATGCTCATCTCATCGCGCTCATCGAGACTTAAACGGTCGATACAATGATCGGTAGCGCAAACACCTAAATTAACGAATTGAGTAAAATTTGAGGATTAAATCTTATAAAAAAGTGTTTGCATAGAATGATGTTGTTCTTTTAAACTTTTCGTGGGTGTGACACTTAGTATTCAATTAAACTTCATCAACTTTGAGGAAGTGGGATTGGAAAAATGAAACAAAATAAAAATGAACCAATTGAAATCTCGATAAATTTATCTATGGTGGTATGAAAGAGTGAATCTATTTGTATTATCATGTCGCATCATCACGAAGCATTTGGCACCACTAGAGTGGCTTGAGACAATACATTCTCACAGGGTATAATTCCTTGGGCATACCCTTCTGAACATCACTAGCAATGAGCTTGTAACCGGCTCTTTCGAAGAGCTCTCTGAATTTGGCATCGGTTCTTGTCACACTCAGGTCTGTGCCGTCATATATGTCTTGTACTGGGGCAATGTTCTCTTTCACTAGAAGAGTTCCGTTGGGCGCAAGAGCTTCTTTACATCTAACCCAGAAATTGACCAACTCGTCATCTGGCAATTGGCCCACACACCATTGACACCACACCAACCAGTACTTTCCTACTTTGGCCGGATCACAGGCCCACTCTTGCATTCCAATTGGATAAATGTCACCCAATTTTCCGGCTTTGGCCACTTGAGCGAGCTCAGCCTCCATTTGTGCGACGAAAGGAGCCACGGGCTCCAACAAGTCACATCTGTCACTGATTTTCCACAAGAAGTCTCGGGTGATTCTGCCGATACCGGCACCCATATCTATCGTGAGTTTTTCTCCAGCGGGAAATTCCATTCTTGTTTGGAGCTTTCGTAAGAAAGTGGCCGAGCCCATGATGTCAGCCTTTGGAACTGGTGTTTGTTCTCCAAAACCACCCAAGACACCATTGACGGATGCCGGCACCGACAGCCAGTAGGAAATGGCATCGTTATAGTTGATCAAGGCATTTGGATCTTCGTCTTCAAGAAACTCGATTGCAGATGTTTTGGCTGGCATGTTGAGTAGATCTAGGGAGATGAGGTCTGTGAGATGGGGTTTATGTAAGCACGATAACGTCAAGAATTATGTTTGTGCTATGATCTGCAAATAAGGTAAGCGAGACCTATTGAATTTTTTTTTTAAATCATTTAAACTCTCAATCATCTAAGATCTATTATTTTTGTTTTTTTGCTTTCTGATATTTTGCTTAATCTATCACAGCTGACACTTCGATTGTGATACAAGCCATCTAGTCAACATTCAGTCATGGATAAGCATTTGAATAATTTGGATTCCTTCAATTTTTTTACTCTTCTAAACACCATAAATTTTTCGCTCTTTAAAAACCATGAATTTTCTCTCGGGCTGTGGTGTCTATTATCTCCTACTGCAATTGTTAAAGGTGTTCAGTGGTGGCTGCAAAATACGCGTCGTTTCATCTCTATAGAATAGCCAGTCCACTAGTACAACCCAGACAAACACACTCCGCACAGAATATCTACTCATTTAAATACATTCCAAAGATTCAGATCAATCGTTCCATCGTTTTAAAACACCCGCCAAATCTCTATCCCTAATCAACACAAACTTTAATGGGGTACTACGATATAGAAGACATTCTCGCTGATGGTGAGAAGATCCCATGCAAATTCAACCTAACTGTCCCTGGCTTAGGATACTTAGAAGGCAGTCCCGGGAAAGCCATTGAAAACGGAACCAAGTTGGATCTTCCCATGTGGCTAGCCGAGGTATTGGCCGTGTGCTCTACACTGGAAAACACACAAGATACATTTATCGAGCTATTGGAGCCGGACTTCATAGCGCCCAAAGTGATGAATGCCATTCGTGCTGATCCGAAGGCAGTGGATCTACATAGCATCATGGCAAATTACTACAAACTATGTGAGAAGTGGTCTGCAATGTTCAATGAAAAGCAGTTGGTCGATGCGGTAATGGTAATGCTCAAGGAACGTGCCATGGAAATTGACAGTTATGCTTCAAACGCCACCAAGTATGTGAGTACGCCGTTTCTTTTGTCGCTAGACGAGTTCGAAAAAGATCTATATAAAGTCACGTACGAGAGTAAGAAGCTCATGCGTCACTGGAACAATGAGTAGCCAGATCATCATGAAAGATCGTTTACATGATTACAAACGAACTTAAATACGGTATTTCATTATAGTTAATAGCATTGTACACTTGTGATATCTAGAAAAGATCGTCGTCTCCGTCACTTTCTGGAGCTGCTTCAGCGGATTCATTCTCCTTCGTTTTCTTCGCAGGATTCTCGGAGTCTTCCTTCTTTACCACCTCATCATCATCGTCCTCCTCGATAGCTCTTCTCTTGCGCTTGGTGTTCTTCCTCTTCTCGTTCTTTTTCTTGGGGGCTGATTCTTCCTCTCCATCTGTCATGTTGGCTTCTGGCTCAGATTCGGGAGCAGATGCTTCGTCTTCATCGCTGTCATTGATAATATCCTTCTTCTTACCCTTTCCTTTACCCTTGCCCTTCTTTTTGCCGCCCAGTTTGCCCTTTTTTGGTTTCTCGTCTCCATTCTCAGGCATATCATCCTCAGAATCATTGACAATCATGTTAGCTCTGGCTTCCTCAGCCCATTGAGTGGCTTGCTCTTGCAACTTGGCTCTCTCCAATGCCATTTGCTCATCTCTTGCTTTCCGTTCAGCCAAGACCTTCTCTTGTTCCAAGAGTCTCTTTGCCTCAGCCTCTTCACGGAATTTCTTTGCTTCTTCAAGCTTTCCTTCGAGCTTGGAAATGCTCTCTTTAGTCTCTTCCAAGCACAAGTTCAATCTATTGAGAAGGGTAGACACACCCAAATCTGCTCTTGCTTTGAGCTCACTCTTTGGATATGGTGGATGTTCTTCTTCCTCAGATGACAAATCGTTCAAAGTGTTGATTGCATCATTTAAATTAGTAATTGCCTCGTTGATGTCATCGACATTCCGTTCTTCGATTGGCAATTTGGTAATGAAGTCAGCAATTTGGAATGAAATGAAGGAAACATTGAATCTATAAGAACTTTTCACGCCAGTGGCTTTGCCCAAGGCTTCTTCAGCGTACAGGAGCGCTTTCTTTAAGTAGGGAAGATTCTTTTCAGACAATCCTCTGAGATACCATGCTCTCCCGAGGAAACCAATAATCTTGAAATCTTGGTCGTTTGTGAATCTCATAAGAGCAATTTCGTAGCTCTCAATAGCTTTGGAAAATTGTTTCAAGTCAGATAACACATGTCCCAAATTTAAGTAGACCGAGATATCGTTCAACGAATCACGAATCTTTCTCAAAATGTCCAAACCTTTTGCTTGTTCTTTGTTCTCAATGTATACAATACCAAGGCCTTGTGCTGCAAATACATTCTTTGGGTCAATCGACAAAACCTTGGTGTAAAGCTCAATGGCACGAACGAAGTACTTTCTTCTCTTCTCTTCTTCTTTAGATCCTTTGAGGTCTTTTGCCATTATACAGTAAATGTTAGCCAACGAGATCAAGGCGTAAGAGTCGTGCGAGTCGTGATCAACAAGAGTTTGCTTTTGATGTATGCTCTCCGCGTCAGACTTCATTCCAATTCTCTTGCCAAAGGTCTTGACAAACCAACCATAGAAAGAACGAACCTCCATATCAGATGCGTTTTCTTCTAAAAGCGACTTGAGCTCTTGTTCAATCTCTGATTTAGCAGACTTATTAGTGGAAACTGCATCAAGGAACAAAAGTCTAAGCTTTGCTGAAATATAGCTTGAGCAATCAGCTAAGACTTCCTCATACATGCTTATAGCATCTTCGGAGGACTGCGACTCTGTTGTACGAGCAAGATTGAATAGAATTGACACTTTGAGGTCTGCTTTAAGAGTGGAAGTTAAAGCATCGTCATCGAGACCTGCTTTTGCCAAATTGAAGTATTTGATCGACTCATCGATATTATTTTTGGTGAAGTTGAAAACACCCACATTGTTATAAACTTCCAATGGAACAGTTTGTTTGATCTGTTCCCTGGATTCGATAGCTTTGTGAAGGCAATTTAATGCCTGTGAGAGATCTTGTGATTCATAGAGTTTACTCAAAGTCAAGTACGCGTTAAGTGCAATAGGTTCCTTGTTCAAAAGGGCGTCTGAATCCTTCTTGTTGGCCACAACCGAACCTCTGTTGTTCGATAAACGTATATAACGTTCGAGCAATTGAATAGCCTGCTCAGTTTTTGTTCTTGAATTGCTCTTGGAGTAAAGAACTCCCAAAATGTAGATGACCTCGAGGCACTTTGGATTAGCTTTGAGGACCGATTCGAAGACCATGATTGCTTCCTCAATCGAGTCTCTACTAAGATGAGATTGACCCAATCCTACCCTTGCAAGGAGATTGTTCTCGTTAGATCTGATGGCTTCATGGAAACATTTCTGTGATTGTGTGTAGTCGCCTTTTGCATACGCGATTCTACCAAGCCAGTAAGATGCGTATGAGCTCAACTGGCCACCATATGGCGATAATTTTGCAGTGAGATCGGAGCCAGAGTCAGTCAAAGAGGACATGACCTTGTTGACAATTCTCTCAACTAGGTCGTGTTTTCCCTTGGAGTAGTAGAAAGAGCAGAGCGCCAACAACACGGTATTGTCGTTGTTATTTTGAACTTGCAAGCGAGTCAATTGCTCCAAAGCGGACTTGTAGCCTTCCACAAAGAGCTCGTCTGAAAGAGAGTTCAGGAACACCGAATCAAATGAGGCCAAGTTCGACAACAACTTTGCTTTCAAATTCGAAGGATCCAATTCCAACGCTCTATTCCAAGACTGGATGGCCATGTCGTGGTCTTTAAGGAACCAGAAACACATACCAATTCCGATACGTGGGTCTGGTTTCATGGCTGGATTCAAAACCAACACCTGTTGGTAGATTTTCAATGCACTCGCATAATTGCGGGTCTTGCGCAAAATGACCTGGGCTTTTCCAAGCAACGCAAAACAATTGGAAGCGTCGGCTTTCAAAAGCTGGTCGTATATACGGAGCGCAGGCTCCACCTCGTCATTGTAAACATGGACCTGGGCCTTGGCCAAAAGGTTACTGGGGTCCGAAGAATCGCCTGCAAGTTTGAAGTTTTCCGAGGCCTTGGCCAAGTTGCTCAGTCTCGCAAGTCCCTCGTTGGCCAATTTCATGTGGATCCATCCTATAAGAGAGTGCAAGGATTGTTTATCAACTTCCGGAAGGAAATCGGCGCCGAGACCCAGGGTGGCAATGCTCAAGGCCTCTGTGTATTTGCGCTCTCTCACGTAGGCTTGCAGCACAAGTTTCCAGTACTTGACACCACAGTTTTCGCCTTCTAAGAAGGTTACAAGTTCCTGTGGGTCTTCTGGAAGCTCATCGATGGAGACGATGTCACCGCTGCCGATTGCAATTTCTAGAGCTAGCACAGACTCCAAGGCGGTGCCTCCCAAGTAGTATGAGAGATCCAGAGCCTCGTCCATGGTGGTTATCGGGGATATGTAGGGAGTGGTGGAGGCTGAAATTTCGTTGTTGGTGAGAGACCCGTGCCTCTGGGGATAATGAGAGTAGCCAGACAGAAAGACAGACACTGGGATGTATTCGTATTTGAGGATTTTTGGCGGAATGGGGAGGTGAGAAAAATTCAAAATTTTTGCTTTTGTTAGAAGTTTGTTAGGAAAATTTGTTTCCGTGAACGGCTCGTGTCTTCGATGGGTCCTATCTAGAGTGCTAGTGGTATCTCCAGATGAATACAGATATCAAAGATACTATTTTTCGTAGAGTTGAAAATTCACAAATATCTAGTCCAATAATTTCAAAGATCTACCTGTATTCAAATTTCTGGTCTATCGTCTAAGAATCGCCCTATATACGAGCGGCAGAGATAACGAATACTAATGTTCAAACTACAGAACCAACGCTCGCATCATATGATGCTCCAGACAATCGTAAAGCAACGTAAAACTAACTGTGTTCAAATCTCCAAGAGCAAATAATTCATATAATAAAAAAAAAAAGTTCTGCTACCACTTACCACTAATTCCTCCAAACCTTCTTTCCTAACACCTGTCTCTAAGAAACAGCCGCGTAGTACTAGTAGCCACTCTCCACCTCCAACTACCCACAAAACACACAATGGGAGACGTTGCAGGTGCAATCTTGGAAACAGCTATACGGCACGTGCCCGCTCTCCTCAAGCGGGCTGTAGCTGCTGCCGATGAGCAGTTTCCCGACGGTGCTGATGACTTGGAGGGTGATCCTGTCACCGAGGAAATGTTCTCGTCGTGGGCTCTCTTTATTCTTTTGTCGTTGCTCTGCTCGGCTTTATGGTCTTCGTATTATCTACAGCAACGACGCATCAAGGCCATCCACGAAACAGTGTTGTCGATTTTCTACGGAATGGTGGTGGGGTTGGTGATTCGGGTAGCGCCTGGGCACTACATTCAAGATGCGGTGAAGTTCAAGTCCGGCTACTTCTTCAATATATTGTTGCCGCCCATTATTCTTAATTCGGGATACGAGCTTCACCAGGCCAATTTCTTCCGCAACATTGGCTCGATTTTGACCTTCGCTATCCCCGGTACATTTATTTCTGCGTTGGTCCTAGGCACTATTTTGTATGTATGGACGGCTCTCGGGTTCGACGACGTCAATTTGGAGTGGGTGGATGCCTTGGCCGTTGGCGCTACTCTTTCAGCCACGGACCCAGTCACCATTTTGTCGATCTTCAATGCTTACAAGGTCGACCCGAAGTTGTACACCATTATTTTCGGCGAGTCGCTTCTCAATGATGCCATTTCTATTGTTATGTTTGAAACATGTCAACAGTTCCATGGCAAGCCTGTTAGATTCTCCTCTATGTTCGAGGGTATCGGCTTGTTTTTGATGACTTTCACAATCTCGACCATCATTGGTATCACCATTGGAATTTTGGTGGCACTTATGTTGAAGCACTCTCACATCAGAAGATACCCCCAAATCGAGACGTGCTTGGTCTTGCTTATCGCCTACCAATCTTACTTCTTTTCCAACGGTGCGCACATGTCGGGTATCGTATCTTTGCTTTTCTGCGGAATCACCTTGAAGCATTACGCTTATTACAACATGTCGCGCCGTACCCAGATTGCGACAAAATACATCTTCCAATTCTTGGCTCAGCTAAGCGAGAACTTCATTTTCATCTACTTGGGTTTGTCGCTTTTCACTGAAGTGGAGCTTGTGTTCAAGCCCTTACTTATTATTGTTACATTTATTCTGATCTGTATCGCTCGTTGGTGTTCTGTTTTTCCTCTTTCTCGTCTTCTCAACTGGTTATACCATACCAAACATGACAGATTCAGCCGCAATATTGCCATGTCTGGTGGCCTTACCTCATCTAGTCCTGATGAAATTTCGCATTCATACCAAATGATGATATTCTGGGCTGGTTTGAGAGGTGCAGTCGGTGTTGCCTTAGCGCTTGGTCTCCAAGGTGAGGCTAAATCAACATTGCTAGCCACTGTGTTGGTTGTCGTGGTTCTCACAGTCATCTTTTTTGGTGGTACGACCGCGTCTATGCTCGAAATACTAGGCATCAAGGTTGGATGTGTTGATGAAAACGAGGACTCAGATTACGAGTTTGACATTGAGGCCCCAAAATTGACAGTAGGAACGCCTAGCGTCAACCTAATGGGCAATAGACGGAATGCCCCGAACGTGGGCCCATACAGAAACGCTGGCTCTTCCAACAGAGGCAATACGGCAGCACCAATGTCGCCGTATGGAAAGTCTTCAGGATCTTTGCCCAACTCCCAGACGGACTTAGCAGCCCTCGACGACGAAGGCTCGAATGGTAGTGATGTAGATGACCTTGTTTCAAGCCATTCAGCAGCCGCAATCAACTCGCCATACAGCAACAACAATTCAATGGGAGTTTTGAATGCATTCCTCAGCGCGGAGGAACATGCTAAATGGTTTACTAAATTTGACGAGGAAGTCATCAAGCCAGTTTTGCTTGATAACATTCCTCCGAACAGTTATAAAGATGATGCTCATAATTCTAGCTCTGGAATGGACCAGAACTAAACGTGAACTTCAATGTATGTAAAGTGTACATCTTATAATATGCTAAGGATTAGGTTAGGGTTTCTGATACAATATATTAATGTAAATCTACAACAGTATTTGGCTTGAAAGAAGGTCATTGCCAATAATGTGGAGACAAGGACTGCTCAAATAAAACTCGAGATTTGCTGCTGCTTCTGTTGCAGTTGCTGGGCAATGGATGCATCAATGACCCACTTAGCCAATTTGAAAGCCTTTGGTGTCAACAGGAGATCATTGAGCTTAAAATTGTACTTAATGCAAAGATTCACGTACTCACGCATAGCTATGTCATGGAGCAGTGCTATTACCAGGTGTGATCTCTCTGTAGTAGATTTTCTTTGAGACTCTGACAAGTAGACAGATGCTGGTGTTACGTTGATGTAGTTTGTACAAGATCGAATAGGACGCTCTAGCAAGTTGAAAACTTCGCTGATATGTTGATCTGTAACAACATCAGAGCGATCTTCCTCGACAGCATGGAGAAGAATTCCAGATAGCGACACAATAGCATTGCCACAGTTCACAGGGTTAAGTACTCTAGATTCTGCATCGCGCTGTAAAGTTGTGCGGAAAAACACTCCATACTGAGATTCTAAAATCATTTGTTTTCGGAGAGAGATGTTTTTCATGACTTGGGTAAGAGGTAAAGCTTTCGTAGGACTTTTGTTTTTCTCGTACATGAAGTTCCAAGCATGCTTCTTAATCGCACTGAAATATGAAGCAAAACTGCTTTTGGAATTGGATTCCTTAACTTTAGATGCTGTTTCGGCCTTGATCTCATTCTTTCCGCCATTGTCAGGTATAGACTGAGTGGAAGCTGAAGGTGATTTAGGCTGTGTGGAATTTCCGAAAATCAGAGAATCCTTGTTCTTATCATCATTCATTTCATCGCTTGTAGATATATCAAGGTTTTTCAATGCTTCTAGGTCCTCCTTCGTTCTGAAATTTATTCTCAAATTCGACTCGTCAATGACAAGTGAGCATTCATCTAGGAATGCTAGCCAGATTGGACGACTAGCTGTGCCAATTGAATAGATAGACTTACGAGCCTCCAAGCTTTCAGGACTGTCGTTTGATGCGATGAAAGCGAGCTCTTGGAATGCAGTCAAGCGAGCCAATTGGTTCGCTTCAGATACATCTCGAAGCCCCAGAAGTAATGTTTCAGCCGGCGTTGTGCTTTGGCTACTAATGAGACGCTTGCCGTCAAGACAGCCGACGGTAGCGTAAGTTTCATAAACGTGATTGATGAACTCCCACGTAAGGAATAGCACAAATGAAGCAAAAGATACGGAAAGGAGATTACTGACTCCGATGTGGCGCGGAGGCATGTTTGAGTCGAGCGAGAGAAGAGTGAAAGTGAGCCAATTGAGCTTGTAAATCACAGACCTAGACCAGATGTAGAGAAGGGGACAAGCCACAGCCATGATTCCAGTGAAGAGCAACGAAGTTCCTACGATGACGGGGCCGTTCACAAACATGACTGTTCTAGGTTTAACCGAAGAGACTCCATATTTGAATCGGAGCCTGTTTCTCTGTAGTATGAGTTGTTGGCAAGCGTAGGCAGCGGCACATACAGCACCATGGAACCAGAAGTAGACCCACTGGTCATTGACCGCCGGCAACTTCCGGAACTCCTTGCTGAGCACATAATACTGGCCCAAGAGCGGAAGCTGCAGAATGTACGCACCGAAAAAGAGCGCTGCAGAGGCGAGGTAGTACCCACTAGTGATGAGGAACAGACGAGACACTACACTGGTCCGAACCTGATCCGCCATGGTCTTGGCTCGCAGATACTCAACTACAGAGTTCGCATTACGGGAAAACTTGACGAGAAGGAGAGCGATGGCCAAAAGCAGGAGCTGGTAGAGAAACATGAGCACGCTCCATCTGGAGTTCTTGAAGGGAAGTCTTAGAAGGACCGATGCAAGCGCCGCAACGAGGAAAATCACTCGGTTGACATATCGCAATCGCTTCTGGTGTGTCTGGTTGAATATCGACAGGTACGTTGTGACTACTTTTGGCGCAGGGGCGCCGTAGTTGGACATGTTTGTGTGGATTCTGAAAGTAGTAGTTAGGGTACTAGTAGGGAGATGTGGGTGAGACATCCTCAGAAGCAGGAAAGGAAGTAATAGCGGAGAGGAGAATTTGACAAATGAGAATTTGAAAATTGGGATTTATATTTGAAAGAGAACTAATAATTGACACAGATACGCAATTTAGTCTTCTCTGGGTTTCGGGATATATAATACGTGGTTTTGATATCAAAGGTTCAGGCGCTTTGTAGTCAACTTACGAACGAAGTGAAATTTCAATTGAAAACACTTTATTTGCGGTGCTATTCCTATGTACATGTTTAAGAACGGTTATTTAGCTTGCTCTCGGCGGCTCTGGAGTACTTCTCTGTCTCTCCACTCAAGGTGTCAGTGACAGTCGCAAGACCAGGCTTGCCGTTGATCTCGCCGAAGACAACATCTCTCACGAGACGCTCGTTGGCACGGGAGTCGGAGAACGAGGTGAAGTATCCGAACAATTTGTCCTCAGCCAAACGCTCCGAGCTCTCGAAGCGGCCAATCTTGTTCTCGAAGGCATCGGTAATAGCAGCGTCCAACTCTTCAGGAGTGGTGATGAAGTTCTCTGCAGCATGGTACAACTCCAACAATTCGTTGGCCTTGGCCTCCTTGACTTGCAATTCCATGGTTTTACGGTTCAAGATTCTCTGCTCTTCTACGATGGCCTTCTCTTCGGGAGTTCTGTGTCTCATAAGCGATCCTTTAAGATATGAGTCAATAGTAGGAAGAGTCAACTTGGTGGCCTCAGACTCCTCATAGACTTGTTCCTCGGCCAACTTGGCGTCAGCCTCGATCTTCTGAGCTTTGAGCAGCTCAAGCTTTTCTATTCTCTTGGATTCTGTGAGGTATGCATCTTTCAAGTGTTCCATTCTGATCTGTTTCTTTTGGGCTTCCCAACGCTCCTTGGGACTCAATTCATTCATGTTTTGTGGAGGAGCATTGTATTCCAAGATCTTCTTGAGTCTCTGCTCGACTGGGACAACTTCAGCCTTTTTTGGTTGACGAGTGATTTTGAAGCCTTTACGTTTTGGAACGGGCACACCCTCAGCGTAACCTTGTTCGATATTGGCTTCCTTGGCAGACTCTTGTTCCAACGGAGGTAAGATGGGGTTTCTCTTGAAGATCGGTCTGACCTCTGGTAGAACACCCGACTTTCCACCGTGCTTGAGTGTTTTTTTACTGAGGTTCACGGCTGTGGAACGCATGGTGTTGGATGTTTGAGTAGGACTACACTTCAATGAAAATTTTTGGTTTGCACAGTAGACCTATGGTGGTTTGAGATACACCGAGTGGAGCTTGACATGAGATTCTGGAGGAAAATACTTTTTTTTCCTCTCGGTTTTTTTTTTTTAACTTATCAATCTTTGATTGAATGATGGATTCTTTTATTTGTTTTTGTCAAAGCGTGTATTAAGGCTAACTCCAACAACTGGCATTATCGAAACTTACAGGGAGTACAATTTTTCATTTAATTCATACGATTTGAAGCAGTGGTCGGAATTTCTCTTTCATTTATGCGTAGCATGCACTTCACCAATTGGTGTCGAATCACTCTCGCCCCCATGTATCATAAACAGCGATCAGAAGAGGCTTTGTGAATTTCTTGCTCCCAATCTCATCTTTGAACAAATCGAATATGAGAACCCCTTTCTCAACCTCCGTTTTTCCAGCTCCAAATTCAAGGAAATATTCTATAAGGTTCCGTGGTACCTTGAAATGGTTTTGTAAAACGATGGCCTTTTCCAATGACATCCCCCTTATCAGTAGAAGCATAAGAATGAATATTTCTTTTACCGTCATCATGGTTGTCTTTGTCATCGTGGCTTGATACAATGAAAACTTATGCACACATTCGTAAGAGGGCCTGTCTTCGAATTTGGCCCGAAACCTCTGAAGCATCGAAATGTAGTCGTCTCTTGTATTCACACAATCAGGCTTGAGAACTATTAATCTCAAACCCTGATACCGTGTCTTCAATATTGATGTCATACATTGAAGCCACTCAATGGTATCATCTGTGCGTTTGAATCGATTCAAATGGAATTTGGAATTGGTAATGACCATCGAAATTGATGTTTCAATAGCCTGCTTCATGCCGGCAATACGTTGAAGATCTCCTAATCCTCCTTCTTCCACTAGGTAGTAGATATTTTTCAAACCAGAGTTTTTTAGACGAGACTTTTGCTCGGTAAATCTGCCATCTCTAATAGACATTGCCAAGTCATCCAATCTTTTTCTCTCGCAGACATAGTTGAGTACAACTTCTAAGCCTGTTGTTTTGTGCCGAGCTATCCAGAGAACATCACCAACAGACAAGCTACGAGTATCACAATTAACGCCATTTGCAACTATTCGTGTGTGAAAATAGTCTCTTTCTGTTTGTGATCTGACTTCTCTATTATCCATGAGAAGTATGATTTCATAATCCTCAGGACACCAGATATCATACTTCACTCCTCCAAAATACTTCTTATCTGCATCGTGTGCTATAGTTAGTGATTTTCGGACTGATGAGCCAATTTCTGAGTTCTTCAGGGAGTTTGTGACTGTTAATTGAGTTCTTTGTGAGAGAGGACTAGATAAGATCAGTTCAGACAAGGGCGTTGATTCCGTCTCTTTGACAAAAAGGCTGTTGCCAGTGACAGACTCGGGAGTCAACCTCACTCCATTGTCATATGATATTTCGGGTCTCTCTGGCAGGTTCGTCTCAAAATCTAGGCCCTCTTGGAGAAGTATTCCTTGAGCCATCTGAAGTCCAGTCTCTGTAATCAGATAGATCTTCGGTCTTCCACGGCAATAGACGTATTCACGATTGAGAAGCGTTTTAATGCTATCCCACGCTGAGTAAAAATCTCGCGCAGCAGGATTTGAAGTGAACGATCCATCGCAGTATGGCGTAGCCGCCGCTATTAGATCTTCTTTGCACAAGCCAGACACATGCTGATTTTTACAAAGAGCTACGAGGATGGCCCAGCCACCAGAACGCCTTTTCGGGATCCATTTGTTTGTGCGTCTTGTCTTTTTCGCCTTCTCTTCATCCAACTGCAATGGCCTCTTCTCATTTCTGGTGAGTGATACATAATTCCCAAACAGGGCCGGAATATCTACCGAATTCTGTTCGCAGTGCTTCTGGAGACGCGAGCAGAGTATAAGAAATATCTTTTCTCCCACAAATGACACGCTCTTCAACTGTTTGGGAGTGGTGATCTGTTCCGGATATGCGCTCAATCTGTCAGCAGCTTTTTTGTAAGCATGGAACATCCTGGATCTCTTTGATGCGAGGGCTTCTACCTCTTCGGAGAGCCATGTTACGAAGAGTTCATTGAGGTTCAAATTGCTTTGATCCAGAGACATGTTTCAGGGCAAGTATCATTGGTTTGCGGAGAAGCGTTGGGAGAATATCTGGATTTATTTTATAAGATTTAAGTTTATGGATTATAAAATAGGTTCAAAAGGGTATTTTTTATAGGGGGCGTGTAAGGTGAACAGTAATTAAAAGGTAAATACCCCAGATGCTACATGTAGCACCTCACAGAAACACCAATTGATCTTGTATTTGCATTCTCTCTCTGCGCATTTAATTTTTATGCCAAACCAAGTAAATTTCGAATTTCTGTTTGTTGAAAAATAGCCAGGAGCAACTTGAATCAGAGAAATACTCTTTCCAACTACCTTGAGGTCTATTTATCTTGATACACTCATCTCAAACACAACAGGAATGGTCTCTGAGTCGATTGGTAAGAAAAGAACCTCTGAATCTCGCCCTGACGAGCTGCGAAAAGAGGCCAAAATTGGAGGAGGTCTCAATGTAGAACTACATCCGTTGCTTCAACAATCAGGAACCCAGTCCACGAACTACCTGAAATCAAATGGACTCAGTTTCAATGGTGCTCCTGGTGCTAATCCCTATATTGACCAAACAAACATAACAATTGGTAGTAGTCGCCACAGGCCATTGCAGCTCAATCCAAAAGGAAAATTCATCGCAGAAGCTGATGAAATTAGGGCGAAGGAAGCTGAACAGCTACAGGTTGCAAAAAAACAGGAAGAATTGCTTGAGAAAGGGGTGCTCCCAAACATAAATACTCAGGAAAATTGTTTTAAGCTGAGTTTTCCACCTCTTGTAGAATGGTGGGATGTTCCGTATCTACGAACCCGACTGTACCGCGAGTTCTACGACAAGAAAAAAGAATTCTTTCTTGACGACGAACAGGCTTTGGTTTCAGTCTACGTTCAGCACCCTGTCGCGATACCACCACCGAGTGATGGCCCTGTGGAACAGAAGATCTACCTCACGAAAGACGAGATGCGCCGGAAGCGTCGAAATGAGCGCCAAATCAAGCACAAAGAAAAGCAAGACCGCATCAAATTGGGACTTGATCCACCTCCACCTCCTAAAGTTAAGTTGGCCAATTTGATGAACGTTTTAACAGACGAGGCTATCAAGGATCCCACCGGTGTGGAGAGAAGAGTACGCCAGGAAATCCAAGACCGATATGATAAACACATGGCTGAGAACGAAGCGCGGAAACCAACTCGAGAACAAAAACTCGAACAAGTCAAGGAATCGCAGGAAAGGGACCTACTGAAAGGTTTAATGACCACTGTTTATAAAGTCAAAACATTGTCTGATGGCCAGCAATTTTACAAAGTCGACATGAACGCCAAACAGTTGGGTTTATTCGGCATGGCTCTAATTAATCCGCGCTTTTGTTTAGTGATCGTGGAAGGAGGGGCCAAGAGCATACGCTTTTTCAAGAAATTGATGATGAATAGAATAAAGTGGGATAAACTGGCTACACAAGAAACTATTGATAATGGGTGCGTGGAAGTGTGGGAAGGTGAAGTCTTGGACTTTTCATTCAAAAAGTGGTCACCGATGTACACCAATGATGATGACGATGCTTACAAAGTCTTGAAAAAATTTGGTCATGAGAATTATTGGAGGCAAGCTTTTAACCTATGAATTAGGATGGCCAAGAGCACTTTGTACTTCATGAAAAGTTAACGCTGCTGAATTTGAGCCCCATCGACTTCACTACGAGAAGTGAAGATAGTATTATGAGTAAAATACTGAATTCGAGATCCTCTTGATTTCTGTTCTCAAAAAGTTTGCATGGAGTGCTCCCTTTTGGTGTTGGAGTATTTCGTGAGAAAAAGGGAATCACAAATACTACAGACGGCTCAAGAAGAGAAATACGACTCAAACCTCAATTCAGTGTAACCTAATCTTTATTTCAAATGTGCTCATCATTCCAAGTTTTCTAAGAGGACTCTTTATATAGTGCATCTGCTAAGGTTTGGACAACGATAAGCCAAAATCATTCAGGTGGCTACTTAGCAATAAGAGACTGCTGTTCCAAATAGATTCTGCATTGTAGGTATTTGCTTGGGGAGTCATTGGCGCAATGTTCGTACATACTCGAACGATTTGTTCGCTTTTGGGGACGGTTCGAGATCCCATTCCTTTCTACCGCATCTATAAGATGACGTGGCGAACATGGTGCTACAAAGCTGACCAAAATGATTCGAGCATTTGAAAGCGAAGCTAGAAAAGAAATTTTTTGGGCCAGGCACATTTTGTGTCCTCTATCGAGAGAAGGGTTTCTTATTTAGAGTATCGGGTCAAATACAGATGCAACCCAAGTCTATCAGGAGCCGTCAGTACCATTAATCACGGTTTCTGCTCTTCATCTTGCTCAACTTGGCCTTTCTGTTATTTTCCCTTCTCTCTCCCTTAGTCAAATATCTGAACTTCTTCTTCTTTTGCTTTGGTTTAGACTTGTCAACACCACAAATAACAGCATACTTCTTAGCTCTGTCAATAGACTTCTCCAAGACCTCCTCTGACTTCTGTAGGTTTACGTGGTTCGCCTTAGCGATTTCTACCAAAGATACACCAGCCTTCACCATGTATGGATTCTCCACAGAATCAACGGAAACAGTGGTTTCCTCATCTACGACCGCATCTCCCAAGACACGCGGGTCATCAATCTTGTAGACATGCTTCGTATGAAGAATTCCCTTCAAGGGCTCTTCTGTCTCTTCTTCTTCTTCTTCCTCCTTACCTTCTCTTTTATTGTCTTCACCATCTTCTGAAGCGGAATCAAAGCCGTTCCAACTGGTCTTCTCCTCATTGGCATCAGAATGTTGGTCTTCCTCGTTGTCGCCGTCAAGATGGGACTTTCCCAATCGTAATTCCTTCACCGTATCTAGCTCCTTGATTTTGTCCTCGAACTCTTTCTGTCTTTCTTCACGGGCCTTTTTACGTTCTTCGATTTTTGCCAAACGTTCCTGCTCTTCGTAAAATGACTTGGCCTTTTTCTGTCTTTCCACCTTTCTTTTGTGGAATCCAGTCAAGTACTCTTGTCTCTCATCTTTGTTGAACACAACCTCCTCGACTCCGTATTTTTTGGCTTGTTTTTGACGATATTTACTGCCTCCTGTAAGGATTTCACGATTGGTACGAGCCATGACTGATGTGTGGATCTTGGCCTATGTGAAGTTGGAGTATGGGGTTGTTCGCGATGAGCATCGCACATCAGCTTCGGTACTACTCAGTGCTCAGATTCTCTAGCTGTCGCACTATCAACAATAGAAAAAATAGAATACATCGAGGATGGAAAATTCAAACACTATAAACACTCTTGTCGACAATCTCGATGCTAGTATCGAGAATTTGGAAGAGGCTTTGCAACCCTACTTGGAAACCTCATTAGAAGAAACGCTAGCAAAGTGCTCGACACCAGAGGAGAAGGCCAAGGCGTACAACGAATTGTTATACATTACCGATTCTGTTCTTTTCGCGCTTTTAAATACGTCGGGTATAAAAACTGAGAGCCATCCTATCAGATCGGAGCTTGCACGCACACAACAGTCGATGAAGAGACTCGAAGAGGTGAAGCAACAGCTAGAAAACAAGAAATCCCAGGTAGATGCGTCTAATAAAAAGACAGCCGAGTTTCTCCAGAACACCTTGGGCACGACGGGGGGCCTGGCCGCTCCTGACAGCTTGAAGTCTCCTGCTATCAGCTCGGCAAACTTTAAAGGAAAGCACACAAAATTTTGAAGGCTGAAGCTGTGCACTAAATCAAATACTCGGCTCACTATTAATTACCTTCAGGAAAGGTGTTAGACGTGAGTAATACATACGAGTTCCTGTTGTGGAGCACAAAGATGTGCGTAATGCATTAATATATATACTAGGTTTAAGGCGAAATCATAAAAACTCCTCGAATACAAATTCATCTTGTAGTGTGTTTCTAATCATGCCATGTACCTCCATGAGTAAGTTGGGAAACTTCCTGTTGAAGTACTGATAAAAGCCTTGCGGAACCGGACTCATCTGAGATTGGAGTTCTGGTGGCATGTCGTTAAAATGGTGGAGTTTGTTTCTGAATGCTCTCAACAAATCCATGAGTTTGGCAGTCGAGTACTTTCTGTACTTCCCCAAGTTATTGATGAAATCTTCGTCAAACTTTGCTAGCCAGTCTCCCCCATGAATCTTGGGGCCGATCTCTTCAAGTTTGAGAAGCAACGCTGAGGGAGGGTCTCGGCGCTCTGATTCAAACCTATCACTGACCTTGAGTAAAAACTCCATTTTCTTCTTGGTTGACCAAAAATATGGATGCTTTAGAATTTGAGCAGTATTTGGACGTTGATTTGGGCTAAACCCAATCATGGATTTGATGAGATCATGCGCCTCGACATGATCGTCAGGACAAAAGGTCGGCATATGACTCAAGTCATATTTTCCACAAATGATGTTACCTTCCCGAAGGTATCTATCTCCAAATGGATGCCCACCGCCAGATAATATGTAGTAGAATACACATCCAAGAGAAAAGATGTCAATTGCTTTTGTGAGCCTCTTTCCTTGGCCATTGTTTTCAGAGGATTCGCCGCCCATCGAAGATTGTTCGGAATGCGTGGATGTGAACGCTTGGGGTGATATCTCGTGCAAGTCATGCAGTAAAAGTAATTCTGGAGCTCTCCAGCCCATTGTTCCAGACGCTGCATGGTTTGTTGTGGCTCTAAATGAAGACTGGTCTGCGTCGAGCTTTTTGCAAAGACCGAAATCCGAAATCAATAGTCTGACAGTTGAATCATTCTCTTGTTTTTGGCGGTTTGAAGGCTCGCCCACTAAGATATTCTGCGGTTTGAGATCACGGTGAACAATTTTGAGAGAATGCAAGTAATGAAGACCATTGACTAGCTGAAGAAGAACATCGTTACGCAGTCTATCTTTCAAGCGTAATGGCTCGGGATATGCATCTGGTTTTTCCACGAGTTCAGCTAAAGAGCAGACACATAATTCCAAAGCAATATACAAGAAATTGCCAGTGTCACTTGACTGCGAGCAAAAGTAGCGAATGACATTGGGGTGATCATCACTTTCTTGGAGAAGTCGCACCTCATGGTCTGCAAGGTGGTAGAAATTGTCAAGCATTTGCTTTACAGCAACTGGTCTGTTTTCAAACGTCCCTTTGTAAACGATAGTTCCGTGAGACCCCACTCCCAAAATTTCCTTCGAAATGATGAGATTACTGTTGACCAGTAGCTTCATTCTTGGCCCAACAACCTTCGGAGATACTCTCAAGAGGGATGGTTGTGCGGGCAACTCTTCGGTATCATCCCCGCCGCCATTTGCTATCGCATATTCTTCATCATCATCTTTGGTTGCGTTTCTTTTTACTTTGTTACTTCTCTTACCTCCGCGACTGCCTCTTTTCCTTTTTTTCTTCGTGATTGCCACCTGAGATTCTGTCTCGTCATCTGTTTCAAGACCATTTTCAGAATCCTGTTCATCCTTCTCTGCCTCTCCTGGCGAAACAAAATCTACCTTTTTGCGTGGTTTATCTCGAATTTGATTATCATCTTCCACTAGTGTGCTTGACCCAGAGTCTGCGGGGCTCAGGGAAGAGATAGGTTCAGGAACCAGCGGCAAAGGTTTATCAATTTTTTCTTGAATTTCGACTTCATTTGATGTCGGAGATATGAGAGAGATCTTTTCACTCTTATGTTGTCTCGAATTACGGGATTTTGCCCAGTGACTGATTTTTCTGAAGCCGAGTAGAGCGCCTACTAAAATTGACATGACAAGAAGATCTTCAGAAACTCTGCGCAAAAGTGATACTGGCTCATGTCTGTGTAGATCGTCGAAAGCAGTATGAGTTTCGTAGCGGATGGGTAAATTCGTGTAAAAACTTGCTGGGTTCGAATTGAGATCTTTTGGCTGATTCCTATCAACTGTCGCAAGTCCTTTTTTATCGTCAGCAAAAAAGATACCACTTATTAGGCTGGGGATGTTTTTCGTGTCTGTTGCGGCCAGTGGGGGTAAGTTGATATCGTTGCCATCCCCAATTCGTTTTGTCGGCTTGAATCGAGCCACAGGTTGATACAGATTTCCAGAATCTAAATCAAAGATCTCATGAACACCACTGAAATAGAACTCCGCCGTGTCGTCAAGCACATTCGTCCTCTTAAGCTTGTCAATGTCAGAATCATCGTAGAAACCACGATTATGCTTTCGAAGTGCAGAAAGATAGGGGGACGTTGGAGCCAGTTTGACGAGCGCGGGGAAGTTTCTGAAGCTCATAGCGAACCATTCGGTTCCACTGGCTGTTTTGTTGATGAAACATAGATTTTGACTTTTCTCGTACTCAGTTGCCTGCAACTCATTTAACAAGTTTAAAGGATGTGGTATAGCGGCAAACTCGTCGCCGCCATGACTGTAGACATCAAAAACATCAACAGCCAATGACAGTAGGCGTCCAATCCAGGATGGTGTGCCAAGAACCTTGTTTATTGCAAGAAGAGACTTGTCAAAAAATGGCGTGAAATATAGATTGTCGCGCGATTGTGTGTTTTGCATGATAAGGTCTGCGTCGATGTTGTTGGGGCCCCATTGAGAGAAGGTGAGGTTCCATACCACGCTGGAATCCAATTTGGAGTGTATTGAAAGCTCATAGGTGGACTTGCCAATCATGACTGTCTCGTCAGAGCCTCTCGCGCTGTCGTGGTGGGGTGTCTTATAGACATTTGGCACCGGACAATTATCATCATCCGATTGACCGAATTGGTTCTTTATTTGACCTGTGCGCACATTTATGGAATACAAAGATGTTTTTCTGGACCCGGTGTAGATTTTGTCGTCACCACTCAAGGAGAACGGCGATTCCATTACTAGGTTCTTGATCGAGGTGGGTAGTCTGTTCAACCCGAATTCGGGTGTGAAGTAGTAGAGAAGCCCATCCTTGGAGGGTTCTACTATCCAAACCACATTTGAATGCTCAGATGTTTCGTTTCCCTCTTTCTCTCTGTGAACTCTAACCAATGGATCTTCAATAGGAAGTTCCCATATAGAAGACCCAGTCGCACGATCCAAACCGTGCAAGTTTCCATCGATATCACTGACAAGTAAAATGTTCTCCAAGCGCCATTCTGAAAGCGACCTCGATTCCAAAGGCGAGATATTTCTGTTCAAGTATTCACCTCTGCGTGGCTCTTGTGCAACTTCTCTTCTATCTATTTGAGACTCCTGAACATGTACTGATGAAACTAGTGTGAAGAGTACAAATGCCACTATTAGCGAGAGCATTGCTCGTAGATTTCGTGGTGCCATGCTACGATTTGCGTTAGGTTGTGTTGTGTGTAATGCGAGTGAGATAACAGCCAATAGGAAGACCGATATGTATAGTAGGTGAATGAGAGGGTCCTGCCGACTCAACAAAAAGGAATAAATTCAAATCAAATATTGGATGTGAATATGAGAATAGGTATATTGGAGGATCTTTTCAGGAGATACTGGCATTGCACATGCAGGAGAATGTGAGACATGCTAATATACCGACCAGCCAACATTTGACAGGCATTTTCAGTTTGAGAAGGTGCCAATTGTCGGGATGTGGTTTGACGCATTCTCAAGACGGTTGGTTTTTTCTGACTAAATTTTGCTTGAAAAATTTTGACTTGTGTTCTAACAATAGTAAAAAGAGACGCAGACAGCGGAGGGACAATCTCACATGCTTCAAGTGTATATCATGATGGAAAACTAAACTTAAAACCAAACTCGAATATATTGAACATAAATATCGTATTGTGAGAATCTTTAAAAGTTCTTGCCATGCATACAAGTGAAGTTTTATGGGTAGAATCATAGAGTCATGCGGTGAATCATAGTAAATTGAAATAAACCTCATCAAGACGCTTCCGTGTCAAACCAACGATCTCCTCAAAGCCAGCTTGGTCACTACCGGGAAGATCAATCCGATTCATTTTCTTCGACACATTCAGATCTCCGCCAGTGCGTGAGATTATCCAATCCCACATCTTACTTTCAATTTCTTTGCGAGTCTCACTATCGCTCAAATAAGTCTCTGCGGTGGGCACGAGATTGAATGGCCTGCCATTAATCTCGATCATATTGGACCCAGCCCCCCGTCCCAATACTACTCCAGGTTTACCTCTTGTCATCCACATGAGAAGAGAAGTGTAAAGGAGGGAAATGAGTAAGAGTACCACACCTCCCAATGCTGTTGTACTTAGCATCGGAACATTTACCCCCAACAGCGCTCCAATTTTTTCCATGAGCTGCAAAATGACATCTAATAAAGTTGAAGGAGCGTTTTCTTCTGTGACCTCTTCTTTGTGATCCACCTGGGGAATGTTGTTCGCCGTTGCCAGACGGCGTTTCTTTTTGTGACCCAGAGAGCTCGACTCACTGGATGCTAATGCATCTGTTATTGATTGTGATAAAGCCTTCATGGACTGCTTTTGTCCATCGATACTGCCTTTTTCAATTGCACCTTTGATCCAAGACTTGGCACTCCACTCAATACTCGTATAGACGGTCATTTTCGTGGAATTATTCTCTGCCCACGTAAAGTACAGCACAGTTTTGATCTTGAAGGAATTTCCCAGTGGAACATCTGGTGTCTGGGTAATCTGTAATACCTCACAATATGAATCAAAGTCACAGGTTTCCAAAGATTCAGTGATATTACATTTTGTCTGCTTCGGGCCAATTGGTCCAGAAAGCGGCTTCGTGTAAGAATATACCCTATCCTTTTGCTCATTTGATAGTTCTGTGATCTTTTCTTTCGAGATGTCGAAATTCTTTTGAGCTTCTAAACTCTTCACGTAAAATGAATTGTCAGGACCATATAGCATGCTGAAAACGACTCCCAATGGAGCGTTGAATTTTTGGTCAATGATGTGTACATCGCTGTTGCTTTTCTGGTGTTCAAAGGAAGTCGGCGAGTGTTTGGCCGGGCCAGGGTTGGAGAAGCCTTTAAAAGAAGAATCAGCTCCCTTCTTACTGCGCTTCGGTAAGTCTTCGGTGTCAATGGAGGAACCTTCTGCATCTACATCGACCTCAAAGTCCAGTGTATGACTCTCGTGGTCACTGACTTCGTCGCTCTTGATAGTTTTGGTTTTTTTCTTAGCAAGATTACGGGTCATTACATTGTCATTATCATCATCAGAAGATAAATCAGACAGAGGAAGCAGATTAAGATCATCGTCTGGATCGCTAAACAAACCCTCGTCATCAGACCATTCGGAAGTCTCCGTAACCAGCTTCCTGTTTGAATTTGCCCTCGAGGTTATTCTTTGCTTCTTTTTAGGTGCTTTTTTGACGGCTCTGTCATTTTGCAAAGACTTCTTCCAGACTTTCGTGATCAAATCAAATACAGCGTCTCGAGCGTGAAATGTGGCAAAGACATACTTTTGATGAAGAGTCGTGATTACCATACCATTTGGAAAGACTAGAACTGTAGATTTCTTCTCAATTTGGATCACCTCCTGTAACGGTATAACCAAGTTTGTCACCCAACCAAGAATATTGGAGTTGAAACAGATATAATTTTGAGAAAGATAGAATTTGCCTTGAACGAGTATTTCTTTCGAAAGAGCACACGAAAATGTAGCGACTAATTTTTCCTGTGGAGGAATTGTTTTGAACACCGATTTGAATTCCTGAGCCTTCTTCTTGGTGGCACCGAATGCGTTCTCGGACTCACCGGAACCTTCATCGTCGTCAAACAGCAGCGAAGTCGAATGGACTGATTGCTTATCAATGTCGCTTGATTCCATGGAAACTTTGGCATCGTCAGTCGAAGACGCTATTGATTTTCGACGGGAAACCTTTTTGTTCGATGTGACTGTAGGTTTTCTGTTTAATGTGTCATCTGTAGTAGACGTGATTGCCTCTGTAGTTGCAGATTTATGATCTGGAAGCTTTGCTCTTTCAAGTGGCTGTTTCTTTTCGAAATGGAGAAGAGATAAGTCTCCATTGCCCAAGGTATTGATGGGGCTATGGTTAAGAGGCTCAAAATGCACATTCGAAGCCAAGAGACTCGATTGCCTCTTCGATAGAGAGTCTGCACCCTCTTGAGGATTGGAATGGGCAGAGAGTGTGGCGTCTAGCTCTGCTCCTGTGATGGTCAACACTGAAGGCAGGTTGGGTGCCAAAGGACGTCTTGTTGGTGCCCCTATGGAAAAGTCTAATTTTTTCGACAGATTGGAGCCCAGTTGGAGAGTTTCAGAGGATTTGTCCAGTTTCCCGATGATAGTGGCCGCATTCTGTGCCACTGAGAGGAGTGACGAAATAAGCCCATTGGACTCCAGCTTGAGCAGCTCGGTCGACTTGTTTGGATCAATTCGGCCACTTTGTGCCAGGAGTTTCGAATGGCGTCTCATTTCTGCTTTGTTGGCTGCCAATTGAGGTGGTAACTCCTGATATGAGGCTCGCCTGTTGTCATTAGAAGCAGAACTAGAGCCGGGTGTATGCAAATGCGACATTTATAATGCAAAAGATGAATGTATCTACTCTATAGAACCCAAGCTTACAAGTACGGGATGCCAGCGGTGTAGCGGTCGCCTGTACTAATGTCAGGTAAATTCTGGGGTATGTCTAGCAACGGCGACAATTGGGGAGCGTCGTGAATGCCCTTGCTTTGGTATGGAAAGCTTTGCTCCTGGGGTGGAGGTTTATTTGTTTCTGCTCTAAGAGTTCAGTTGGTGGCCTGAAAATGCTTGATACTTGTATGTGCCGTTGCGAAGATAGCAAGTCTAATGTGATGGCGATGTGTAGGGTCTGACGCGCGTGAAAGGGGTACAAATACGATCCTGGCAGAAGAGTCAATAAATTAGAGTCAAAATGGAAACTCTGCATGTAATAAACCGTTTTTTTTTTAAATCATTTCCTTGCACTGAAAGGTGCTGGTTTGGTCGGAAAGATCGAGTGCAGGTAATGCTGTCTGTCACGTAGTTACACTTCCGTATTCTGAGGCGCCTGCATGCAACCAAGTATTGGCTGCAAAAAGCACTAATACGAGCCTATCCAATGACCTGAAATAAAGAACTTTTATTGACGAATGTTTATCTAAATAAGGCGAGAGAAGAAAAATAGGTATCTAGAGTCGGCTTAGTTCAAGACTGGAGCCAAGTAACTTTGGACACGGGAAGCCTGCTTGTAGTCAGCGTCGTAGTCAATGGAGAAGAGAGAGACAGAAGCCTTACAAGTCTTCTCGGTGATGAGCCAAGCCTCGGATGGCAAGTCGCAGTCACCAAAGACACAAGTGAAAGTAGCGGGGTAGTAACCAAATGACCAGACTGGCAAGCCGGTGGTCTGGTTCATGGCCAAAGATGGAGTCATAGAGTCAGGACCGTCCAAACGAGTGAAAACGTACTCTGGGTCCATGCAGTCAGCACCGACTGGGCCGAAGTTAACGTTGAGACCGGTGGTAACTGGCAACATGTTAGGGTGGTTGTGGTAAGAAGCGAACAAAGCATCGACCAATTGAACAACCTTCTTGGCCAAGATGTTAGGGGTGAAGGTCTTGTCGTTCTCCTTAGAGACGTCATCCTTGTAGAAAGAGTTGTTGGAGTTGGAGCCAGAGAAAGCGATAGCTGGGATACCTCTGTTAACAGCACTGTAAGTAGCACCCATGGTTCCGGACAAGGTGTACAAACCTGGAGACATGTTGGTACCCTCGTTAGGACCGGAGACAACCAAGTCGACGGTCTTGTTGTTGTAGTATTTTGGCATAATGTAGTTCAAAGCGAAGGCAACACAGGAGGATGGGGTACCGTTGAAGTACCAGATGTTCATGTCGTCCTTCTCGTGGTCCCAAGATGGAGAACCAGCTGGTGGGTAGTTGAACTCACCACCAGTGGTCAAGTTCTTGGTGGTTGGCAAGAGGAATTGACCTCCGAAACCAGATCTTTGAGAGACTGGAGCGACCATGATGACCTCGTAACCGGCATTCTTCAAGTTCTTGTAAGTGGCACGGATGTTGGTGGAAGCCCAACCATCGTCATTGGTAAGCAAAATGGTCTTGTTGGTGTTGTTGCTACCAGAAGAGACTGGAGCAGCGATAACAGAGACAGCAGCTGTGAGAGCACAGACAATGGAGGAGAACTTCATAACTAGAGGTTGTTTTTGCTGGTTGAACAGCTCAATTGGGGGACAGACATCGCTACTTATATATGCTTTACGAGCTCGAATCACTCCGGGCACACATGTTTTAAGCTTTGTCAGAGCATAAACTAATTAGGGTTGTTCCGGCTGAGGTTATGCATATTCCAGTGCCGTTCCTAAAACGTGGGTGCAAACAGGATAAAGCCGCATAGGTAGAGGTGCGGGATGTGGGAGAGAAAGCCGATGCGAGCTCGATTGGCTTCATTGAAGTAACATGATATATTTTAGATGGGCACTTTCGGTTCTTCTTTCTTATGGTCTTTTATCAGCTCCATTGGTTTTCTTTAACTCTCAGCACCATTGATTTTGACCCCTTTTTTCTCTGAATAGAGACAGTATTAAAGTTCACGGCCTGCATGTGGTTGATCGTTGGGGGGCCAAGTTAGACGCTATACATTCAGGCGCTAATACTGAGAGTCGATGCGTACAAGCTTTTTGGTTAAACAATAGAAGTATGGCGGTTTGTCGAGGTAAAGCATGAATTGATTTCATGGCAAATGTTGAGTGGATCAATTAACTTCATCTTAGTGAGTGCGGCTGGAGTCCTCGATACACTGAGGTTAAGCGAGCCGTTGCATAACGGCAATTAGCGGTGGTATTCCTTATTGGGGTCTATTAATGAGCTGGTTATGAGAATTAAACTCACGGTAGCTACTCTTGCACGAAATCAATACTTTGCATTAAAATGGTGTAGAGGCAGTGCGGCGCCAATATTTGGACCAAGATTATTTTTCTTGAGTAGCAGAAAACGTCAATATGGTACAGGTTCAAGGTGACTGGTAAGGATTCCCTGACCATTGACCTTTCACGAAGAGAAATTGACGACTTGACGACTTGACGACTTGATCTAAATTATCTCAAGGGAATCATCTGCGTCACAACCCTGCACAATGGACAAACTTCTGTTCAATCAGGCATCAGTCTCGCAACCATTCCGTACTGTCGAGGCCAAAAACGTGGGAATTGATGCATGTAATTAGGTCCAATATGGCAACTATCAAACATAATTTCTGTGTATCTGCAGACTCATGCAATTGTCAGCATATTGATGCCGTTCAGTGGAATGTCCCTACAGAACGGAAAGAATCTAAATTTGTGACATTTAGTTACACATAAGCTACAGTTACATCATATAGGTCTAAAAGACAATTGACACTAAATTTTGGCATTTTTTATGCTGATGAGTGAGAATTCGTGTATGTACAATGAACTATCTTACTACATTCAAGTGAATTTGGTTTTGCACATGGCATTAAGATGAAATTTTGTGACATCTGGATATGTATTGAGTCCAGATCCAATGCTTGGCATTAAGTCGCAAAATATTAAACTGGATCTTTTACCAAGAAAAACTCAACTCAAATTAAGGTACCGTTTGCTGCTAGCAACCGGTAATTTGGTATGAAGTGTGCTACTCAGGTTCTTGTACTGGCTGATTGTCAGGACAAGCATAGCCCTCTTCCGCCAATTTTCTCCCGGCAAAATTTAAGAAATATGTCCCATTTTTTTGTTGGGACAAAATGAATTCATTCCTCAGTCCTCTTATCAGTGCATTTCTGTGCAAGAATCCACTGAACTACACTATGCGATGGGGAATTTCCAATCATCCATTTTCAGCCAGTCATCAGAAAACAATCAAAGTTATTATTTTTTTTTGACTAATAGTTCCTTCAAAATTCGCATGCTGCTCTTTGCAATGTGAATGAGTGTTGGAACTGATCTCCACATTTGGCCTCGGTATACATGTACCCCATTCGCGCACATGACCTTAGTACTTATCAGCCAGATTCAACGGAGGTGCTACCACAATCAGTAGTTCAACTGTCTTTCTTCTGGCTAATTCTATCCATTGATTCTCTCTTTTGACTCTATTAGTTGAGCAAACAAGTCAATTGTGTCCCAATTATCAGATTTCAGCCACATATTACAGCCTGAAGCATTCGTCCCTATCGCCGTATCACAATACAATATGGCCCTATTCCAGTCGTTGACGACATTCTTTCGCCGTCACAAGCGGAAGCTTTTATTCGCTTCCGCCGCGTCCATCTCGATCTACTTCTTGGTCAACCAGTTTGTGATCAAACGATTTCTCAAGTTCCAGAACGCTTTGAAGCAGGAACTTTTCGTCAAAGAACAGATTCGACGCCGGTTCATCCAGACGCAAACAGACTGCTATCTCACGATCTTAGCACTTTTGCCTGTACTCACCAAACCCGTGTTTTCATATTTGCCAACGGAGACAATCACCGCAGCACTTAAAAAGAAGAAGAATCCCAACAGAGAAATGAGTGACTCTCTCACCACCGAGAATTTGATTGCTTACACGGAAGATCCAACCTCCTCACAAAATTTGGAAATGCTGCAGTTCCTCAACAAGTCCAAGGTTGAATTGTGGCACGATTTGAAGATAAAGTCTATTACTCGTATGTTAGCCCTTATTTACTCTACAAGTGGCCTCCTTTTGCTCACTCGCTTGCAACTAAATATCTTGGCCCGCAAGTCCTACCTTGAGCTGGCCATAGCCATGGCTGGCGGGAGTGTCGTTGCTAAATCCGCTGACTCGTTCACTTACTTTGTGGAGCAGAGCTATTTGTCTTTAAGTTGGTGGTTGCTTCATCACGGTTGGCTTAGAATGACTGATACTTTAGATGCTTTGGTCGAGAAAAAGTTCAAGGATATCAATCCAAAAATGGAACTCTCAGTCGAGACTTTTCGCCAAATATTACTTGATATCAATACCGAGGCTTTGGCTCCTGGTAATTCTGAGCTTTTCCTCCATCTGATTTTCCCGGTGGAATACAACACTTTGATAGACACCGTCATGAACACTAACCCAGAGTTGGTAAATGAGCTCGACAATAAGGATTCTGACCTTGTGAAACTCATAAACGAAACCAACTTCATCATTTCCAATGACTTTACGCGGGACGTATACGCTGCTTTGATTCAAAGCGGAGTTGACACTCTCTGCGATAACATTCTGCATGTTCTCAACGCAAATGGCGACACAACTCGTGTAAGCAAGCTTGCCACTTTCTTAGCTCAACTCTCAATCCAATCAACCGTTATCTCGGATCCCCATGGATATGGGGAGGACGGCGAAGTGACTGGAAACTCTTTCATGACCAACATCAACGACGTCCCTGAACTTGACGAGTTTAGTGCCAGCATATATTCAAACTTCGAATAGGGCTTATAAAGATTTCAAAATTCACAATGAGCACAATTCGGGTAGTTGTACATTTGTTGTTCTTTTCTCTTAGCCGTTGGTACTTCTGACTAGTTCATGATAGACTCAATAACACGAACAAGATTATTTAAACAGTGCTTAACTAAGTGTTTTTATAAGTTTATGCACTATTTTCTTTATTCCTTTTTTTATTTCCTTTTTCTCTCTTGGCTTTTGTTTTTCATTTAATTATTTACCCCAGTCTCGTACATATAGTGTAGTAAGTGACACTTACTAAACCAGTGTTTCAACAAACAAGCACAAGCGCAATCGGCTAAACCTCTAAGCCCAATACAATTGAATTACAAGAAGCAGAACCCCTTCAGCATGACCAAAGTTATTATCATCTCGTCCGATGACGAGCGCTTCCCAGTCGACATTGAAACTGCTAGCAAGTCTCTCTTGATCAAAAACATGATTGCAGACTTGAAACCTGACTTGGGCGATGGCGACGATGAGGATTTCGAGATTCCTACTCCAAATGTGAGAGCGAACGTTCTTAGCAAAGTTTTGGAATGGTGTGAGCACTACAAGAACACTGTCTTCTCCGACGAAGATGATGAAGATGCCCGTAAATCAGGCGGAATTGATTCCTGGGACCGCAATTTCTTGAAGGTTGACCAGGAGATGTTGTATGAGATAACATTGGCTGCCAATTACTTGAACATTCGTCAGTTGTTGGACACCGGATGTAAGATCATTGCTGAGATGATCAAGCACAAGTCACCCGAGGAGTTGAGAAAGACATTCAACATTGTTAACGATTTCAGTCCAGAAGAAGAGGCTGCTATTCGTAAGGAGAACGAATGGGCGGAAGACAGATAGGTTAGCGTAGCACGGGAACGCAAAGGTAAATAAAGAAATGATCACGTCGAATTTGATTTAAGCCTGACTACAATTTGATCTCGGACTGCTTGCCATAAGAAGAATGGCTTTTTGGTGAATTGTAAACCTATGGTTTGAAGAATGACCTATAACGTATGTGAAGCACGGAGATATACAAATAGAAACGGAAAGCATATGAACATCTTACATAACAATACGTTCATTGTATCATAGGTTGTTTTTTTTTGTTCACTCTAACAATGTTGTCTGTATCGCTGTAAGCTATGAAAACCACAGAAAATGTCTAGTCTCAAATATACTTTTATTACGAATAGTTGCATCAAATAACTCATTGAACAGAATATCCTTCTCATATTCGACACCCTTTTTTCCAAGCGCTCTTCGTTGCATCTGGTCGACCAATTCGCTAACTACAGGACTGAATTTACGTTTTGCAACTACCATGAGTGAACCGAATCTGTTAAGCACCACCCCGATGGCCATTTCGCCGGCAGAATCGACTCCAGATATTCCACCTCAAGATGAGCATGTTGACACATCTCCAGCAGAACCCGATATTTCCCCGGAGGAACCTTTTGCTCCGTTAATTATTGACCAATTACCGAACATGACAATTGATCAACTCGCCAAACTAGAGAGTCAACTATCGAAGGAGTTCAGTGACCTATCTCGAAATTATCTCGATGCTCGTAAAAGCCGAATTGATACCCTAATAAAAAATGTTGATGCTCAGATAAAGACGTTCCAAGATAATGATGCTGAGTGGACCGATCTTTACCTAAATCAAATAAAGGCCCTAGAGGATTATGTGGCCTATCCGGAAGCAGTTATGCAACGGGCAGAAAAATTCCATGAGTTGTTAGAGTCAGTTAAACTGCCGTATGAACTTGACGACGTATTCAGTGGACGCAAGGATGCACTTCCGTTTGCAAATTACTTCCGACGCATAATTCAGCCACATCAAAAGGAATTAGTGGCACTCAGTCACTTGAGAACATACCTGACAATGCTTGTAGACCAGCTTGCGGAAAAGAATAGAGTCATACTATGGAACCAAGTTCGTTCTGACATCGTTGAACACAAGGATAAACTCATCAAGGATACCTACGAGGAGCTCTACCAACTACATAAAGAGTATTATGGGGTTAATTCTAATGAGATATGCAACCTTGATAATCAATCGTATTATCGCTCAGTGGTACCCGCTCCAATCCCAGAACCCAATGAGCAACTGCAAGCCAGACTTTCAACTGATAACATCGATTCTTTCAACGATATCGATAATCGCTACTTCAAAAAGAATAAGATAGAAATTACCAGCACAAAGTATGATGCCCTTAACCAATTACACAGCTTTGAACAAGAGCAAAGCAGCTACGCTATTCCGCAGCTAGATAATGCACGCGTTGTTCTCGCAGGATGTCTGGGCTTGGGAGAAGCGGATATTGATGCTGATCTCACATTGATACGGGGGAGGAAAAGGGGCGCAAATGACAAAGAGGCGACTGGTGGCTCTTCTAAGCAAAAGACCTGCGACGAGACCAGTTCCCTGGAGCCGAAGCGCCTACTGTACCAAGACGTTCTAAACATGAACCGAAAATCCTCGCAAATTTCCATAACGCCCCTCAAATCCAACCCGGTAAAGGACGAGGTTGCTGAGATGGGACCCATAGATAGCATGAGCCACAAATAAATTAGCATTTCTCGACTAGAACACTCGCATTTTTCAAACCAGCTTGTCCTATGCTGTCTTCAAGACTTTCTATTAATGGATTTGATCTTCCAACACAGGATAATTGAAAGATATCATCAGGACCGATGCCGAATGTAGAGCCATCGTCTTGCGAAAGCACGAACTTGAGCCATTGGTAGAGGTTCAAAACTTTGTCTGTCTCAAGATCGAATTTGTGAACTAGTCTCTTTCCTGTAGGGAATCTCACTTGAACTCGAGTTATGGAGCCACCACTTGGCTCTTCGTGGTCAATTGACTGAATGGATTTGAATGGATCTTGTTCTTCTTCCTCCTTCTCTTGGGCTTCTATGGTTTGTGTCTGTGATTCTTCGTTTGCGACCGATTGCCTGAGAGCATACTCTAGCTGCTGTTCTTCCGACATTGCATCAGGATCGAATCTTACTTCATGTTCTGCGTGTGGGTTTTGTGCTCCGCTTCCCAATGAGAACTTCTCCAAAAATAGTTCTACATCACTCAACCAGTCAGTTACATCAGGGACAAGACCGCTCGGCCATTGACGAACTCGCTCTCCTGTCAAAGGGTCCAAAATGCAAATGTATGGATATTCGGTCACATGATAGAAATTCGAGAACATCTCGCCCCAAGGTGAATCCACTTGGTATTGTAAGAAAACAAAATTCTCTTTAACCATATGCTTCACATCGGCATTGGACCAAAAGTCACGATTTAAAACTTGGCACTGGAACTCGGACTGATCTTGAATGTTCACAAGGATCCATTTCTTGTCGCGGCGTCCTATGATTTTCGCATCATCAAGTGATATCCTGCTCATGATGTCAAATGGAGGCTTGAACAAATCCGCCAAGCGTCGCTGTGTCAGATTCAATTCCAGCAAATGATCTTCCCTTCTCCGGGCTCTTCGAGAAACTGGAGCTGAACTTCCCCCGGTATTGCGGGCCAGAGAGCTGGACTGTTCGTCGCTATCCAGGTCAATCTCAACCACGATTGGATTTGTGCTGATGTGGCCATCAATCTCCTCGATTTCCGATCCGTCATCGATTTCTTGTGGCTCGTCATCGTAGTCTATTTCATCGTTGTCGTAATCATCATCATTGTATGGATCCTCATCTTCATCTTCATCATCTAGTTCCTCGAATCTTTGATTGAAGACTCCAGTTCTGCCGCGGCCGAAAATGGCATTGGCTGCTGTCATAGGGTTTGTGAATGGCGAAGCAAATGATCCGAATGAGTCTTGCAATGTCTCATGTCGGTGGACATTTGTATCGGCCTCGCGGACATTGTCTTGATACGCCTCTTGCTGTAGCCTCTGGGCCAAATCGGCGTCATGAGAAGAATTTGTTGTTCCAGATTCCATGAAGAGTTGTACGGCGTATTCTACATTGTTGCCGCTGAGTTCCAAGAACTGTTTTGCTACAGCAGTGTCTTCGGTGGCGGTAAATGCCAAAAATGTGGCTATATTGTCATCCATGGTATAACTTGACGTTGCAATGCGATGAATTGGTGAATCTCTTGGATTTGTATTTACCAATGGATTTTGTGGGTGGCAATAATGAGAGAAGAGTTAAATAAGTGGTGAATCCAGTCTGAAGTATGGGGTAAGTTAGGCAGATATCAAGAAAGCCGAAGAAGTCTAACCTCAAGCGTATAAATAAAGGATTCATCAATCGATTATTTCGTGTCAATTCCTCCAACAATGATTCATCAAGATTAAAAAAATTAAAACAGATAACTCTTGACCTATGGCAACTACCAGTGGGTCAGGGCACCTACTATTGTACTAAGATCAGTGATAGAGTCAGATTTTTTCATAATGGCTCGAAATGAAACTTTGAATTCTTTCAAAATCAAACCTCTTCACAACAATCAAAATTTATTAATCACTATATTCATCTACTGTACCTTTCAAGTAAGTTGGATCAAGTCCACCGAACATATCCTTAAATCATGACCAGAAATATTTTAATTGAATTACACTTACATGAAGAATTCTTTGAGCACCGTTTACATAAAATTATTCACAATGTTTTCGCTGACCACCTCTCTCATTTTTTCAGCTGTGTGAATCAAAAACCCTGTAATGACCCTGCATCCGTACACCGTCCCAACGGCCATTTTCTGCGTACACTGCATTGCCGCTTCAGCCGTCAACCACCAACAAATAAGTGATTCGACCTGCGTCCGCCGTGTCTTCTACAGACTAGAATACACTATTTTGCCGTTTCTGGAACTCGGCTTATTAAAAGGCGATAACGGTGTCCCGTACCATCCTCTTCTCGGACACCTTAGTTGGATCAGTCTCTTAAGTGGGCTAAGTGGTGTTTAGACACATTCTCCACCACATTATCATTTTGCACTAGTTTATTTTCGTCACACTCCCAACTCGAGGGATCATTTGCACATACATTCATGATATAAGACCAAATTTTCCTGGCCCAACCTTATATTTTATCCATACTCATCGCATAGTGCTCACCCCACAAACCGATTCGAAGTATAAGAAGACAGCCTGCTGACTTTTGAAAGCTTCGCATTGACGTCAGGATTGTCTTTCAAGATGGATGCCTACGAAAAGTACGATAATGGCGAGCTCCTCAACGGCAGGTACGCTAAGGTCGCCGACATATCGGAAGGCTCCTATGGGTTGGTGTCTCTTGCTCGAGATACCAAACGCAACGACGCCTACGTGGCTGTCAAGTACATTTATCCCATGGACTATCCCCGTAAAAAGTTAATGCGTCAGCTCTCGAGTGCTACAGGCAGAGCCACATCTTCTCCAGCGAAACTTCGCTCAAACGTAGATGATGATTCCCGTCGAAAATCGGTCATGACAGCTTTGCTCGAGGAATCTGCAAAAGAAATTTCCTTTCACAAGCTTTTGGGCCACCACATTAATATCCCGGACCTCATCGATAGCTTTGGCTCCTGTTTGGTATTGGAGTATTGCTCAAGAGGAGATCTCTACGAGGCAATGCAGAACGACATCGGACCAACTACTTCGCAAGATATCAAAGATGTATTCTCTCAGGTCCTCAATGCATTAACATTCTGTCACTCCAAGTCAGTATTCCATCGTGACTTAAAACCCGAAAACATTCTCATCTCTGATGACTGGACCATCAAAATCTGCGACTGGGGTTTGGCCACAACTGAACGCATTGTCACAAATAAAAACGAGTTCGATGTTGGATCGGAACGTTACATGGCCCCTGAGCTTTTTGACCTGGACTTGGAGTCGTATGATGCATCAAAGGTCGATTTATGGTCTTTGGGTGTCATATTATTGACATTGGTGTTTCACAAAAATCCTTTCCAAGTCGCCAATTACACTGACAAGCGATTTTTGCAGTTCTCTGCGAACAGAGAAGCTCTTTTCGACTTCTTCAGCACTATGACTGCGGAGCTCTTCGGTGCCTTGAGATTCTGTTTAAATATGGACCCATCCAATAGAGATTTAGAAGGGCTCACAAGAGAACTTGAGAATGTCAAATATTTCACCATCGATGAGGAGTATTGGGCAGAGCATTCTGACGAAGAGGAGGATGAAGAGGATGACGGTGGCTATGATCCAGACTTAGAGGATGAGAGATCTCGTGAGCCTGAGAAACTCGATGTCATTGATCACACCAAGGATCCTGAAGAATTCGAGTTCGAAGAAGATATGTTTGGATTCGAAAAGGAACCGGCAGAAGAACTGCCAAAAGAGCTCTCGGTTATTCAAGATGTTTCCGAGCACTTAGAAGACCCAGCTTCTCCAGTTCGCGCTGTGAACAGACACATACGTTTGGACTTAGATGACGCTACCGACAGTGATGCCACCACAAACACTTACGCAATTTCTCGTGAGCATAGCGAGATGCCTCATAATCGTCGTGCAGATGCACTTCTTTCACCCTTCACGCACATGAAACCAATTCCAATTACGGGAAATTTGCAGATCCGTAACACAAGAAAACCATTCGGTGTCGCCTCGTACAACAAGAATGGCACCTATTCCTCCTCCACTAAGCCTTGGACTCATGGAAACAATCACCAAGCTGGTAGTCATGGCAATAAGTTCAGGAGGGAGGATTTCTTTACGCCCCGAAGTACCTTCACTCAATACATGGACAAGTATGGTGAACAACGTGAACAGCGGGACTTCATGAGAGGGAATGATAGAAATGGCGACAAAAAGAAAAAATGGAATCGTGGTCGCAAAAAGCAATCTTGGAAGAAACGCACTCAAAAGGTTCAAAATGCACCAGCAGAATCTAACAACAGGCGCAGATACTCCAACACTCAGAAACGGAGACTGTCAGTCAAACCCTCATCGCACAATTTGCCGATGTCTCACTCTCCAACCTCAACTTTAGGCAGGGCAAATGGTAAATATGTGCCACCATTCATGAGAGCAAAGTCCCCTGTTTTGGGAGGACTTACGGAAAATCTCGGCCACCTACATCTCAATGATGATGAATTGTTCCAGCTCGATGATGACTATAATCATAACAATCAAAGTCAAACAAACTCTCACCACAATCTGCACCATATTCACCATGGTATCAATCTGACCCAACATCAACCACATTCTCACAACCATGGCAATGGAATTCACAGTCATAGCAACTCGCACCACGTTTCTAATGGCGGTCACAACGTTGGCCTGGTGCATGGTCATAATTCCTCCCATAGCCAAGGCTTTGTGTCGCACGAAGACTCAGGAAGAGTTTCATTTTCGCACCGCTACATGATGAATGATCAGGACTCGAGAAGAGTTCCCCAAAGCTCTACACATGCACAATTCATCGACAATCCCGCACTTCTGTTCTTCGGACGTCGCTCCGATAGTCAGACAGGGGGCCACTCGCGAAGACATCTGGCCGGCCGCAGCGATTCTTCTGGAAAATACGTGCCGCCATTCCGCAGAGGTTCGTGTAGTGCCGCAGGTGTTAAACAAGAAAAGCGGCGCCCGATTGCATCTGGTGGGGTTTTCCCTAGCATACAACAAACATTGATGGACAACGAGACCAGCCGCAGTGTTCCTGGAGATAATTGGCTAGCAAAGAAAGAATGGAGATCATGAACGACAAGGTAGCTAGACCAAAATGTTCCCAAGTATTTAGTTTGGAAGTCTAATCAAATTGCATATTTTTATTGATCTGTATATTCTCCACAGTAATTTTACATTCATACAAGTTTTTCCAGCATTGTGCCTCTCTTTTATGAGGTAGCCGACCTTATATGTTTTCAAGGGAACGTCACATTGTGTGCGTCTTTGAGATACTCGAAAAAGTAAAGAACAAAACTGAATTCGAAGGCACTCATTCTTAAAAACAACTCCGAGTCGAAGGAAGATCTGTTGACATTCCTAAATCAAAACGCTCAGCAAAATTGACAATATTAATCCGAATCAGAAAATTCCCTTGTTAAGTGATCGAGCTCAGGCTTAGTAACCTAGCCGTATAATTTATTTTTTTTACTTAAGAATCCAACAGATTTATTGTTTATGTATGAATATTGAGCTCGCGGCAAAGTACGCTAGAGAAACGAGAGTCACCAGCTTTCACCGTTCAACAAGTCAGCACAGTTGGTTTCCGGCGACTAAAACTATGAAACTGATGCGCTCACGGTCGTTTTTGTCACCCGATTTTGATTTCAGTAGCAAAAGCCCATGGAGTTTTACATGCCTTCAGACTATACTGTTCCGTACGTCTATTTAGTCAGGATTCCTTTAAGATCATTGAGACTAACCAGAGGATCTTTTTAAAATAATTATTAGAAAACGTATTTTTGTTAGATTATTTCTGAATTCACTATCAATCACTTTGCGCATAATTAACGTCATATTTTTGTGAGCTTCTCCAAACAACAAGAAAGGTCCCTTGGCCCAGTTGGTTAAGGCGTGGTGCTAATAACGCCAAGATCAGCAGTTCGATCCTGCTAGGGACCATTCCTCACACGGGCGTGTGGCGTAGTTGGTAGCGCGTTCGCTTAGCATGCGAAAGGTCTCCGGTTCGACTCCGGACTCGTCCATTCTTTTTTGGTTAGAAAGCGTTTGACATGTGCTCTGTTTCGTAATTTTCTTTTTGTTGTGAACTCAAAGATTACAAGTTATCACGATTTAATTGTTTTAAGTATTAAGCAGAATTTTCTTGGACAAATAATTCCAGTAAGAGGCCCTGATCGGATCGTATTTTTGCAGGAGGAGGTCATAGTAACGGCAGGCTAACAGTACATCATTCTGCTCTACTGCAATTTTTGCAAGCGTTTCCAAAGCAAATGAACTTTTTATCTCTTCATCGTTTATGTTTGCGTATTGTCCACAAAAGTCTTTGAGCTCGACAAGCAGCCTCTCTTGGGAAGCATATATACCAAGAAGGTAGTTCCACAGCGACGGATTTTGTGGGCACAATGCGATCTTCTCTCTGCAGAAATCTAACTCCTGTGCAACAATATTCTCAGCTGCATCATTCCTGCTAAATAGAAGGAAGAATTTGTGTGTCCAGGCACTGTTGTTCCGAGCATCCTTGTCAATCAACTTATTTACAAACTCAAGCTCCCCAGCATCATCGTATAATTCGAAGCGTTTCACAAACCAGTTGCGATACAGCCAAACATGGTGATTCTTTTCGTCCATGCTGATCATCATCTGAAAGATAGGAAGCTCTCTGCGTACTTGGAATTGAGCAGCCAGGGCCGGATCTTCCAATATAAGCTCGATTACGCGTTGGCGATAGTTCCAAATTTGGTAGTTCTTCTCATTGGCAATTGCAACTTCCTCGCACCAATTCAATTCCTCGAAAAGGTCTTTGCCCAAGTGTTTGATGATATCCAAGCGGAAGCACCAAGCAGTGTAGTGTGAGGCCAAAAGCGAAAGCGCCTCTTCTGTAACTTGTAACGCTTCCTCGGTGTATGTTTTGGTTTCTAGATATTGCTTGAGACTAGACATGGTGGAGAGATACTCCTCAGAGTACATAATCTGACATGGCTCCGACATGGTTCAACTATTGGCTGGTGACTTTGAAAGTAGTATGATAAGGTAAGATTTCACGACTTGAAGGCCAATTCTATGGGGCAGCTTTATATGCAAAGATTGAGTTTCAGACTTCCCAATTGAGTCTCACAAGAAGTGAAAGTGTGGAGCCTGTCTTCCTAATTAGATAAATATGCATATTATTCTTTTGTTAAATGAATAGAAAATCGCGGCGGTATCTGGTGAAGAAATGGAAACGTTATTTGATCCTAGATCAATATCTTTTTATTTTTCGTATTGTTCATGTTTTTTGAGACTGACCTTTGAAATTGCAAAGCTAGAAACCCTCTTGAAGAAGAAGAAACTGCACAAAATCAATGTTGGTTTTTCCACCTAATTATTAATTATTAATTTCTTAAGCAGTACGTATCGTTGTATCGCCAAGTCTTGAATCATCTTGTATGATGCACTTGGCAAATCATCCTGTGTCAACCATTTGCAGCCAATAATCACAACATTCATGACAACAAACCCTCCAGATTCGGACCTCCTCCTCCTCTCCCTCGTATCTGGTGCGGCACTCTACCTTGTTGTTGGTCTCGTCACTCCTCGCGGCTCACCCGTACCGGTATTGGTCGCCGTGTTTGTCTTTTCGAACATGTTGTCTCGCACCACATTCTTTCAAACCTTGGTTCGGAAAACGCGATTGGCCATCGACAAAAGAGAGTGGGCGTTGCCATGGATAGCTCTGGAGCCTATTGGAGTGTTCACTGAGAATTCAGCCTTTGCAGCTCTTCCAAAGCTGCTGCAATTGGAGCTTCTTCAAGCTATTTCGTCACTCGAAGACTATGCCTCCAATTCCCGGAAAACAAACGATAGGAGACGATCTTTGTTTCGCTTGATGTCATGGAGACAACAAAAGCTTTGTGATGAGGCTGGTTATTCTCGGAAGTTGAAGGAGATCGATGCCTCTATAGGCAAGAACCAGGCCGTGTTCTCTGCGATAGCTGATGCTGCAAAGAAGAATTACGGCATATCATACAAAGACTCGAGTGCTATGATCAAGCAGAAAGCAACCAAGAGCACTTCATCATCCAACTACCGTGTTGTCGAGAGCATGGGCCACTTTATTCGAGATTGGGCCGACTCAAAAGAGACTAGTCCATTGGTAAACTACATCTTCAAACACTTGGATGATATTATTCCTAAAGATGAAGTTGAAAAAACATGTATTATAGTTCCGGGATCAGGTTTAGGTAGAGTAGCACACGAAATCGCTAGCCACCAGAAATATGGAGCAGTTCATGCTGTGGAATTTAGTGGTTTGATGCATTGTTGCAACCAATTTGTCTATGAAGCGGCTTCTAAAAGTAAACATGTCTTGGTTCCATACGCGAACTCGACCTCCAATTACTTGACAAGTGATGCGCAATTTAGAGAAGTTGAATTCCCAGCAGCTACAACCAAACCAAGTAACCTTCACCTCCATCTCGACGACTTCTGTGCTTTTCAAGTGCCTGAAGCTCAAAAATATGAGAATGTGGTCATTGTATCTGTCTTCTTTATTGATACAGCTGAGAATATCCTCGACTACTTTGACCAAATAAATCAACTCAGCGCCCCTTCGAGAAAGTCTAAAACAAAGAATGGCTATTGGATCAACGTCGGACCACTCAAGTATGGCAGTGCTGCCAGAGCAGAGCTAAACGGAGATGAAATTGCTCACATCAGAAAGAGCATGGGTTGGAGAGACATCGATACGACCAACACGCTAGAATCCCCGGAGGCGATTAACAAGAATGGACTTCTACCCTATATCACCGACGAGAAAAGCTTGTGGCAAGGCTTTTACGGAGTGACTATGTGGTGCACTGCCCACAAGGATAACTTACGAAAACGAAACTGATGAGTTCCCCTGAATTGAAGCATCATAAACTAGAGTTTCAAGGATGATTTCATGTATATAATTTAATTTATTTCATCTATTAATTAATTGTTGGTTCAGTCCCTCCGAAGCGAACAGTCAGTTTAATTAAGGTTGGAGTTGATTTGAAGTTTTTTGTCCTCACCACCACTGACAATACCAATGTCGTTATCCCAGGCAACACCAAACACTTTACCGTTTCCTGATTCTCTCTCAATGACGTATAACGATTTCTCGGATCTCACGTCCCAAATTCTAACACTACCATCATGGGAGGCAGAGGCAAAGATATTTGGCTTAGTGGGACAAGCAGCAAGGTCCACAACAAAATTGGTGTGCCCAGTTAGCTTGGATATGCTCATTTCTGTTGCGCCTGCTTGCGCTCTAGGGTCGTGTAAGTTGATGTGTCTGGCAGAGGATCCAGTTGCAATGAGGTGCACTTCTGGAAGTTGTAGAACCGAAAGTAAAGAGTAGCCTGTACTTCTAGTGTCAACACAACGACCAGTGACAAGATCCCATGTTTTCACTGTATGGTCCTGAGAAACAGAGTATGCAACAGACGAATCAGTCTTGTCAAAACACACATCCTCCACGGGCTGCATGTGTCCCTCAAGAAGCGCAAGTGGCGCTCTGTGCTTCACTGCTGAGTCGCGGTTTGCCATCTTCCGTCTCTTTTTGGAGGCCAGGGAAGCAAAAGCACCAGTTGCCTCCTCACCCATGGCGTCTACAACATTCATTTGCTTTGGCACACTAGACCACACACCTACGACATTGTCATGACTGGCAGAAAGAATGCGTTGAGTTTTTGCGTGTGTATCGAGATTTACTACGGCAGCATTGTGGCCAGTCAAGATAGCCAAAGTCTTTCCAGATTCAGGCTCCTCTTCTTCTCCAACTTCTTCTTTGGAAGATGCTGAAGTCTTCCATAATCTTATTTGACCGTCAGTAGCACCAGAGACTGCACGGTGATTAGTTACCCACTTAGCGGCTTTGACAGCTGCCAGATGACCTGCGAATTGTTGTTGTACTTGTCCAGACATGTTGTAGGTTCTCACAATACTGTCATACGATCCCACCAAAATCTGTGGCAGACTGAAAGAGTCATCTTGTAATCTGTCACCTGCTGAGCTAGCACTGAATGTGTCGACACTGGAGATCCAGTCCTCGTTGTTGAAGGATGCCAAAAATGAAGGAGGAAGCACAGCACGAGCATATTCGATCAGAACAAATGCTTCAGAAGATAAACCGTTTTTAACCAAATACTCATCAAGAGATGTGCGCAACAACACGCCATCAATTAAGAAGTCAAAGGGCACTGGGTCTTCTCTCTCTAAGAGATGATTTACAACCTCAGACAAACCATAACGCTTCAAAGAAACAGGAACGAAAAGGGGAGCTTCAGGAGCACGAAGCGACTCATCTTCTTCCTTGGTAAAGAAGTTGACCTTGACCTGAGATTCAGACATTTGATAATGATGAAGAGTGTGTAGGTATTGAAATTTGGGGAAGAAAGAGAAGAGAAGCGAAACCACAAAGCGTTTTGTGTTTCGAATTCTTGACACAAAATAAATGGAGTTTTAATACGAGATTCTCAATGCGATTTCAAATATTCTCGAAAAAAAATGTGTTGCAATTGATTTGGCTGTATCTCAATGCGATGAGCTGTGATGAGCATCGATGAGGCTTGCAATAGATGAAGTAGATAAGCGCCAAACCAATCGACTAAACATTTGAAATTGCAAAAATGTCAACAGTTTTCCAGAAATGTTTTATCTGATGAATAAATTAGCAGTAGAGTCGGAATTCGACACAGTGGGTACTTTGAGCCGATGTTCTATGAACTAAGCAATCAACAAGGATAAGAGTCATAGGAGCGTTTACAATGTAATTCGAATTTTATGTTTTAATTATATAGTCGTTCAATCAAAGTTAAGAGTTAAGCAATTTCGTGACACAAAAGCAAGGCTTTGGAACATGACCATGAAGACGGATCAAATTTGACTAATTCCGGCGAGATTTGTTTAACAATCCCATTGCATATAGAACAGAACGCGAAATTCTACCGATTCTCGATTTCCCGATGGGTGTCACAATATGTCCCTTTGAAGGGTCTTGATCTGCATCATTGTGTCGATTTTTCCTGTTGAATATATGCAAATATATGTATCTTCTGAATCGTTTCCATAATCTTCGTTTTGTTACCCGAGGCGGTGGCAACAGTCGCATAAATCTGTTATCGATGTTCTAAATGGCAGTTGGTAATAGTTTTGACACAAATGCATCAAGTTCTCGGAAACAGATCTATGATTGAAGCATCTCACAAATTCGCCATGAAAATGAAATGAGATGAGATTCATCATTGCATAAACTTCAATATTTCTTTGCATATGACCGTCATTTAGACCTACAATTACACTTCTTTTGGACACATTAGAACTAGATCAACGTATGATATCTGGTCCAGTCAATAGATCCAAAGTAAATTACTGGGGATTTTTAAGAAATATTGCTCATAACTTTTCAAGAAGTTCTAGAGCCGGCCAGACATCCCAGTTCAACTTTCAGCCCCGCATTATCCAAGATACATAATCGAAGACACATCAAGGGAGATAATTAAAAAAAAAATTTAGAATTCGCGCCTTGAAAAGTACCACAATATCTGAAATTCTTCCACTCAACTCTCTATCTTCAAGTGTCCATGTTAATCCTTGGCTGCAAAGTGCAATTATTCGGAGTCATCGAGCACCTGCACACAGCCGCACTGACGGAATCTATCTCATCTCCCATCTCCTCCCCAAATTTCCCAATCTTGTATTCCTCAATCCTACCAATTGCCATGTCTGCCACTACTGCTCCCGTCGCAGACGTTCCCGTTGAGGTCTCTAGTGTCTTCGACACCATCCTTGTCTTGGACTTCGGTTCGCAATACTCCCACTTGATCACTAGAAGATTGAGAGAGTTCAATGTCTACGCTGAGATGTTGCCATGCACCCAAAAGATTTCCGAGTTGACTTGGAAGCCAAAGGGTATTATCTTGTCTGGTGGCCCATACTCCGTCTACGCTGAGGATGCTCCACACGTTGACCACGATGTGTTCAAGTTGAACGTTCCAATTTTGGGTATCTGTTACGGTATGCAAGAGTTGGCCTGGATCAATGGCCGTGGTGTTGGCCGTGGTGACAAGAGAGAGTACGGTCCTGCTACCTTGAATGTTGAGGACAAGGACTGTGTTTTGTTCAACGGTGTCGACCACTCTCAGGTGTGGATGTCTCACGGTGACAAATTGCACGCTTTGCCAACTGGCTTCAAGACCGTCGCCACCTCTGAGAACTCCCCATACTGTGCTATTGCTCACGAGACTGACTCTATCTTCGGTATTCAATTCCACCCTGAGGTTACTCACTCCGCTCACGGTAAGATCTTGTTGAAGAACTTCGCTGTGGACATCTGTAAGGCTCAAACCAACTGGTCCATGGAGAACTTCATTGACACTGAGATTGCCCGTATCAGAAAGTTGGTTGGCCCAACTGCCGAGGTCATCGGTGCTGTCTCTGGTGGTGTTGACTCTACCGTCGGTGCTAAGATCATGCATGAAGCCATTGGTAACCGTTTCCACGCCATTTACGTTGACAATGGTGTCATGAGAAAGAACGAGACTGAGACTGTTCACAAGACTTTGACTGAGGGTTTGGGTATCAACTTGACTGTCGTCGATGCCTCTGAGTTGTTCTTGGGTAGATTGAAGGGTGTCACTGACCCTGAGAAGAAGAGAAAGATCATTGGTAACACTTTCATTCACGTTTTCGAGGATGAGGCTGCTAAGATCAAGCCAGCTTCTGGCCAAGAGATCGAGTTCTTGTTGCAAGGTACCTTGTACCCAGATGTCATTGAGTCCATCTCTTTCAAGGGTCCATCTCAAACCATCAAGACCCACCACAACGTCGGTGGTTTGTTGGACGACATGAAGTTGAAGTTGATTGAGCCATTGAGAGAGTTGTTCAAGGACGAGGTCCGTCACTTGGGTGAGCTCATGGGAGTTCCTACCGACTTGGTCTGGAGACATCCTTTCCCAGGCCCAGGTTTGGCTATTAGAGTCTTGGGTGAGGTCACCAAGGAGCAAGTTAAGATTGCCAGAGAGGCCGACGCTATCTTCATCGAGGAGATCAAGAAGGCTGGTTTGTACAGACAAATCTCTCAAGCTTTCGCTGCTTTGTTGCCAGTCAAGTCTGTTGGTGTTATGGGAGACCAAAGAACCTACGAGCAGGTTATTGCATTGAGAGCCATCGAGACCGTCGATTTCATGACTGCCGACTGGTTCGTTTTTGAGGCTGCTTTCTTGAAGAAGACCGCTGCCAGAATTGTCAACGAGGTTGACGGTGTTGCTCGTGTTACTTACGACATCACTTCCAAGCCTCCTGCCACTGTCGAATGGGAGTAGATATTAGATACATAATTAAAAGAAATTGGGTAAAAATGAGTTTGTTATTACTAGCTTGACTACCTATATCAAGTGGCTCGTATGTCAATGTACTCTTGACGAAGAACCGTTGCGACGAGTATTCCGTCGTCGTGAGATATGGATAAAAGGAACTCATCGCTGTGAGGTACTTCAGAACCAATGATAGGCCGTCCGTTATCCAGGAACCTATACCATCTGTTGAATTGGAACGAATGCTGTTCTACTGCTGGTAGACTTTTGAAGATGGCTTCTTTGGTCGCCCAGCAGCCAGCAACATAAGTTGCACAATTTTGAGCATTCAACTTGGATGCAGCTGACCTCTCCGACGGATGAAGAACACGTTGTAGAAACCGCGTTCCACTTGGTTTGGCAAGAAGTGCTGCGATTCGATCAACTCTGATCAAGTCTACGCCTATAGCGCGAGTGATGGGAATCTTCATTTGGTCAGAGCATGAATTACCAGCTTGCCTTCATCTATGGCTCAATCGAATGTATTGGGTACGAAAGTCAATCCTCGATGATCAAAGTGCCTAGGAATGGAGTGATTCTCACAGTCAAGTAGTAAAGCGCAGTCTCAAGGGATTTGCTTGAAAGATAATAAAATGGAAAGTGAAAAAAAGTGCTATGAAAATCTGCCACACATTTGAAGTGCAATAGCAAAATATATAGTTCCTTTCAGTCCATTACTCAATCACACTCCATTGATCTTGAACACAAAGAGCTACTCAGCTGACGAGATTGCGTTTTAAAAAAAAAACTAGTCTTTCTACTGAGTTATTTCAAGTTTTCAAGCAATTTGGTTGAATTGCGGAGACTCTTATATTTTGAGTTCGTTGATTTTTCAGATCATTTCGTTCCATGTCAGGCTTGAGTCACTCGAATATACCTGCTCATACTTTGCATATTCCCACTATCCACAGTTTGGAGACTGAATAATGGCTTCCTCTATCCCCGGCCCAGTTCCCCTTCCCCTGTCTAAATATGACTTAGGTACATACTTTGGTAGAGTGAGACATTGCGCCGATATCTCTGACCCTAGCATGTTACTCAATACGCCAAAGGACATTGAGCATGCTAAAAGAACCATTTGGGATTTCCGGAATGGTGTCAGCTCACAGTTGACCCCGGAATTCTGGCGCCTGAAGAAGATCTTGGACTCAACCTTGCACCCAGACACTGGCGAGACCGTGTTCTTGCCTTTCAGAATGTCTTCTTGCGTTCTCTCCAATTTAGTCATTACAGCTGGTATGCTTACACCTGGTCTTGGAACCGCAGGCACGTTGTTCTGGCAAATTGCCAACCAGTCGCTCAATGTGGCCATTAATATCTCCAACGCCAATAAATCCCACCCATTGTCGACCAGCCAGATCGCTAAGAATTATGCTTTAGCCGTTTCTGCTTCCTGTTCTGTTGCTCTTGGACTTAATGCCATTGTTCCTCGTTTGAAGAACGTCCTGGCTGGCACAAAATTGATCATGGGGCGCTTGGTTCCATTCGCTGCCGTTGTTTCTGCAGGTGTCACCAACGTTTTTCTTATGAGAAGCGAGGAGCTCAAAAAGGGTATTTCTGTTTATGATAAAGATGGCAATGACTTGGGCTCATCTAAAGTGGCCGCTTTCCATGCTGTGGGCGAGACTGCTGCCAGTAGAGTTATAAACGCGACACCTATTATGGTTATTCCTCCATTAATTTTGGTCAGATTGCAGAAGCTGCGTTTTCTTAAGGGAAAGTCGAAGTTATTTGAGACGTGCGTTAACATCGGCTTGATTTTTGCTACCTCTTTGGTTGCCTTGCCATTCGCTTTGGCAGTGTTCCCTCAAAGAAGAACAATCAGCACTTCTCTGTTGGAGTCGCAATTCCAGTCTCTCAAAGACAAAAAAGGCAATGAAATCACTGAGGTCGAATTCAACAGAGGAATTTGAGCTACCTAATGTAAATATTATTATTGTATACATATCATTATAATGATAAAATGGACACATGACGGAATTAGGCCTTGTGCCCTTTCTAGTTTTATCTAAATTTTCGAGAGGTGAAGAAATTCATCACCAGTATCTCCATTGCTCGAGAATTGAAGCGCCAATGGACAGTTCAATCTCTTCTCTATTTGGTAATGCCGCAAATGATTCAAACGAAAACTTGGACTCCCTTTGATCTGCTGACAAGTCTTGGGCCAGTAACATACCGACACCTTTTCCACCAAGCATGGTACTGAATGTCTCGAACCCTCGATTTTCAAGCTCAAGTTTGGCATTGTTTAACTCTTCGTCTGAAATGTCATCTCGCAAGAGAGTAATTGTACAGCCACCGCCTCCAGCACCAGTCAACTTTGTGGCACCGAGCTTTTGTGTGTCCGATATGAGTTTGATTGACTCCAAGCTTGGATGGGATACACCAAGAGCAACAAGTAGACCATGGTTGATGTTGACGAGCTCTAGAAGCGCCGAACGATCCAGGAATGGAGTAGACATAATCAGGTAAGCATCTGTAACAAGATGATCCATTGCGTCAAGCATAGCGTTACTCACTTTAGGGAATTTTCTATTTTGGGTAGCGACTGAAGCCACAAGCTCTGCAGTGCTTCTTGGAACCTTCGAGTTGCAAAGAAGAAGCTTTATCGCAGAAAAGTTACGGATGTTGGTACGCACGGATGGGTTGCCGGGACCTGTCATACGCTGATACAAAACGGCACCACCATGAGTTGCAACAGCATTATCGATTCCTGAGGGGTTGCCGTGGAAACATTTTTCACCCATCAAGGACCATGCATCAATGAAGTCAGATTCCTTCATATCCTTGAGCGTCACCTTATCATCAGCTTTATGGACTGGTGCCTTGATATGACCGCCCAAGGCACTCAAAGCAGCTGCCAAACATACAGCGGTGGAGGCTGATGATCCGAGTCCAGCGCCAATTGGCAAGGTTGAACGTATGCAAAAGTGGTGGCCGGCAACGTTCTCCGAACACAAGTTGCTGTACAAATAAAGAAAGCACCTACAGGCAATGTAATGGAGGGACAGGTTGCAGTCTGTAAGAAGATCACTCAAAAGGTCCATTATTTCAGGAACCAACTCATCTGACGTGGCAGGAGCATCGTTATTGTGCCTAATATATTGCGCTAGAGATTCCCATGGGATATCTTGTACCTTCCACTTTTGTTTCAAATCAATATCTGGGAATTCAAGGACGATCTCATCAGTGTTTACGTTAGGTTTGACCAAAAGATAAGCTCTGAGAGAGAGAGCAGCTGCAATTGCTGGCTTGCCGTAGACAGCGGAGTGCTCTCCAAAGAGAATGACCTTTCCTGGGGCGGAAACGTAAAACTCAGGCATGTTTGGTGGTAGGAGGGATTTGTTCTGAGCACCCTTGATCTATAAGGCCACAATACGACAGATACGACAGAGAAGAAGTTAAAATAGGAAAAAAAAAATAAAAAATGCAAATTGTAGATTCAAAACAATGCAAAAGCTCTTTAAATAAGGCAGAGTGATTTTTCAAAAGAATGGAAATCTATCTGGTTTTAATCAATTTGCTCACCTTTTTTGGTTAAGTACGACAAAGAACAAGGGGATAGGTAAATTGCACTGTTTATTGGAGCAGCGTTTGTATCTTACAGGAAAAATGACTTTCGATCATTTATATTTTAGATTTATGAATGAATTGGTATAACCAGGACTATGCAATGAGCTCTTTGAGGTTCGCCACCTCATCGATTAAGTTTCTTGCGAACACGGAAAACTCTTTGTCATTTGCCTTCATCATCGCCTTTTCTTCGGCAGAACTAGCGACAATTCTTGAGACAAAAAATTTTGGATGCTTAAGAAGATTGCTTATGAAATTCACAAAGTCATCTCGCTTCTGAGGTGTATCTAATCCAGGAATGAAGGGCATGTCGACTTCAGATGGTGACAGGGCGCTCAATTGTTGAGATTGTGCCATAGAGCTCAAAAATTGATAGATGTAAATGATCTGCACAGTTTCAAGAACGTTGGCACTGGATACCTTGAGTGATGAGGAGTCCCGAGACCACAGATCAACACAATACTCGATTTGCTTAGAAAACACTTTCAAAGTGAGAAGGACTTCGTTGACACACTGACCCTTTGCCAAGCATGTGACAAGAATTGGCAAAATACCGTTTGTCCAGTTCTGGTGTAATTGCGGAGCATTTTCGATGTTAATTCCTCCTTCTTTGAGTGGTTGCGATAAAACGCTTTCCCGAATCACAATAAACAAGCGAGAATCCACATGACTGCGCAAAAATGACTCGTTAAGCATCAATTGTTGAGTGAACATGAGACTCAATTGGGCAAAGACCGGATCGTCATTGACCAAGATCAAATGAGAGAAGGAGTATAGGCTTCTCAAACCCTCGATTGTACCCTTAGATGCGAGCATTTCTATGAGCCTGGATCTCGAAGATGGCACAAGATCAAAGGAAAGGATCAACTTGAGGATTGATAAAATAAGTCTGAGGTAATCAAGTTTGCCATTGAAATTAGAAGTGCATTTTTTCGTTCGAGAAAGGTAAACATCGTTTTGTAGCTCAATGATTATATCAGTGGTTCCCTTGGCTACCACATGCTCGAAGAACTCTCCAACGACATTGAAGCTAGTGCTCACTAAATCAGACGAGTCCTTCAAGGTAGCTAGAGCAAGATAGCAGGTCCTGAGTAAGGACATGTGAATCTCCCCAGATCTACTATTAAGAGGGATGTCGATGTGAGAATCTGCTCTCAAAATATCAACGCATGCTGCTAGAATGGAAATCGCTGTCTTTGGACTCTTCTCCACATTTTTGTTATTGCTTACAGCGTATCCCAAATAAAATGCCAACTCGACCCTCTCAAAACGTTGCTGAGCGATAAAATCTTTGCTGTACACATCCATTGGGTCAACTATGTTCAATAATACAGGGATTAAGTCAAAATAGGCTGAACTGAGGCTTGTACGTGCTCTTCTGCAAAATGTTGTCAATAAGGCACCAAAAGACTTAGCAAGACTTACCTGGACGTTGAAATACTGAATATTGTCGCTGCATAACATTATTTCATGGCGGATATCTTGCCACTCAGAATGGTTTTTGAAGAGGCAGTCCATTATCCCAAGGTCATAAATGGCTTCGGGGCCGAATCTATTTCTCTTTTGGATAGAAGTAGCGAATTGCGACAATTTATGCTTTGGGAATGCTCGTTCAAACCTGGACTGCACTCTCAGAAACAAATGAGTATCATAATCTGATATACGGAAAACTTGAGGAAGCAAAGCGATGAAAGAGTCCGAGGAGAGCAACTTTGCCACTGACTTCTCACACTTTTCGTTCTTAGTAGTGAAGAAAACGAGAGACAAGATCTCGGCAATTTTCGAAACAACCTTGCATTTATATGAGGCAACAGTTAAATCAAATGAGGAGGCACTTAACTGCGGCTTTTTGAAATCACCCACAATATTGATCAAATGAGAAACAAAATTGACATCCGAATCATTGTCCCTTCCGGTAGTCCAAGAATTGAACGCCAAGGCAATGGCATCTAGAAGGTGGACTGATACAGAGTCGGGATAAGTTTGTATTTCGTTGACGTTTCTTTTGAGAATGTCGAGCAATGACGTTGTTTGATGGCTCGTAGAAATCTCTTTCTTTGATGTGAACTCGTTAAATACGTCACGTCCACTAATGAGCAAAACCGAGAGACCCTGTTCGTTAGCTTCCATAATCGAACACAAGAAGTCGTAAATGGATATTTTTACGGCAAAGTCATCGAATGGATTATCCAAGTCTGTTGCCAACGAAAGAAGGAGAGCGTTTGCAGTCTCAGGGCCCAAAAACGAGAGCATCGAGGGAGATTTGTCACGACCCGAACACGCCATGAGAGTGGACAAAAAGTCTAGAATAGCCTTACGATGAACACCGTTCTTCAGATAAATGGCTACGAGTTTTGGCAATTTGAGAAGCATTTGGTTCTCAAATGAGCACGAGTGCAAATCTTTTTCAGAATGACGAACAGTGATAATCAACTTTGAAAAGGCAAGAGCTGAATTCACCCACAAATTGAGCATAAAAGAGGTAGGGTCGCGTGACTCAAAAGACACCTCAGAAGATGCAAGATAATCAATCAATTGAAATATCAGCTCGGCAGAACGAGAAACCCTCAGGTCTGTGTTAATGAAGGCATTCACTATGCTTGAAGATGCACCCGAAAAAACTTTTGTGGGCTTCTCATTTGCTGGTAGGCTAGCTGCAACGCCATAAACAGTTTCCAAGATTTGTTTGAAAACATTCAAAATTAAAAGTCCCAACTCAAGCTTTTGTAGTCCCTCATTAAATTTACAATTCACAATGCTTTCAAGTATGAAATTGAGATGCCTCACAAAGGCTTCCAAGATTTCATTTTTGGCTGACTCTGGATAGTCGGTGGTGTCTGACAAACAATTGTCAGCAAGACGAGCCACAAATTTGACCAAAGCTATGCTCAAATTATAATGACCTTGCTTAGATTCAATTGATCCAAACAATATGGAGGCAAGGCCTTCTTTTCCATTTGATGGCAAAAGCGAAGAGCTAGACAAATAGGACCACACTCTCTTTGAAACGACAGGCATAAGATATGACACAACATTGAGAAGCTTTTCGGCTTGAAAAATGCAACGATTATGCATTGATTGCTCTAATAATCTGAAGAGAATCTCAACAATGTCACTATCGTCAGAATATGCTGACATGTATTCGAGAATCGACTTGATTTCTGTAACGCTGGCTTGTTCGCAAACTCTTTCAATTAAGATTGCAGTATCTGCCAACATCAAGAGTTTTGCGCTATTCGCGGAATCAAAGGACTTGGAGATGTTCTCCAATATACGTCCAAGTAGCGCCCACCCATTGTAATTATGAACGAACATAAAAATGGTCTTTGAATCTTCGTTCAAATTGATGACCTTTGCCTTCGTTCCGGATTCTAAGTAAAGCGAAAGTTTGTTCTTTCCCTCAAATGGGGGGTAGATGTCGAAAGGAGCTTCTGTCTCAACGAGGTCAGTATCATCGGAGTCGATTTTGCATTTTGGAGTAGCTTCCTGGGATTCAAACTCACACATGTAAGATTTCATGTGGCTGAGTTCCTCCAATGCAAATCTACCATTGATTGAGGCAAGACATAGGAAAGGAGAAAGAGAATGTGGAAACTTTGCTCTTGACAAAGTGATGTTCCGGGCAGCTTCGTCATTTTTGAAGAAACTTTGGACGCAATACTCGGGAGCAGCACTGAAAACTTCTCGTATACAGCGTGCACCTTCGTCTGTCACTGTTATTAGTGGTAGTGCTAAGAGAAGCAAGTCACACAATACCATAGAGAAAATATCATCGAAAAACAACACTTTGTGGATTCCCAAGATTTCATCAAAGATAGGGACTGTGCTTAAAAGGCGACTGAGTTGATTAACTGTGTTGTGTGTTTCACTCAAGCTAACGATTTGGAGAAACAGTGCCAGTACTTCCTTGAACTCTTCCAATACTATAGACTTCTTGTGGCATATCAAGAGCCAAGCATACTTGATTAAATTACTGCAGTTTGCGGAGAGGATAACACCATTGACAAATTTGAAAGTCTCTGGGTTGTCGAGATATAATTCAGGGTCGGGATTGCCGAAGTCGTGATTGAGTTGCAACAATTGAAGGGAGGTGACTGTGCATAAAGACTCAAGAAAGGAAGAAGTATGCTTTGAGTCCCGAAAATAGCTTGGTTGTAGGAAAGAGTGCTTTTCCATAACTGCAAACCATTTTTGCACAACGACACTCAGAGATCTGCCCAGGACTAGAATGACCTCAAAAATAAATTTGATAAGGCATGTCATGCGTAACAAGCCTTCTTCAGCTATGATTTTTTGAATTAGACTTTCGTTGACTTCTGATTCCGTTTGAAGAAATTGATTGAGTGCCTCAATGGAATGAAGAACGAAGTTGTCTCCGGTACTTACAGTGTTTCCTATGTTTTGCACAACAGAGGATGCATTTTCGTCGAATCTTGCACTGAAGCATTCCACTAGTAGACTGAGAACTGTTCTTTGTTCACTGAGAATCGCAGATATGTATGTTCGAAGTTGAATCTCTCCGGCCATTAATGCACTGTCGTCAGGGAGCCGCGACAGTAATTCCAGCTTGCGCTCAGAAATAGTTTCAATAGGAATGCGTAATTTGGTTTGCACTATGACTCTAAGGGCATCATCGAGAGCAATGGCGAGCATGGAGGATATCTTTGTGGCCATTTCAAAGTCATCAGGTGTCACCCCCGAATACACAACCCCTCTTAAAGTGAATTGTTTAGACTCCTTTGTAAGATTATGATCTGTTGAGGCTTTACCGTTTGGGGACTTTGCGAAAGGAGTTGGCAGAAGAAGAATTGACTCGTTTTGGGTCAAAAACTCATCCAAAGCAGCGCTGGCAGATCCTTCCGGTTTGGAACGGAGCAAAGCTAGTGCCAGCGCAAATGTCCATGCAGAAGATTGCTTCATGGGTCGCAGTGACAGCGATGTAACTGTTTGCAATGCCGAACCGTTCATTGTTGACGTTTATGAAGAAGAGAGTAGATGATTTAGTTAGTGGTACAATTGTGTGCAGGGGTATACTATACACTTACAAAAATCGATAAAACCTGATTCTCTGTTGTTATATTTTCCCAAAAAATTTTTGTATCGTGCTTAGAATTGCATCCGCATTTTTCGATGAGTTTTATTTTGAAAGCTACATGGTGTTGAACAATACGAATCTGAGGGCAGCGCAAGTACTATTGTGACGAGCGCCACAAGACATTCAGTGCAAGATACTGGAAGTCTTCTTTTATACATTCAAGCGATATTTTATAATTAAGTGTTCCACGTCAGGGCATTACGTGGGCACGAACGCTCATGGCTTCGCTGAGATTAGAAAACGAATTCTCAGAAGTAGAAACTCCGAAATATATCTGCCGGAATTTCAGTATCTGCTTCTGGCTTGCTCGCCAAAACCTCTTCATTGAATGAAAACGACTCAACGTTTTTTGGGGTGCCTTTCAAAGTGATGTTGTCTATTGCGAAACCAGAAGCCTCGCTCTTTCCAGTGACTAACTTATCCCAAGCTGCGCGGCATTCAAAAATTGTTTCAATTGTTTCTTTTTGGTTTCTGTATTGTCCACCTAATGCAAAAACATTCTTGGCCTTGCCATCAGCAAGCTTATAGTCACGAAACCATTGACGTGTTGCATCCAAAAGACCAGGGCAATGGACACTCACATCTTCTATGTCTGATAAATTCTTTGCAAGTGGATCTTGAGTGTTAATGACGATTATTTTCCAATCTAACTCTCCATCGTCCACTAAAGCAAGCGATCCTAGAATCTTCACAGTAGTAACTTGGCCAGTTTTAAGGATTGCTGACCCAATTTCACATACGTCCAAGGGATCGCCGTCACCGTATAGGTCCTCACTGCCACTTTTCTGGGTTGGATCCTCCCAAGTTTGTGGAAGGGCGCCATAATTGTGAATGTACCCGTTATAAGGGAAGAGATTCCTGACAAAGCGTACTTGACCTTTTTTGACATCTTGAACAATAGGATTTCCTGTCGCCTTGGTGTCAATCTCGAATTTGGCATTGGACCATCTCGGAACTTCTACGACCATCGTCGCCGTACCATTCTCAACGTCCAAATTTAGAGGTATGTCATGGAAGTATGAAATCACCTTGTTGGATTCATTGAGAGCATAGTTCTTATATTTTGTTGAGAATTTGGCACCTATGGATACAGAGGTATATGATCTGGTGTGTGATCTCGAAGCGCCTAAATGGTTTAGCACTAGTCCGAGTCTATCGTAGGAAGAATGCAAAGGTGTTTTTGATTTAAGTGAACGGGTCATTGTAGGTATGAGATTAAACATTTTGACCAAACCAGTCCTACATGAGCTATTATGTGTTTGGCCTGTGATTGGGATCGAGCCGCGGAGTCTCCGCAAATCGCGGCCTCGGTTGATCTGCCTAAGGCTTTGAGTGTACTGACTACTTAATTTCGAAGCAAATTCTGATATTTGTAAAAAACTTAGATTTTAATCCGCTTCGGTTATGGTACACTTCAAGATTAAATTTGATTGTTTTTTCGACCAATTTACTTCAACATGATCTGAAACTGGGTCCGTGCGGAGATAGGCAACTGTAAAATGAAAGACTGAATAAATAAGTTTCTATTAATGAGGTATTATAAATCAATATGGC